>NC_092858.1:131953042-131992240 GCF_032062135.1 Pyxicephalus adspersus
TAAACTACAGTTTATATGATGACAAGAACAAAATTATTATTTGTAAGTAATTTTAAAATGTGTGTTATTCATATTGAGCTCAAGGTAAAAAGGAATATGTAATGTTTAAAAAGTTTATGTAAATGTGAAAAAGTGCTAAATTTAATGTAAAATGACCAACTAAAATGTTTACCATTATATATACTTTAGAATTTCTCAATATTGTTCTCTAAAGGATATCATTTAGAATTTGTATTACCTATGGTTCATGGAAAACTGGTATTATTATTTGTGAAAAGAAATCATGCATACTGCCAATCTGTCCACTCCTTCATAACATATTGAGAAAGTATTAATTAATTGGAAGAGTTTTAATGATTAAGTATCTAGTTTTAAACCCTATTGCTAGATGGGACAGGACTCCAGTTTTTTTCCAAAGTTTTCTCAAACAAATGTTGGTGCTATAGTAGGCAAAGTTCCATTGTTCCACATCTCATAAGAAAGAAATCACTGTTAACCTCCTGGGCGGTTCATTTCTGTCTGGATTTTTATGTCTAAAAGCGGTGTTTTTCATAAAAAAGTATTTTATATTGTAGGCCTGTAATTCTTAGGCATAACTCACCAGAATGTGTCCAAACAAGGGTCTGAGTATATTAAAGTTTGAAACACAAGATTGTTCAAAAATATTTAATTACATTTAAAGGTAAACTTTAAATAAAAACACAAAAATAGCATCCAAAAAAAAAAAATAATCCAACGTCACAATCCAGGCAGTAGAATCGGGTTTCTTTTCTAATTTTTATCCCGGCGTCATCCCTCTTAGAGCAACAAACCACAAACATTATTGTTGGCTCTTCCTTTTTTGCGCTTAGTAGTACATGCTCCATAAAGTGACAACCAGTCAGGCATTCCGGGTTCACCACTGTAGTAGCACACTGTCCAGCTCGACCTGTATCAATTTGTAGTGTTTGGTGTTTCAACCCTATGGCCTCACAAAGGTTCCAAATGAAATCAAGGTGAGGTACAGGCCTGTCATTCTGTTGTTTAAAAAGAATGTAGATATTCCACAAACACTGTTCCACAAGATGTCTGAAGGTCTTTTTATATTACTTCCTTTGTTGCTTTCTAATGGCCGGATAGAAAGTCATTGCCTGGTCGGGTCTGTCAATACCTCCCATGGTGCTATTATAATCCAAGACAACCTGTGGTTTTAGTATCTCTTTCCCACCTCTTGTTCTTGTCATAGCAGTGGCAGTGTTATGCACAGTGCTCAAAAGGAAGACATCCTTCTTGTCATGCTATCGCAGGGCCATCATTTTGCCTTTTTGCCATGCAACTATTTACCAAGTTTTGAGCTTCTGTTTGGCCAACATGGATGGCAATTTGCCCTGGTTAGCCCTAATTGTTTCATAAACATCCGTATTATGCTTGATTAGAAACTCAGATAGTTCAGCGGAGCTGTAAAAATTGTCTGTAGTGACACAATAGCCTTAAATGAGCAATGGCTCAATAAGTGACAGGACAGATGATGTTGCCACTCCATAGCTGCTGAATCTGGGGCTAAATTGCGTGCTTTTCCCAGTGTATATTAGAGAGTTCCAAATATACCCTGTTGCTCATTTGCACAGCATAAATTATTTCACACCCAACCGTGCTCTCTTGGATGCTATGTATTGCACCCAGCTGAGCCTCTCCTTGTAGGCCCTTGTAGACACTTTCGTCTATACTTGTTTCTCTTTGTGGCAAATAGCTGCTTTTGAAGTTATCTATGACCTCCCAATTTTTTATTTTAGCTTAGGTGCAGGATAAGTGGTCTCATCAAAAGTGTCAATATTGGAAAAATTTGGGTATTTTATTATATTATTATTATTTAATGATCAAGCCAAATCTATATCCTGACTTGATTGTGCCAAAAAAAGGTGCAGCAATCAGTCCATTTGTGGACCAATACCACTTCTGCAGGGGTTTCCCCACCACTCCCGGGAGAATAACTAGGCACCCGAAAAAGCCAGATGTCCCTTTCGGTGACAGGTTCCCACTTTCTGCTTCTGGAAAACTTGCTGTGTGTAGCAGCTGTTTGTTGCTAGGTGTACCTGTTGGTTTCCTCAACTATTTTCTGAATTACTTTGTCATTTAGAAATAACTCCAGGTACACCAAGCTGTTGTTTTCCACCTCTACCTTAAGGCCTGGCTCCCCAGTAAATAGGAATCTTAGGGGCACTGGCTGATCCTGACTAATGTCAATCAAGCACCAAGGCAAATATCACTAACCTCAGTGACAGAATCTTCGCTGTCACTTTTGGTGTCCGATGACAGGTCTCCAGCCGAATCACTGATGCTTGACTCCAACAGCAATTCAAAAGTTGCTCTCGCTGTCTTTAAGTTGTTCAAAAACAGCTTGACTTGACTCAAAGGTCAGGCGGAAGTCAGTAATCAAAGGTGATAGCAGACAGGCAGGGCACTGTAACACTCACTCCAAGGATCAGAAAGATACTGGTTACTTTGTATTGGATTCAATACAGTTTTTTTGTATTAAATCCAATACAAATACATTTGAAATTCCCGCCAGTTCCCCAATGCAATGGCCGCACGCACCAACGTCACGTGGAAGTGCCGGGTGACTCATCAAATGCAGAGGATGTGGCCAGAGGATGCGAGAGGATGGGCAGGACGAAGGAGGACGCTGGCCAGGTAACGTTGTATTTATCATTGTTTTAGCTACCCCGAGTGTGGCTCGGGGATACTGCTTTCAGCAGTTTTTTTTACCCCGAACCACACTCGGGGTTACCGCTGGGGAGGTTAATACACTTGTTAGAAACATTATGAAAATGGAAAACCTAGCACTCTCCCTACAATGCAAAATGACAACTTCCCCGAACATAATCCCACTAGGCTCACCCAAATTTAAAAATACTTTTTAAAGGCACCAGATACTGCTGTATATTGACTCTGATTTTCTAGTCTACCCTCTCTCGTTCATCCTTTTTAATTGTCTTCTTTTTCTTTATGTAACTCCCTTCCACTTCTCTCCTCCCTTTCCTCCCACCTTTTCTACACATCACATGGTATGCAGCCTTTATGTAATATTAACAATAAACAATACCTTTATTTAAAGAAAGTATTTCTGTACATTGTATACCCTTTAAAATGAACCAGCTAGTCACTGCCTGATTAACCCTACTTGGAATGTACAATGGACAACTAATTATACGACTGAAGTTCTTGCCATGGTCACTATATATATTTAAGTAACAAAAGTAACCCAATGACCCAGTGTCGTAGACAACATCATGATAATGATTTATCTCTTTCTGTGTAATGCTCCTAGATGTACAATAAATTTTTGAAGGTAGAAAGAGCAAATTACAGACAAATCAATACCGCATTTATTGACAAAGGAATTGCAAGGCATAAGTGTAACTAAACTCGTTGATGGGCAGTGAGCTTCTGCCATAATCAGGTTGGCTTGCTGCATTCCGGCCTGCTAGGTGAGAATGGGGAGCATCTCCCAGTTCCCATAGCTCTCCTTGATCCTGATATTTCCATCATGTTGTGGCATTTTCCAGGAGGTAAGTCTGCAGTATAAGAGGAAGAAGTAGATACTGTCATCTTGATTTCCAGTAAGGTCTGTAGGGACAAAGAAGTCTATTGGTTTCAATGGTCCATCTGTTCCCCTGCATCTCCCCAAACACTGTGGGTTGATAGGTGTAAACTGCCACCCGTTCTGTAAGAACTGAAGTGCCTAATCAATGGGTGCAAAACCTTACTATGATCACAGTCATTTCACAAAGCAGCCATCCCCCACAGTGGAATATATATATTGTTTGATTCAATTATTGCTGGTCAGAAAATTAAAAGCTCTTAATCTTTTAACCTGAAAACGGATTGTTTTGCAGCCAGCTCTCAGAACAACCCTAAGTTATGATCTGGAATTTTAACATATTTTAAAAATATAAGACTTAGTGATTATGTTTAAATCTAATTCATATCCTAATTCGAATCATTTTGGGTATTTGGCCTATGCAAATATTATGTTTGACATTTTTGACCATAAGATAGATGACAGAGATGAAAGTGTTAAAAAATTTCATATAAAATATTCTTTTTTTTTCATAAAATTTTCTAAAATAATTGCTTATTTTGTTTGCATGTTTTCAAAGCAGTGGCATAAAACAGTAATTAGTGAAAAAAAAAAAGCTAAGGCTGTAAACTATAAATCTACATTTGTTTCAGGATTGGTACCTTAGTTTCATCCACAGAATGTAGCTACATTGCTTCTTCTACTCCCACAAATTAAGTAAGATAATTACATCCAAGTTGTCGTCAGTAATGATCAATAGCTCTCTAATTGCTTAACTTACTAACAAATAACATTAGATGATTTTAAATGAATCTTAAGCAACACAAATCAATCTACATTAGTAATTAGATATTCTACCCAAAAAAGAAAAAAAGCTTTATTTTATGTTCTCTGAGCAGTTAATATTTCATATTTTCCCAGTTACATGCATAGACACATGGAATGTATATAAATCTAGACATGCAGCATATATTTGTGTATTCGTGTAGTGCACATTATTTGCTTATATAGCTAAGATCCTTGTGATTCATTTGCATTTTTAGGAAGATGTTAGGATCAGAATCTTTTTCCTATGGTACACCAAATGTTTATAGTATTTTAGCATCTACAAATGGTTCTTAAGTTATGAGGCTGGCTTATTAGAGGGGACCTATCACCACATTTATTTCATTATATAAAAGCTTGACTCTTCTATATATTAAAAAAAAAAAATCTTTGATAATTTTTTTTTTACATTTGTTCATGGAGGATCATTCTGTCTTTACTATTGTTGACTGAGTGGGCTACTCCTGGAATGTAAAAAACTGCCAATCTCAAGCATGCACAGTAAGATCATGCATGTGAAGTTGTTTTACATTTTCATGAAGGCGTCTCACCCGATCCTGAGCCTGTGCAGATTTAAGAAGAGGAAATTGGCCAAACCCACTGTCCTGTCCATGCTGAAAAGGAAGGAAACTGGAAAGGTGCAGGACCTACTGGAATTGGTTTGTGGAAGGATTGAAGGCTTTACACCAGTAAAGGTGTAATTTTTTTTGATTATTTTATTTGTTTTATATTAAAATGTTGCAATCTGACTTATTATTAATAATGTGAAATCTATAATGAAACTGAGACATTTAAATCCACTTCTTGTTTTACATTTTGAAATAAAGTAAACATAATATCTGAATCGTAATATCTTTTTCAGTAAACAGCTCTTAAAGCCTTGGCAATGTTTTAGAGCCTGTAGCCTAGTCTACTTTATGAATATGCATAAGTAAACTTATCCATACTGTTCACTGAAGCTTTTTTGAGAAGTATTTTAAATGATGACATTCCACTTTTGTTACACAATTCATCTTCTTATTTGTCCTGGTGACTGTTGTCCCTAAGACAAGTTGGGGGAGATACAACATTTTGAGTTGTTATCAGAGCAACAGGTAAAAACATCCTCCAAAGGTGAAAAACAGTAAGATTTAGGGAAAAAAATTAACTGAACACACTGTGAGTTAAACAGTAAAAAATTATTATTAATATTTTTATTGTCATGGCCATTGTCTAAGTAATCTACCTCTCCCCAACTGCAACCCATAAAGAGTAAAAGAAAACTTTATTGTTTTAAACAGAAGACTGACCCAAACCACATCAAGGATTCGCCTTTTTGACATGTTTCATCCATGTCTCTCTGATTAACCCCACTTAGTGAGTGAAACCACAGAGCAGGGTGAAAGCAGGGAGGTCCTTAAGAGGGCTTGACTATGTGATCTGAAAAAAAAATGATTTTCTTTAAAGCTTGCTTTCTTTAAAGTGGTTTGTTTAACTGTTGTATTTTCTTGAACAATTCCATAAAATAATGGCGAAAATATAGAAGTACACCCATGTAAATTGTAAGGATATCTCAAAAACTTTTTTTGTCTCACTGTCTTAAATTACCACAGAATCACCATAGAAAATATTTTTTCTTTTAAAAAGCAAGGTGGCAACTTTAAAATTGTGGGTGGTTTTACAATGATCACAAGGGGCACTGGAAGTGATCAGATTCCTTGCCAACCTTACCCTACAGCAGAAGATGTGAGCCTTCAAAATGCCACCATCATATGTTTTAAGAATTGAACAATAAAATAAGAAACGGAAAAGGAAATGGCCTTGTTGGCAGGTATAGTAAAATAGAAGGAATCAAAGAGATAGGTGGAACAGGAAGAGAGCAATGTTACCTGGTAAAAGTTAAAAGCACTGATAAAAGGGGTAATTTATATCTGAATGTATTATTAGTTGTCCCTTTTTTATTTTATGTAGAGAAATACAATGACCTTGTATTGCTGCCTGTGCTACTAACCCAGTAAAGCTTCAAGTAAGCTTTGGTATTGCAAAATACTAAGCTGATGATGCAGCATTTTAATTTAAAGCAACAACCGTTGTTTAAGATATGTTAAACAAATTAGCAATGTCTCTAAAAAAGCCTTGTCATTAGGTGCATTGAATTTCCTGCAATACACCACTCTCCTGCTGTCCACACAAATGCTTTGCTTGTGAATCATGTCACAACAGAAAAGGATGAATGTCATCCTGTGGGGTTTGTTTGTTTGACTTTTTATAAATTAGAGAGCTAACACAAGCAATAGACTAATCGGGCTGCCAGAAACACTGTGCAAGAGCTAATCCATCTTCTTTAAAATGTGCTGACAGGGTAAGTACAGATTGCCTGGTTCTCCCATTACTATTTTCAATGTCAAATTCTCTGCCAATCATGCTTTATTGCACAATGTACATACAGTGTTAGCTATGTTTGTTCTACATGTATCTACATGTATCCATATAATCATTGTCTATAAACAACAAAGCAGAAAATTATCAAACTTGGTTTATTCTTTATATAATTTTCTATCAGCCTGAAACCTCAGGAAACTTTTACATTCAATTTAATTAAAACCAAATGGTGAAATTGTATTTGTATTCTAGTTACCCAACTGGTTGGTAAATATAGAATATTGTACATTTTTATTATCAGCCAATTGTGGGGCAAAAAACTTTTTTCCTATGCGCTACCTTGATAAGAATGGGTTGTGAGGAGCTTCTCCCTATTATCCTGGAACAGGTTTACCCTTTAGATTACCTATTTCCTTCCACACCATGGCCATCGATTTAGTTGCAGTGGACCAGACCTTATCACTGAATAATCTACATTGCACTGTATGTTTCCCAGATGGTACAGGGATGCAGGGTGTTTCAGCTTTTGTAATAAAAAATACTGTAGTTCAATCATTAAAAAAATAAATATAATAATTGAAAGGCAGTAGAAGAACATTCACTTAATTTTTTTTTCATTTAGAGGTATATGTTTGGTAATATCAAAATGTATATTTAGCAGAACAAAAGACCTATCCCCAAAAATAAAAATAAAAAGCCCAACAATATATAACAGTTTAATGTAATTCAGACTAAAATATCCACAAAGAGGAAGAAAAAAAATTTAAGCCTCTCAAAATAAACAAAGAAAGTAATTGCTTTCAGTACCTAACCAAACTGAAAACTTGAGGCAGAAGTGTTTTTCTCTGAATGTTTCATTTATACAGAACTGCTGAATGGATACATCTTTTAGAATGTTAAGCCTATGAGTGTTAGAATCCTTTATATAAACAAGTACTTAATTACTTCACAATGCCAATATGTTTTTTTGTTAGCATAATAAATGTACAATACAGGCTTAAATGAATAGTAGAAAAATGGTGGTTATGCAATAAGTTAAAAGAGCCAAAGCCAAACTTTATTCCTGTTGATTTTAATGTCCACAAATAATTTAGTATATCTAAAGCCATATTACCTGCATATTACAGCAATAATATACCAAGAATTACATTTTAGAGGCATTTAGGATTTTTATTAAACTAAAATATATTGTTTTTGTTTTAGAAACTTGATAGGGGAGGTAAGAGGGAGAAGAGTGTAGTTATGGTCAAAAGTGAGACACTATGGTATATTGCCTTGATAGGTTCAACGTGTTGGGAGTCTGTCAAAACCCTGAGAAAAAGTGGACTGTCAAGTGTTTTCAGATTTTTTGGAAGGTAGGCATTGTGTTGCCATTAATTGTTGTGGCCCTTGTTTTGGGTTAGCTTTTATGTCCAAAATGTTAAGAATTTATGTTTTCTTGAAAGCATTGAATAGGTAAAAAAGAACCCAAACTCAATTTTAGGCACCTTACAGTTATAGGTTCAGCCTGTCTGACTGGTGGGCCGCAGCTCTGGCCGGTGCACCCACCAGCGGGGTCAGGAGAAGGACCTCGCTTGGGAGGGGGGGCGCAACGGCCAGAGCCACGGATCACGTCTTCCGCAGACACTGCAGGCTGAGGTAGCAGAGGTGGTCTCTGAACACAATCTGCCCACTCTCCCATCGGAGGCTTAGACCTGCGATTAGAGAGTGTGCCGATTCTGGCATCATGACGTCACTCTGGGGGGAAATTTCTTCCCCTTTTAGTGATACACGGCTCCCTGCACATGCGCAGTCTGTGCAATTAGGGGTCAGCAACCTTCAAAAGGTTGGCGACCACTGGTGTAGATATCAGTTCTGCGGTACCTCACACAAAGCCAGCATCTGACAACAATGCAACTCCTACCCATGCACATGAGTTACATCTCCAATGGTCATCTAATGACTAAAGAGTATTGCCATAGTCTTGGAAGTCTGCCATGAAATTGGCAGAGAACACGGAAAGAAGTTGGATAAGTATGGATTTTATGTAGCTGTACCATAATAGCAACCTTAATAAATGCCTAATGGTTATTAGTTTTACTGCCAGTAGATCCAGACTTTTCTGTGTCATTCTGTGTCAGTAGATCCTGACACTTTTTAAGTGTCATTAGGATCTATAGCATCATACAGGTATTTTCTTTATTTATTTTAAACATATATATTGCATTGTTTATTATATTATATAATGTATATATATATATAGCATATATTATAGTAACAAATTAAATCTAAAAGCCCTTTGGTATCATCTAACCTAAGTAAAGAAACCAGATAGAACTGTTACTTCTGTTTTCTTGTTTATCCCAGTCACAGTAATAGTTATGTGGTAGATGGTTAGCATATTGTAAAATTCTAAATATTTGGCATCAACACAGCTAGTGAAGCTTTCCTTTTGTCTTTTCCTTGTTAACATGTATAATTGCCTGAAATCACAGATGCAATCAATGCAAAACATAATGTACTTGCACACGTCCAAGATTATTTCAAGTAAAGACATGCTGTCTCTGCAAAAATAGTGTTCTCGGCAGTATCATAATGTAATGCTCTAAAAACAATTTCTAAAAAGTGCTCCCCAATGTCAAACAGTTTTGCTGAGAAAATATCCAAACTGGACACAAATGCAATATACAAGCAGCAGTAATTCAACAAAAGCATTTAAAGGAGCATTAAAACAAATCTAAACTCAAAAACAAAAATGTAATATATTGTAGCTCACCAGTCCTTAGTCATATGGCATGAAAAACACCTATGTGGAAAATTTGTTCCTAATGGTATGAAATAACTGGGGAAAAGAGAATAGCTGCAAAGATGAGGGTTTATTTCAACTTTAAAGAAAAAAGTGTAGACTACTAGTCCAATCTATACATCATGTTATGGACATGAAAAAACGCATAAATGGTTTAAGCCCAGTCCGTGAGACAACCATGGCTGTCCCCAAAGATTTATGAAAAAAAGTGTGGACTTAAAAAGACAGGAAATAATGGATCTGAAGGCATATCAGGTAAAAAAAAAATTGGGGAAGAAAATTTTGTTAGAAAATTGATGTAACTACCAGATCTATGCATTAGTAACATAAAACAGGGCGTGATGACTAAATAGCTGAATTTTTAAAAATTGTTTTCTGTCCAACAATACATTTTATTTATTTATTCTAATTTTCTCATTACCAGAAGCCACAAAATAAAAAAAAAAAATAAACAAACACCTGAACTGAAAGTTATAGTATCAGGTCACATAAACAGCGGGGTTGTTTGGCTTTGGTATTATGCCTAACAATAAGCACCCAGTATGAACACTCGTTGCCACTTTCCAATTAGGGCTCATTCAAAGCTTTACTAATTTATAATACATATCAAATAAAAACAAGAGAAAAAAGCAGGGTATTTGTACATATGAATTATTCTTTATTTACAGTTGCACTTTGCCCCTGAGGAAGCCAGTTAAGGCAAAATGCATTGGGAAGGACATTTACCTTCCTTATACTTTGTTTCGGTCAACAATAAAAATCTTTGTCTAGTTTTTGCACCCTCCACTTGATTATGTCCAGTGGGAAACTAGACATCCACTATGAATTTACATGTATACAAATGTGAAATATAACATTGTACATGTCAGATACATGATTGTTTTTCTAATACATTGCTGCACTAAAAATACCCTGCATTTTTCTCTTGTTTTCATTTGATATTACTTACCTACCAGGGTATGCAGCACATCAAACAGTAGAGGAGGTGAATTGGTCAATATAATATATTCACACTCTAATTTATAAAGCAAACAATGAATGGGTTTATTAAACTTCAAATCATGTTCATTAATCTCCCTGTACACAAAGCATAGTATATTACTTTTTTTCATAAAAAAACTGTTTTTTTAAGGGTAACTTATCTTGTAACTTTTTTGGCCTTGACTACTGATGGTAACCCACTGGCCCTTTCAATGGCAAAAACAAATTGGCGAGCCAACATGGGCACATCTCCTGTTGCTCATTAAGCTTTATAAATTATTTGCTAATACAAACACATTCGTACTCAAGTGTTCTCAAAACTGAATAATAGAAAACTTTTCAGTATGAACCCCAAATGTTTACAATACTAAATGATGGACCTAGCAAAGTATGATGACTCCATAAATATATTGTGCCTTTATGGTAATAAGCATTGACATTACTCACCTGAAATTAGTGATCATTATGCAATTTAATTACATAATATTAATTTCAAACAGTTTATTTATATTTCTTTGCAATATTACTGCAAACACTTCACCTATTATGAATCACACAAAGTTCAACAATGTTTGCTACAGATTATTTATCTAAAAATCTGCAAGAAAAAGGCAACTATGGTAGAGTGCATTTAGATAATATGACCTGAAATGAGCAAGAAAAAATAGTTATGCCACTGCCTTTTGTTGCTTTGCGTTCAAGATGACTACACAATGAAAGGAAAAAAAACTTTAATTATAGTGTGAACAGCACACTGTATTCCTGGTATGTGAAATAATTGGATTATATATTTCTGCATATGACCATGAGTGTCTATAAGCAACAAAATAAATAATAAAATAAAGCATTTCTTGGCAAGAAAATAATGTAAAAGACTGTGGTTATTAAAACTAATAAATATCAAAACTCAGGAACTCTAGGGTACTGTTATAGTGTGAAAGTATAAATTAGCTTATATTATACTGGGAGGGAGTGTGAGAAGGTGAGTTTAAAACATGTACTGGAACTGTTTACTTCACTGAGGTTTTGCAAATCTATCCTGGGGTCCAGGTACTCCTGGCAGAAAAGCAGGCAAACCCTGAACCTACATACAACTCTTCCACATTATCATATTTGGTACATTCATGCCCATCACCGGAAGCAAAAAAATAGCTTGGTGTGATACAATACATGACTAGTTTGTTTATTTTGCACGTTTCTACTTCTCTAACTCCTCTTCTCCAAATGTAACTCCTCCCTGCCGTTTACCTCTACACCTCAAAAAAAATACAGCAACAAGTAACAGGACCAAAAGACTGACCTAAGCTTGTCCAATTTTGATTTCAGGTATTCTGATGCCTAACTATCAGTGTTCCAAACATGCAGTCACCTCATTCTATATACAATGACTGGCTAAAAAAAAAAAGTCACACACTCAACATGAGGTACACATACCTACCTACTCAACATGGTAGCATTTCAATAAATGTTTGCAATGTCACATCATTTATTTCTGTTCAGAGTTGCATTATTTTTTTCATCAAGATCTATTAATGATGGGAAAGGTGGACCACTGTACAGGTTTTCCTATCACATCCATAGGACACTTAATAGACTTTGTGGTGAGCAGTGTGAAAATATTGTCTTATATTCCCTGAACCATTCTTAAAAATTGAGCCCAATTAATCCTGGCATTGTCTTCAATGCACAAGCTATTAAGGAATAAAAAATCCATTATTGGAAAAACCTAGTATTTAGTATTTAAATGCAGTCAGGTGACCTTATTTTTAGCACATAACTTTTAAATTAAACCTGACCTACTTAAACATCCACAGATAATAAAATTGCCCCCATAGACTGGGGGACTTTTGTTTTGGCCAGGCAGACTTTAGGTCAAATGTGTAGGTGCAGACAATTACAACAAATTGGAAATCATAAGAGAAAAAAGAGCACTTCTAGGATATAAAGCAGATGCACTGAAGTAAGTTTATTGAGTGTCCAATGTTTAGGTAAGGCACACAATCTTTTACATACATTGAACATAACAATAAAAAAATACCAGTTACCTCAGCATGTTCATTATCATACTATTAGCGTATTTATTACACAGTATTGATACTGTAAACTAAACATGCTGCAATAATTTTGTCTTTTCAGTGTCGATGAATTAAAATATACATGTTTCAGAATTTTGATGCACCTAATAATATCCAGCTGCCATATCAGTATAGTCTTGTTGGGACAGGCTGAGACATATCAGACTGAAAATTGCTATGCAAAATATTTACAAAGCATGGCTAGTGCACATTGGTGAAATCTCAATACAATTTGAAGTTATCTTTGAAGACGTTATTTCCCTTCTTGAAGGTGGAAATGAAAAAGATCAAAGTACAAAATTATATTTCATTCAAAGAATGTATTAAACTGAAGACGGCTTACAATTTTTTTTTGTGTAATATTTAATTGTTTTCATTATTCACCTTTTGACATGTGGGTAAACTGTTTTTTTATAATTTAACTATTCAGTAGGCATGTACAGGACACTATGACACAATGCAATAAAAAAGGGAAATGCAATTCTTTAACATTCTAGAACCAAAAAGCATTGTGATCACTGAATGCTTTTGTCATATGGTTTAGAACAAAAGCTTTTACCTTTTCATGCAATTATATATTTTGTACTTTTGTGGGCAATGTCTGCAGTGAAAACTATTTAAATTTATTTTAAAAACCATATATGGAAGTAAAGAAAACATACAGAGTATAGCAACCCTTATGTACCCCTTTACAGTACAGGAGATGGATATTTTTCACAAAGTAGTTTTTTTGCAACACTGTTTTGTCTAGACCATGTTCACCATGTTGACCATGTTCACATAGTGCTATAGGACCATTTACTTTTATTTTGATAGTTGAATGTAATTAGAAAATATTTCAGTTTGAGTTTACATGGAATAGGTGGAATGTACAAACTCATGAATAACAGTAAGTACATTTCATAAAGGATTGGCTCTGTAGGATGGAATGCCTGTTTGATTGCCCAGGGTCTCATGCCTTTACTTAGAAATTACATTGTGTATCTATTACCAAGGAGGATCTAAAAACGGTGTTGGTCAGCTTATGGAAACATTGCTTAATGGTGACTGGTGAAAAAAATAATGGTAAGGATGGTGGTGTATAATTATTGTGTATTCCCAATACTTTCAAATACCAGGCTGGGGTACTTTTAGGAGAAAAGGGCAGCATCTGCTGTATTGATGTTCTACAAAAGTACACTGAAGGCTACCAAGGAAAACACTTGCATGGCAAACTGGGCAATTTCTGTGCATAAACCCAGTCTGAAGACCCTATAGTCTATAGGGTAATAAGTTTTGTTCAGAGAAGTGACTGTCTCTGGCTGCTATAAAAAATTTTTTTAATAATAATTTAATAATGTATAAAATAAATATATACATTTTAAAACACAGGCAACATGGTGGCTCAGAGTTTAGAAAGCTGACATTTGCAGCGCTGGGTCCCAGGTTCGAATCTCAGCCAGGATTCTATCAACATAGAGTTTGCAGGTTCTCCCCATGTTTGAATGGGTTTCCTCTCACTTTCCAAAAACATGCTGTTAGGTTAACTGGCTTTCCCCAAAACTGACCTTAGACTGTATTAACCTTCCTAGGGGTAACCCCGAGTGTGTCTCAGGGTAGAAAAAAGTTGCTGAAAGCGGTAACCCCCGAGTCACACTTGGGGTAGGTAAACCTATAGGAAGGTTGGTAAATACAGCCTTACCTGATCTGCCGGCGTCCCGCACCATCCATCGCTGCAAACCCTGTCTTCTGCACATGATGAGTCACCGGAGGAGTTCCCGCTGACGTCGGTGCTTGTGTACGTTGCCAGTGGGGTGGGGCGGGAAATTCAAAATCCATTTGTATTGCATTCAATACTATATAAATGCATTAGTATTAAAACACAAAAAATCTATTTTCACTTTTTTATTTTACATTAAAACTGATAATCAACATAATAAATACTACAATGATATTATAATATCACTGGCAAAAGTTTACACAAGTTGCGTACTTATATAGATATATGCAGCACATCTTAATGTCAAAGTTGTGTTTGGGGCTATGGAAGTGGGCTAAACAAAAACATTTGTAAAAAAACAGTTGACCTGTATCAATAACAAATTGATCAAATTTATATTATTAGAATATATATGTATGTAAATTTTGAAAGTTAAATTTAATTAGGTACATAGCTACAATAACTATTTGAATTTGTACCTAATATTTTTTCATTGATAATTAATAATGTGTTGCTATTTAGGCCCAAACTTTTGTGGTTTGAAGTAAAGTGAGTTAAGGAAAGGCCTTTTTCCACCTTTCTGTCCCTATTACCTATCCACGGCCTGTAAATAGTAGACACTAGATCAATGTTAATTCATTTTAAATATTATATTTTCATCTTTCTTTATGTCCTAATGTTTTTGTAGATGTTGTTTTTAAGAAATGCAGGAACTGATGGATACATATAAAGTATTAAATGATGTATGTTTTTTTTTACCTATGTAGTGTGTTGTAGACGAAAGACAGCTCTACATTTTTTTGTTTTTGGTTTAGTGGATAATTGGGGACAGCTCAGCTCCCTAAAAGAGGAAAAGAACCCCCTGAAGCCAAGTGACCATCATAAGAAAAGGATACATATAGAAAAACAGAAGCATAAAATACAATGGAGCCAGTAGGGTATCTGGGAAGGGAGGAGGAACTATGAAAATGGACTTTAAGGGATTAAAGGCATTAAGGCAACATTATAAAAAAGTGTAGTCAATTTAGAGTTTTTTTTTTGCTTTATATAAATATAATATTTTCCACATATGTAATATGTTTCCAAATATTTGAACATACCATGTATAACATACAGTTAGATAATTACTTTGGGAACAGCAGTACAAATTGTTTAGGATAACTGTAGAAAACCGTAGCATATATATATATATTTATAGGTATATTATGCTCATCTAAATTCAAATATACAAATCACACAATGTCATTAAAAAAGTCCAAGACACACATATCTATTATTGAAAACTGCAAAATTAGTAAGAAAAAGGCAACACAATGTTAATTCAATGGTTCAGTTCATTTTAAGACACATTGTTCTGACAGCTCTGATTTATTCATGTCAGATGTAGATGAAAATCTAGCACAGCCTGTTCTAAAATGTACCACCAACCATAAATAAACGTTTTTGTTCTGTACTGGAAATGCTATATTCTATTTCTCTGTGAGTAGTGGTGATTGTAAAAGACAAACAGGACAAATCTATTTTTATAAAACGTGTATTGGTAATGTTACATACCAGAAATACATTGTCTACTTGTACACCAAAGGAATTGCCGATTTGTTTTTGTAAACCAAATGATGTGTTCTTTTGAGCAATTTAAAAGGAAACCTTTCTTGAGAGGAACATGAAGGCTACAGTTGCTCAGCCATTGAGGCTGATTTATTGAAGCTCTCAAAGGCTGGAAAGGATACACTGGGAACCTAGGTGATACAGCAAACATGGAATGGATTTCCTAAAATTAATTTGCTAGTTGTTAGCAAATGTTTTCAATCCTGGACCAGGTCCAGTCAAGGTTTGCTGGATCACCAAGGTTCACTGATAAAAGTGTATCCTCTCCAGCCTTGAAGAGCTTTACTAAATCAGGCTCATTATGAGAACTCCAGTTGCCTGACTGTTATACTCATCCTCTGGCATCAATACTTCAAATGGCAAACCCAAAGCAAGTATGCAGAATTTTTAAGGTGGCTTTCCTAATCTGTATACTTCTGAACTCTAACAACCTAGTAATTAGCGCATTTTAAGAAGAAGGTCAGTAATGTCTGCTCCTTGTAAATTTTTCTATCATTCCTTTTGCGTCTTATAATCTATGCCTCCCTAGCTTTAAAATAATAAAACGTCTTGTGACGTCTGGATTCTTCCTTCGTCTCGGCATGGCGGAACCGTCAGGCAACTCACTCTTCCTCCAGCTTCAGCTTACATCACCAAATAGCGCATTGTACAAATACAAAATCGGGAGACATTTCCTCCTGGAAATGAAAAAAAAAGTGCTGATCTCATTAACCATGTGTGAGCCTGGCACTTTTTTCTTACATTGCAGAGAGAAACCTTTTCTGCATATGCCCGAGATCAGGCATCCACAAAAGTAGCAGCCAAAGCATACCTACGTCACATGTCCCAGGAGGCTCTAGGATCCCATTCAGTCTTTACTGCCAAGATGGTAAAGACAGAAGAAAGGGGGGCTCCCCTTCTTCTTTTTTAATGTATTAAAAAAGACACATTTTTGCTTAATATAACAAGTTAAAAATGGAACACATGGAAATGGAAAGCTAAAAATGTACAGTTTAAACAGGAATGCAAACATATTTGAAATATGTCTACGGTATTTTTCACTTTTGGTACCTCAATTTTTTAAAAGCTAACTTTATAGGTAAAGAAGAAACTTTATTATAAAATATACATATCATTTTAACATGAACATCTATTCTCAACTAAATTATGATCATGGTTTATTTAAATTGCAAGTATTAACTGCTCAACATGTATTTCATTCTGCATATGTAATATTTTAAGTGTGTTTTTACAAACACAATTTCAGAATGGTAAATTGGCTTGCCATTCAAGCTCCTATAATAAACATAACTCTAATTTAGTTATACCATGAAAGGTGTTCTAATCAGTCTCAAAGACAATATAAAATCCCTTTATTTTCAGCTTTGACATTGTAATCAGCAAGGAAAACAAACCTATTTTGAAAAAATTTGCAGTTAAATACATTATATTTTAATCCGATAAAAATAGCTTAGACAATAAACTGGATATATTGGCTCTAAGGGCAAAGAGCAATAGAGTTTATCGAGGAAGAATTCCACTAAATTTGTCACTTTTCTATTCATTTCAATCACCCATTTAAAGAAAGCTAGTGGTAACTGGAGAGTAAATTGGTTGGATTACTTAGTGACAGCAATGAAGATTAAAAAGAGTGTACTGGGGCAGGCGTACAGCATGAGATTTCTGTTTTAAAGTTTATTACCATAGATAGACTGACAAATAGAGGGAATTGAAACCTAACAATCCAATGAAAAAAAATTAGTAACAATACACAGGGTAATTGCTTCTTAGCTTGTTTGACAACTCTTTAGAAGCTCAAAGGTAGCCTTTAATTTATATGTCTTAAAACCCAGTATATTCAGTTTGGATGCAAGAACCAATTACATTTCTCATTCCAGTAACCACAATGTGGATTTGTTTCTTGTTGTTTTAATGAATTATCTCTTTTTTGGTCTGTGAATATGAATGTCTTTTATTTACACAACTAGGGCATATTTCAGATATATGAAATCACACATAGATATAAAAAGAGCATTGGGGCTGATTTAGAAAGGAAATATGGGCTCTTCATTTAGTATTTTTTAGCCTGAACTTATTTAATTAAAAAAGAAACCCCAACTGTACCTAATACTTTATATATATGGGTGTGTGTGTTATAATGTTCATATATTGCAATGGGGTTGATTTATTAAAGGAATTAAGGCTGTCCGCTTACCAAGGTCAAGTATTACCTTGCAAGGTATATTTAAGTTTTTAGTGAATTTACATTTTGCAAAGAATAGAAATTCAGGTACAAGAAAACAAAAAAAATGATATTTTTTCTTGCAACTAGTTGGATGACTGAAGTGAGCACAGCTTCATCTCGTTTACTAAACTGGGTGAAATATGTCAAGTGCATTATTTACTTTGTAAGTGTGAACAGCATATACTTTTTTACTAAATCCACCCATAAGGTGTCAATTCAGTACTCCAATCATGTGAAAAGAAAATCTATGTTTATTTGCACATGATTGGATATTTGATGAACATTTTCACACATTTTATTGTGCCGACATCCTAAGATTTCTTAGTAAATAGGCAATACAGTAATAAGGTTAATTTATTAAAGGAGTTTTATTATGTTGAGTTAGCAAACTGAACTATCACTCTGGAAAGGAAAATTCACTTAATTTAGTGAATGTAGTGAAAATGTAAATGTGTTTAAATAATATGAAACTATTTCCCATGTATATTACTGGATATGACCCTGCTGCATCTCCTGGCATTTACAGTTTTTAACACAGTGTCATGATTTTCTTAAATAAATATCATTCTGTGACATTTTGATCTGTTATATGTCTTTTAATACACCTCCCTAACCTTCAAATTGCATCTTACATATATTAAATTACATTTTTTTGTGTTTGATGTCTGCCATGCAATATTTTCCTTCCAGGCTTCTTTTTCGGAAGAATGAATAAGTGGTCCCATGGGGCAGGACTGGATGGGAAAGTCACAAGTCTTCCAAACAAAAGCACAGTAAGGTGACTGGTTCTTTTAGATGATAATTAAGGACATGTTAAATACTTTAAAGAAGTATTTTGCTTGTGTATTGTCACATTTTAAATGTACACTAAGTAGCTTATAATTTAATTATACATGAAGTGCTGGTTCTAACTTCTAATGAAGCAGGAACATTTCTTGACATTGGATGACCTGTGCTATGAACTCACAAAACAACAGGGGGCCCTTTTTAACAGGGTACTATAATAAAACGTTGACATTTAATAATTATCTGGACTTCTTTTTAGGCAATGGCATATAACAAGGCAAACCGTGTTTGGATATTGTTAAGTGTGAAACTTGAAAGTCATTTATTTCTTTTTGAAAGTCATCTGCGCTTGGCCAATGAAATCTGCCAACCTAGAAACTCCAATATAATACAGCCTTTAGAAACAAACCCTCTATTCAAGATAATTGTATGAGATTTATCATTCTAAATTTAAAAGAATAAAACAGTTAATATATTGGAGATAATTTGAAATATTGTAATGTATATATTGAACAGCTATAACAATGTTTTAAAATTATTGGTTAAAAAAAGGTAGAGATTTTCACTTCTATTTCTTTTCCATCCAGAAAATATGATGCTTGACATAGTGATGAAAGATGTTAGCCTACTGAATTAGCTTATTGACCCAGAGCTGTTAACACTTAGTTATTCCCATCTATTGCTTTGGACAAGTATATATTCCAGCTAACTTTACCACTGTATGATTTTAACACATTCAGTGAGATTAAATAGTTCCAATGTCTTCGTATCACTCTTTGGGGAATGAACTATTGATGTACCACAATTTGGTAAAAAAAAAAGTGTTCAGAGCATTGTAAATGTGAGAATTTCCTGTTTAAGTGTGACCCTAAATCTATATATAAAAAAAAGAAAACATAAATAAAAACTGAATTCTGTTTTTATTGTGTAAAAAGTATTAAAAAAAACAAATAAGAAAATACCATTTCAAAGTTAAATACCGGTATAATAATGCTCCAACCTATGTCGACTAGAATAGCTGTGTAGATTGTGTAAATTAAATAGATGACGACTTAGAACAATTATCCCCCATGTGCAGTTATCATATATTGTCTAAGAATACCAAAAAGTATATTTATTGTAATAAGGATTGAATAAAGTAATTTTTTGAAATTGTTTTCTAGCAACACCATATCCTCCCAACAGGAAATTACAACAGTTGTTCCCAGTTAGTATACATTAGACATTAGCACAAAATGATCACAAACATTTGTCTTGAGTGACAATTATCTAGCTTTAGATAGAAGAAATATTTTAACAGAGCCCCCTAACCAAAAAAAAGAGGTTAGAATCTTTCTCTACTCTAGCAATCTACCAAGATTTCTGGCAGCTATATCTCTTAACTGTGTCTTCTAATGTACATTCTCTGCTTGGCTCCTTACATCTTACTTAGTTATCTCCAAACATCTGCTTTCCCATGTGCTTTCAAGAAATGATTATCATGATTTTAATTTATATATATTATTTCATGATAATGTAAAGTACGTGATATGCAAAAAATAAGCATGAAGAAAAACAGAAACTTTTTTGTTGGTTGTACATTTATGAATGTTTTACTTGGTTGAATTTCGGAAGAGTTCATCAGGTACACGATTTTTATAATATAAATGTTTTTACCGGTATTATTATTAATATTAAATTGTATTTATGTAGCACCCCCATATTACACAGCGCTTAACATGGTCAATAATCACTAATTGTCCTTCAAAGGGGCTCACAATCTAATGTCCCCTAATGTCAATCTAATGTAGTCATTAACGCCTCTAAGGACAATTTTGAGGTACAGCCAAATTGATTTTCTGAGATAAGAGGGGAGAGCAGAGAAACCCGTGTAAACAAAGAGAGAGCATAAAAACTCAGATTGTGTCCTGGCTGAGATTTAAACCTGGGACCCGAGTACTGTAAAGGCGAAAGAAATAGAAAAAGAAAAACAGAAATTCAGCTTGAAAGAAATTAAAGCATATTTTTACACTTTTTGAATGTGGAGTGGTTGTTTTTCTTTTAAAACAGTGGTATGGCTGAGATATAGCCATACTACTGATTTCTAAGTGAGCCCCGATTTGTGGTCTGCCATTGCATTTTGGTGCTGACAGCAACTAACAAGGACAGAAAGAACTAATACTGCAAATAAATATCATAAACTAGCAGCGAGCAATATTTGTTGGCAATGTTGAACAGCCATAGGGACATTATTATTCTTTGCTGGAACTCGCAAACCTACCTCTTGGATCTTTCTTTATGTGACCTTCCTCAACCCCTGGTAAATTAAGTTTTCATATTCTTACTGCAAAATCACTCGTAAATGTACTGCACCCCTCATGATATTGAATCTACATATTCAAGATGTAATACTGATGGATATGCTGAATGCCAGGCTTAATGATTGCCTGGAAAAGTTTCAGGAAATTTATTGTTATTGGTACCAAATACAATTTTAGCTTCCCCTCAATAATGTTGATATTGATATTATAAATCTTTTTATTGCAGGATTATACAGTATTTTTTTTTTTTTTTTTTTGCTATGTATCTGCAAGCCCCCTTTTTATACTGCTTTATCACTTTCTGTCATAATCTCGACTCTCTTCTTTTCTTCTATTGTCTTTTATCAACTGTCTTGGTGTTGCAACTCTTGTTCTTGCCACTAGGGAGGACTCAGCTTTGTTGTGTGCAGCTGCAGAAATTAACTCTTAGTTCTAAAACCTAAGCTTTGTGTAAAATGTTTTAGGGTCAATTGCCACCACTTTGCTGTTTAAGTCTACTTAGAAATAAACACAGATTTAAGCAGAAGGCACTTGATACCCATGTGTGTTTTATAAGGGAACTGGTAATGGGTGGGGGGTTATTATGATCAATGTTCCTAAGGAAGTAAGCATACTGAAAATGTAGACACCTGCTAATTCCAGAATAGGAAACAATGCACCTTCTGCATTCACACACAAAGAATGTGTTCTTTTATTATTAAAAAATAAAAATTGGATATGTAAACTAATTTAGTTTTCTGTTATGGTAAGCAAAATTGACCAAATCTGCTTCACCTAAATATTTGTGAGTAAATAGGTGGAAATACATTGTAGTCAATGCAGAAGGTAAAATGAGTTCATTTGTAAGGATGCAATATGCTTGAAATTACCTCTGACAGTTAGCAACTATACTGGACCTGTTCTTGTGACAAAAAAGGGCACCAGTGACAGGCAAGGAGGTGGTTGTTAACTTTATTTAATTTGATTGCAAGTTGAGACATCAGTTTTTCTTATTTTTTTAAGCCTATGGGCCTTGATTCAATAAATGTTTCTCCTGAGTTTTCTCTCAGGAGATGTTTTCTCATCTTATCTACAAAATACCTTTTCAGCATCTGGCAACTGAAAAAATACTAAAAAGTATTTAGGAAAAGTAATATCAAACTTCAATTAACTTGGGACGACTTATTTTGAGTACTTTTTGTGTGCTGCAGGCTATAACAGTATTCCATTGATAACTCATGTGAGAAAACCCAATGTGATAAAAAGAAATAATAGGTTAAGTAAGTAAAATATGATATACAAATATAAAGAATGTGTAAACAATTACCAGAAATAAGAAAGTAAAGGCAAAATACTACATATAAATTTGATACAAAAGGAAAAACAATATACAACAATACAACACTGTCCTGCCTAAGGAGGGATATATGCATATTCTTGTGCAGACATTTGCAATCTGCTTTAAAACCCTAGTGGTGTGGTTCCATTTTTTCACTTTTTTAAAATTATTTGTGTTGTAAACAAAAACAGTTTTTAAAAATGATGCTTAAAAACACCTGCACAATCATTTGCAAATAGCATCAATTAAAGTCTATAGAGGCAGCAGGGACAGCGAACTGATGTAAATTAAAGTGTGGCTGCGCTGTCCCTCCTACCGCCTGTCACAGAAAGAGTAATAAAAAGCCCCATTCAGTCCAATATTCAGTCCATTCAGTCCATTTTTGGACAGCGGGTTTGAGCAGTAAAAATACCCAAAACTTCTTGCAAAAATTACTAGTCAAAACTTATTATGTTTCTGTAAAATCACAACTACTTTTTCTTCTGCCTATATAATTCTAAATTTCTATCATTGCCAAATTCATCCTGATCTGAATTCCACAAGTACTAAACCTCCAAAGAAAATATACTGTCTAATATAAATGTATGACCATTAAAAGGTTTCTGGGAGGCCCTGTTGTCTCACAGAGCCAACAAAGTTGGTTCTGGAATGGCTCAACTTAATCGGAAGCATTGCACTGCTACGTGCAAGTTCTACTTTTGTATATAAATTCTATGCAAGTATTCTATACAAGTTTGATTTTCAAACATATACCACATGGCAAAATGGTAGTAAATTTATGTGGAAATGTTCACTAAACAATTGATTTTAGAATTTTTGCCTGAATGCTGCTATTGGATAGGAAGGAAAGTGATTTCAAGCTTTGTTTGAACTTAGGTTTCTAGCCAGTCAACATAAGGGTGGATTATTGGCCAACTGCTCATTGCTGTATTTAACACAGGCTTATGGAATTAAGCAGGAACTGAAAAAAACAACTTTTAAATGTTGAATCCTAGCTTATGTATCAAAACAAAATATATATGATGGGTCAATTAAATACTTAATTTCTTGATGGTTAAAAACAAAGATACAAGGTGTTAGGGTGTCAATGAAATATCCACATTGGGGTAACAAGGTTTAAATGTTGTTTTTTCCTCCTTTTGTTATGTATCGATAAGTATTTACTTCGAATGCACCTACCAATATGATCTCAATAATCCCCTGAAGAAGCTTAATCTGGCGAAACGCGTTAGGACATGAGACAAGCTCAATACTTTGAGATATATATATATATTTTTGTTTTGTCAACATTTTTGCTATGTTGCATCTGTATATATAGACTAGGAGTGCTATGTTGGTAATAGGACTACCTAGACCCCATATAATAAATACAAAGATACTTTTCACATTTGCCTTAAAATCTCTCCCTTTCTTCTTCTGTTTTGATTGGGACACAAGAGGTATTAGGCTATTAGGGATAAGTAGTGTGATTCCACAGAATAGATTCTACAGCAGAAAGTGGATTTCTGTGAATTCTGCACCATTCATAATAAACTTTAAATTTTACAATGATTCATGCAACTTGCCAAGAAATACCAGTACAGAACCTGGACATTGTCTTTTTTACTTCCAAGTGCAGATTTATTGATAAGCGTTTCAGATTCATTTTATTTCCTGACCTAACTGGATCTTCAAAACTGAAATGGAATGATACTGCGCCTACAATTCTTGTCAGTGTATGACTCGGACACCTTTTCTCATGCAACTTCCTAACTGCTGTCAGAATATCAGTCTGTTTCTTCTTTTAAGGTTTG
This sequence comes from Pyxicephalus adspersus, assembly GCF_032062135.1. Lineage (NCBI taxonomy): Eukaryota > Metazoa > Chordata > Amphibia > Anura > Pyxicephalidae > Pyxicephalus > Pyxicephalus adspersus. The sequence goes on from NC_092858.1 coordinate 131,977,357, forward strand.
TGACAGTTCAAGATTTATTGATTTTGTAGACTGCTAGGAGTAAACCACTTTCTCATCAAAACATTCCTCTCCTTTTATCCATTTTGTGACAGTCAAGTCATACTGTATTTATGTACCTGCAACAACATTCTTTGTAGTTTTTCAGGAGTTTGACTGATATGTTATGACAGAATAGCTTGATGTTGTTTATGGTCATATCACACCTTTACACTGGCTGCACGAATATATTGGCAGAATGTCTTTGTTGCAAACACAATTATTAGTGGTTCTCTTGCAAACTATGCTTTATTTTGCTCTTTAAACCAATTATGCTATTTCTTTAAAAAGTGTGTGTTTGTTTTAGCAGATAATATCTAAGACCATTTTTGGTTGTGTCTGCTTGCATCTCCAGTTTTTGAGACAAAACATAGAAGCCAAAAAAAGGGGGCCTCCTAGATGGTTTCTTGATATGGTCATATAGATAAGTGATTGTGCAGATATACAGCTGTGAGGCATAAGAAATTGGAGTGCCTAAAACCCACTAGGAACTACACTACTTTTTTTAAGAAATCATTTTAGAAAAAGAGTAAATCTGTCATGGTTGTACATAAGCACAATTAACAGTTGTAGATGTATCCTATAACATATAAAATTTTCACTTTTTAAAGCTCAACTAAAGTTCTTTTAAAATGAGCAATGAGGCAGGTCTATATTGCAGAAAAGGACAGACAATGTCCCTTCTGCAATAAAACATACTGCATATGTGCAGCTTAGCATAGGAAGCTGGAATACCTGGTGCATCCCGGCTTCCTCTTGCACAGTATTTGACCAAGATCATCTACTTTTGTAATACTCTGGTGATTATTGAATGTGCTCTCATTCGGTTTTTTGGAGGGCTTAGCGAATTTTCTTGGTGGACAAATAATGAACGTTCCTTAACCTCCATGGCGGTATGCATATTAAGTATATTTAAATGTAAAAGCAGTACATTTAAAAATACTTAGTATTTTAAATTTCCCACTTGGTCCCGCCTCCCATCCACACAGTCCCACCCCCTAGCCATACGCTCGTGAGCAGATGCCCAGCCGGCATCTGCTTCCTCTGGCCTCGCTTTCCCAATGTTCACACGCCGGGGACACAGGTGCCGGCCGGACATCACCAGGTTACACAGACGCCCATCCGGCATCACCAGGGGAGGAACATGTCGGGCATTGCAGGAGGACACCGCCGGCACTGCTTACCAGGTAAGCTGTTTAATCTTCCTGGCACTTCCAGGGAGTTCCAGCCACACTCAAGTTTACCACTTTTTGTATGGATAATTCACCTCGAGCCACACTCGGGATTACCGCTAAGGAGGTTAATGTTTTCCAAACCCAGAGTTAAAGTTTATCTTATCCTCTTTTCTCTCTCCCCCTTGTTCTTCTTCTCTCTCTTTCTCTCCCTCATAGCAAACTGAAGGACTGCTGTACACTTTTGCATATCTAATAAGGAGGGCTTATTGTCTCGCTTACATGTTTCTAGAAAGAACTAATGGTAAATAACAACTGTACAAACCATGAAAATGTATTTTATTGGAATAAAAACACAACACATGCTGACTTTAAAAAATAAACTTTACGTCCTCAGAAGTAACCCTCGGTCAGTCATATATTCCAGCAATGTAAATCTCACATCAATCATGACAAGTGACAAACAGCAATGTTAACCTTTTGCACTGTTGCCACTAAATGACAGATCCCGCAGGAAATTCCTGAAGTATTTCTGCAAAATTTGTAGAATCTCTCATTGACATATTCCACTAACTGTGTAAATACCACACACTGTACATACTTTATGCAGAAAAAATAATAGGGAAGTTATAAATCTAATAACGTTTATTATATTTAGTTTGAAACTTATTATTTAGATGGTGGTATGTTATTTTAGATGGTGGTATGTCAAAAAAAATTGGTTCATTGTCTGCTTCAAAACAAATAAAAGCATATAAACAACATATTTTAGATATCCAGTTACCTACAATCTTAATTTTAATTAACTAATTAATTAAATAATTAATTAACCTTTATTAAACTGTGATTATTGCATGAATAAAATAACTTTCACAGTACAATTACTTATTGACTTACAGAGCCAATGTGCAGCAGGAAGTGCTCCCTAACAATCACCAGCCAATGGGAGTGCTCTGTGGCATTTACAATGAAAACCAACACAGTTGTATTGTTGTGTACATTGCAGGTAGCACTACCATTGGATAGGGATTCTTAGGGAGTGCTCCTCGCTGCATAATAATCAAATTTAGTATGCACATCCCTGATCAATCTTTAGTCACTCTATGGATCAAATATTGATCATCAATCCCTAATTTTTAATAATTAAAATTAGTTTTTCATAGTTTAAATCAAAATCGATTAAGCCCTTAAGGGAGCAGCATTTCACATTTTGGAAAAGACTAAAAAAGTACCAAAAATGGTAATAAAAAATTCTCCTAAGATATGCCATTAAAGCTTAACACTAGGTATAACATTTTTCTTTTAAAGCAAAACTAAAGTGAAAATAAAAAAGCACCTTTAATCCCGCAGATAACTCGATGGCGCTGGACCTTCCTTGATCATGCCTTTTGTCGTCCTAAAATTCTTCCTCGTCCCAGTTCTGAGGAAGCACCGCCATCTTCAGTCTTCTCTTCCAGTCTTCTTGCTGTCACCTGATGTCACCTGATCTCGCACTGCACAGGTGCAATATTGAATGACGTAGCCTGTTGTTAGGGGGGAAAAAAAGACCCAATCTCACTGCACATGTGTGAGATCGGCATCTTTTTCCTTTCTGCGCATGGCCAAAATCAGGCATGGATCATAAAATCTTACCACCCTCCCTAACAACCCCATTCATTTTCTGACCACCCCCCCGCCCCTCCGTTTAATTCCTTTTTCTTTCTTTACCTAGTCCTTTAACCACCCTAGCGGTCTAATTCTGTCCAAATTTCCATGCATAAAGCAGTACATTTTCATTGTAGGAAATAATTAACCGATGTCACCGGGAAACCCTGTAGATCTAGTCTCTGCACTTCGTGGCAAGGAGGAAGGACATGTTCCCAGGACCTGTGGGGACCAGCAGGACGCCGGGGGATAGCGACAGAACAAGGTAAGCAGGGTTTTTTTAGTTAAAAGCTACCCCAAGTGTGACTCGGGAATAACGGGAATTTTCCTAGAAAATCCACCCCGAGTCACACTCGGCAATACCGCTAGGGGGGTTAAAAAAAAAAATTGTTTTAACTTGGGAGCCTTTTGGGAAAAGGATATTATTAGTCCCTTAGAAAACATGAATTTTTGGGGGTGTTTTTGGGTTGTGAATTTTAGGGCATTTGAAGTTCCATTTTTTTGTGTTAGAGTTTATGGGGCTGATTCATTAAAGCTCTCCAAGGCTGAAGATGATGCACTTTTGTCAGTTAAGCTGACTGATCCAGCAAACTTGGAATAGATTTATTCAAAGTCATTTTCTAGCAAATGATTTGAATCCTGGACCCAAACCATTCCAGGTTTGCTGGATCACCCAGCTTCACTGATTAAGGTGTATCCTCTCCAGCCTTGGAAAGCTTTCCTAAATCAGGCCCAATGAAAGAACATCTACCCAAAAATTGACCTGTTCTAATATTTCTATATTTGTATTGCTTTATATTTTACAAAATAACGTTTGCAAATTAAAAAAAAGATAGATTTAGATATGTTTAGGTCCATCAGGTAGAAACCCATATGCTCTGCATGAAGAAAGAGAGTCTAAGAAATTACCTCTCAACAAACTGCAGTAACAAAAGTTAGCCAACACATTTCAGGGCAGTTTTAGTGTTCTTTTTATCCATACAAGTGCTTCCTAACCAGGGTTCCTTCAGAGGTTGCTAGGGGTTCCCTAAACAAAAAGCAATTTGTGCCTCTTAGGTCAGTTTAACTAAAACCAATGATCGTTTTAGTTATTTGTAAGGATGACATTATTCCCATTGGCCAGCAATGTAAGAGGCAGTTTTTCAGTGACCCCCACACTAAATAAAAATGTGCATGTAGTAATTATAGCAGAGGTTCCCTAAGATCTTTAAACCTATTTTAGGGTCCCCCCCATGTTAAAAAGGTTGAGGCCCATTCATCTATGCTGACATTTAATTAGCACTAAATCTGATAAGGATTCTAACTCTTCCAAAAGTTTACAAAAAATCCTGGAGTATCATTCTTACAAGGTATTTTTACCGTATTATTTTCTTCGCACCAGCTTACTCTTACTTTATTTGGCATAATTTATACAGTTTAACATACATAATATAAAGGAAAGACTTAGCGGGCAGATGGATAGTTTTAGTCATTTAAACATGATATACGGCATTGATGTTCAGTTATTGTGGAAAGTAGCCATTAGAGTTGCTCATAAAACATGAGATTCCCTAATTGGCACAGTGTGCTACACTCTCAGACAGTGTGGAAAGAATACATCATGCTGAGTCTCAGTATGTATGGTGCTCTAATTTAAGACTAGTCCTTACAGCTAATACTCTGAAGTCAAGTGTCAATGTATATATTTAATACAAGTGTTTGCAAACTGCATCTCTGAAACATAACTATGACGCATGTTAGCACTATGCTGAATTAAGGAGAAAAAGAGGATGTATTTGCTGTAGCACATTTTTTTATACATGAATATATTTGCTGTAAGATGTAAGGTATATTTCATTTCTATACCAGAACAAATGAAATGTAATGTTTGTTTAGTAGAGTAGCTTTGAGATAAAATACAAAGGTATTACATTTAAGAGCATTAACTTAATTCTGCATTTGTAAGCCCTGAAATGGATAAAATTAGCTGTTCAAAGTCAGAATCAGTTAGGATAATTATTTTTTTAAGCAAAGATTTACTGATCTGACTGTAAAAAGCCAACAGTACAACTATAAATGCTAGTTTGTTTTCTTATATCGTTGATGCAAAACCTACAGATCTTCATTGATTTCATTGAGCTGTCAGATATGCAAGTTTTTACCAATCACTCTCTGGACAAACAACCATCATAGCAGTGCAGACTACTTCTTATATTTAGGATTAAAATGTAAGAAATAACACAAGAAAAACGTTTTGTTTGTATCTTTCAGATGACTGGAATTCCAACTTTCTGTTTTCAACTCCAATGTAATTCCAAGTTATAGAGTAATAATTATAGAGCAATAAAGTAGTTAATTACAGTCATACTGTCACTCATTAGCTATCCAATGCTTGCAGATTCAATAGGTTTGTATCTTAGGTCAACCAGAAACATTTTTGTAAATATGACACTGTCATGCATACACAATTTCCACTGCTTAACCTACTATAATAAAATGGTCTGGGAAGAGTTGTAGTATAAATGAAATCAGACAAATAATGGTAACATTTATAACATGTTTGAAGGATGTGTTAAAATATAGTGCTTTTTTATTTAATAAAACTAGATCCTTAATTAGACTTGAGACTTTTGTGGATAGATGGGGGCAACAAGTGTGTGTACCCCCCTCTCACCCATTAAAGCTGCCACAGAATATGGATTGCCAAATGTATCCCCCATTTCTTGGGTAAAGCAAGACCCCTCTGTGCCCAATGTCTTTTTACAGAAAGGTGTAAAAGATCAGATCTACTGGCACTGGTTATCTGTGTTCATTTTTTAACAGATAAAAACAAGTCATTAGCACTCTGGATTTCCAAGAAGGGTAGCATTTATATAAATCTACAATATATATCAGTCAGACCTATTTCTGAAATAATATTGCACTCACATTAGGTTGAAGAGAAATATGGTGACCTTAATCAACTTTCCTTGACCAGAAGCGAGGATGAATGTATGGAGTTAAAATAAATGCCACTGGACCCACTAACGGCTGGAAACTTTTGGTATCGTTGTGGTTCATAAACAGGCCCCACTTCTAGGTAGCAGAGCTGCTATGATGGCATGATTCAAGGGCTCCTCCCTCTTTGCCTTAAGATCTAGGCCAAATTTTAATGTATTTGGATTTTTTAATAGCAAGGTTATAAATTAAAGTTTTTGAATGTGCTTGTTTCCAAATTTCCAGTTGCATTCAGAGCAGGCGGCACAGATATTTCTTTCATTTAGTGCTGTTTGCACACATTCCTTTTTATTACAGTTTATTTGCACATATAGTCAAAGTTTCTGGAACATTGTTTTCTCAACTACTACTCATAGAAATTATATTAATTTTGACATTAGCTATTTAATGCACTTTTTATCTTTCTTACTCTCTTATCACATCATTAGAGTGCATACCATGTCTCCTATGTCCTTGATCAAGACCGACTGACATAAAGAGTAGGCATAACATTACCTACATTTCTAAGAAATTATAACACACTGAATTTCATTTCTTTAAAAGGTGAATTTATCTTTTTTCGTGGCTAATAAAATGACAAACCAATCTACAGTATATTGATTCTACTTTAAACATTCATTTCGGAATGCTAATTAAAGTATCATCTCTGACTGACTTTGAATTTAAATTTCTACCTTTTTATTGGATAATGTTTCTATAATTCTCCCAATCTGTACAGAATGTTTCTTAGCAAGGTAAAAATAATAAAAAAAATAATATGATCATACTTAATTTAAAAAGTGTAGAAAAGGTATTCAGGAATTCTATTCTGACACTTTTGATAACTAAGGCTTCATGGTATAGTATGCCTAAACCTTAAAACAAGCTTGTAAATTGTTTTAGCTTACCAGTTATTAGATGTAGTGGCTGCATACATTTTGTTTAGTTTGCAGATTGTTGTTTTTTGTTTTTGTTTTGTTTTTTAAACTGAAATAAAGTAACCTTATAGTAAACACATTTAGTCCTAGGGTAACAACATTGTTGGTACCCTAGAATGTTGTTACTGTACTGTACTGTATCTATCATTATTATTATTATTATTATTAATATTAATAAACAGGAATTATATAGCACAAACATATTACACAGCACTGTACATTAAATAGGGGTTGCAAATGACAGACAGATACAGACAGTGACACAGGAGGAGAGGACCTTGCCAAGAAATGTTTACAATCCAGGACCTATCTATACCAGAACAGTAGTAAGGAGACACCTTAGAACAGGACAAGTACATCTCCCTCTCTTCTCTATTGCATAGAGAAGAATTGCTTTGTATTATGCAGAGGAGAGGTGGAAAAAATCAGTAGAATTATGTTGGGAACATTGGGTAATTTTTTTCTACTTGCAGAAATTTTACGTAGTCAGAAACAGTCCTTAGCCACCACTAGTGTTGGTGGAATATCTCACTATTCGATTCGACAGCTATTCGATCGAATAGGAAGATATTGTTTGGGTGATTGAATGTCGAATTCGAACACCATTAAAGTCAATGGTGGGAGAATTGGGGTTATTTTTAGGGACTGTGAAGAACTGCAAGAGCAATCAGGGGAGCAGAGCTGTCGCTCTTTACTAGTTTTATGTGTTCTTGGATTGAGTTTCTCTATCAAAGAACACAAGGAGTCCTGTGTTCCTGGATAGAGAAACTCCATCCAGGAATAGGGATAGTGCTCCCTGATTGGCTGAGGAAAGTGAAAGCTTTCCTCAGCCTGTTAGAGAGCACTAGAGGTTTTGAATGGGGAGACTTCTCCCCATTTAACCTCTAGTGCCGTGGACCACACACTGTTCTCAATAAATGCGACCGCGGCTGCATTCATTGAGAAGATCCCAGAGGCACTAGAGGCTAAATGGGGAGAAGTTTCCCCAAATATTCACCGCTAGTGCTCTTTGATTGCCTGGGGAAAGGAAAATCCTGATGACGCTTGAGCTGTCATCAGGGTTTACCTTTCCTCAGCCAATCACAGAGAACTAGAGGTGATGAATGGGGAAACTTGTCCCCATTTAACCTCTAGTGCCTGGGGATCCCACACTAACAGGAGGATTCCCACGGCTGTGTAGCCGTGGGAGTCATCCTGTCATTGTTGGATAACCTGTAAAAAAATAAAAGTTAGTAAAACAAATCACGCACATTCAATAAATTACTTTAACATTCATTTTTTTAACACATTTGTTTTACACACGATTTTGCGCCATCGAATCCTGTGTTTTTCGGGTCGGGTCTATCCAAGTTCAAAAAGCCATATTCAGGTCGAATATAAGGACAACCTGAATTCGAACACCAACACTAGCCACTACATTTAAGATTTACAATGCTGCAATATATTGCAAGAAAAAGTCGGTGAATTTTTGTGACAAAACACATCCCACACAGCCTTGATTTCATAAATAACTATGAATTATCAGTTATGGGGATGGAGCCTGGTGGGGTCAGTTTAAAATATTTCCTTCTAGCTGTATAAGTATTGTATGGTGAGACCTTGCAGCCTGCTTTGTGATGGCTAATTATTGGGTTATCCTATAGAAACAGAACGTGAATGTGGCTGGGGTGTGTGCATACTGGCTAGAAAATGGAAATACTGCAACTGGTGTCATAGAGAAATATAAGTTTTTCAAACATGTTTACACAGTTACACATGGGAAAGAATTTGAAAGTGAATCAGTGCTTTGTAGTGAGCATAACTCTATGACATCAACACTTTTGTTTAGCATAGTAGGGGAATACTAGAACCCCAGAAATACTAGTGTCCTGGTTGCAATTTTTTTATTTTCTGTATAGAAAAAAAAAGGAAATCAGGGTAAATCCCTTCAAAAAATAGAAAAAAAGGTTTTATTTTAACATGCATTTTAAGGTTCCAGAGGTAGAATCTGATTTCCTGCCTAATTATGTTTGTGAAGCATAGCGCCCCTCCCTGTCCAACACCAATCTATAATAGGTTTTCAACCATATGAAGGGGTCAGGTTCGAAGAAACCGTTAGGAAAAAAAACCCTAGGCTGGTATTACATTTGTGTGTTTTTGAAAAGCGTAGTAAACTACACATATCACTATGTGTGACAGCACACCACAATAAACATGCTATGTATTGCCAAAAATGCTTTAGTTGCAGTTTATTACTCAATAAGGTATGCTGCCAATCCAATAAAAGTGAATAGATCACCTTAAAGCCCTTCTCCAGAAATTCACAAGGGGGCTGTTAAATGTTATTGCCCAAAGTTTCAATTTTAGAGAGCACTCAAAAGCACAAAAATGCCTGTTTAAAAAGACTCCTAAATCTTTATGTTTAGATTGACCTGCTTTACCTGTGCATGTACTGACTATTGCAAGAATATAGTTATTCACTTCAAAAAAATATCTTTCTAAAATGTCTAGTTTTAAATATGCAAAAATTTCTCTCTTGAATAGTAAATGAAATAAAAGAAAAGCTTGGGATATTTTTAGGAGGAATGAAGAAAAAGGTGTTTACTCTTACAGTAATTGCGATGAACTTTAAGCCTCTGCTGGAAATGTTTTTACTATCCATTCTGCAATAAGGAACAAAAACTATTTACACTTTTATAAAATTGCAAATGGTTTACCTGTTTCCTTATATGATAAAGTCCAGTCAATCCAAAGGTGATGTTTAGGTAAGTCTTGGTGGACTCTGAGTCTGACTAAGTGGCTCTTGGATATTCCAATATTAAGTATTCATTCCATAGTTCCTGAGACTGTTCATGTTGACCTTAAAATCTGGGGTGTTACTTCTATCCTTTATGTGTTCTAGCCCCTCCTGTTACATGTGTCATTATATAAAGTACATTTTAAAAAGTGGATATCTCAGTTATATAGTTTATAAGGTGGTGTAATCCTCCAGGATCTACCAAAAACATACTAATATTTTTTTTAAATGAAATGGCCCTCTAACATTTTCTGTTTGTAAATGCTTCTACTTTTCTACCTAAGTAAAAATGATCTTCTAAGACGTTCAACAACAGACTAAAATAAAACATAATTAATTATACAAACATTTAAAAAATACCAAAATTTACAAAATACAGTCCTCATAGTTATAGTCTTCATGATTCAGTGTTTGTAGTTCAACGCATTTCGCAAAAAACATATATAACGCTTTATCAGAAACATAGTTCATGAGACAATGATTGGACCGGCTAAGTTCTTTCAAACAAGATGGTCTGGGGTTCAGCCCTCAAGAATGGTCATATCCTCAACTAGGCACAACTTTGTATATCAACCTGGCAGTATTCCAACGCATTTTGCCTTGCGGCTTCTTTAGGGGATTTTTTGCCAGAGAATGTTTTTCAAAGGTTGTAATAATTCATCGAGTCATCAAAAAAATGTAATATCACACAGGTAAGTATTTCTCAATACACAACGCTGTCTCTGTACTGGAAGATGATTCGATCCTAAGCAGAGTTCGGCATGTGGAGGTGCTGCAGATTTGTGTGTCAGGCCCACCAGTATTGTCAGTGACCACCAAGCTGCTGATATTTCCCTTTTTATTGACTTACCATTTATTGTTGTGCACAGTATAGATGTAGCCATTTTTTATAGAGGCACATGGCTTTGCTTTCTTATGTCAGAACTTCCAGCAAGTAGAACAATTAGAGCTACACAGTAGGATCATCACCAAATTGAAACATCAAGCAGAACTACCAGCCATAAATTTAATAGAGCTATATATAAAGCTCACATTTACCAGAAAACGCACTTATTGCAAGAGTAATTCAAGATAAAATGTAAATTGTTCAGAATGTAATTTAAACACAGTTTACCATTTTAGATGTTTCCTATTACATAGCTAATGTTTAGTTTTTAAGTTTGGGTAAACATTAACTCCTCTACTACTGACATTAACTACTGTATGCAAATACTGGAATGTATATGACATCACAGATGTAAGATGTATGATATAAAGGTAGAAAAGATAATATAATTGTAATTACATTATTCACATTAGAGAATGCAATACATGTGGTACATGCAGTTAATATTTATAATAGATAGTCCAAACGGATAAAGAATAACATACTATAATGCATTCCGACATGCATGGCCTTCTATAAGTGTTTATTTTTATTCTTTTAATTTATAAAATGACAGTCCTGTTGCTCCTTCGTATAATTACCAAAGTTGTTCGTGAGATCTTGTGACATTTGGACCATATGCCCTTTAGTAAATTCAGTCCAGTGTATTAATAAATCACATGTTGCAGGTAATTCACTTTTCCAATTTTCTGGCAGAAGTGCAGAGAGAAATTACATCAAGAGCTTACATCTGTCTTCCCAGTCAGTGAACAGAGTCACCAGCTCAAAATTACATTCCTTGAGCTAGTCTTTATAAAACCATTGACTGCAATTACTTTCTGTTCTGACTATGTCATTTTAGAGATGAACAATATTAAAACCAGAAATGCTTACTGTTTAATCTGCATGTTTTCCAATACACCTATATATTAATAATAACTATAGCCTCATGTTTTCAGGATTTGTGACATAACTGCTTTCTTTAAGTCACCTGTAGTAAACATGAAAAAGTAAGATGGTACAGAATTTGAGAATGACCTTTCCAGATGGTTATTATATTTGTAGTGATTCTGAACTTTTCGATGGCATTACAAAACCAAGTGAAGAAAATATCAGATTCTCTTAGGCGTTTTTATATGATTTGTAGTCAGGTGCATTTAAAGCAAACATTTCATTTATATTGTGTATATTATCTTTTAAACAATGTGCATGTTGGGATAGCCAAGTATGGCATTCTATTGCAAAAACTTATCAATACCAATTTGATTTCAGCATCAGAGTTACTTTAAATGTTTGCTTCTGACTTTCACGGAACATAATTTTAGGGACTCATTGACCAATAAAACTTTATTTTATTATCTTACTTTTTTATGGAAATATTTTATGAAATAAAAACTATCATGAATCTAGTGCCATGTATGGCATCTTTCTTTTAATTTAATATAAATGTTATTTGAAAAAAAAATGCCCAACTGGCACAGCTTCTGACCTCTGTGGACAAACATTTGAGCTTATAATAATATTTGAAAATGCCTAAATAATAATTTCTGTCATGTTAACAGCAAATAAAAAAGATGTTGAGTTGTTGGGGGAAGTGGAAAAAGACCTAAAAAAATGATGGAAGCCATACAGAGAAACAGAATCTAGAAGGTTGGGAAACAGATCTAGAAGAAAAAAATGTGTGGTGAAAAAAATGTAAGGTTGCATTTTAAGTTGGCAAATATAGAATATACCAGCAGTATATTTGTTTGCTGAAATCTTTTTTGGCTTATTCTTGATGATTCAATATTCACTCACCTGTTCACTGTACAATGCAAACTGATTCACTCTCTGGACTTGTAAAAGGAACCCATGGTAATGGATGCTACTTACGTGAAAGTTCATAAACAGTATTTATTCGAGTGCACACCAGACATTGGGTATATAACTGGCTAGTGCTTGGAGATGTAAAATACATTACCCAGCTCAGACTTAAATTACACCGATAGATCAACACATAAAAATACTTTACTATTTCAGAATTGTTCTATTGGTTGAGTATCTAACCTAAATATGGGTGCAGTCCATAAATTGTATACAACTGGGTGTTCTGTCAAGTTGATGTAGCATACATGACTTCTTTTCCTTCTACCTTGGTTTGAAGTTAATCAGTGCACTCCTACAGTACAGATGGGTGGGGGGTCAGGGAAGGAGAAATATCAACACTCAGGAGGATTGCCAAAAAAGCAAAAGCCTTTTTGTCCATTTTGTATTATATTTCATCTTTAGCAACCTAAATACTTTAAGTAGAAAGAATATTGAAAATGTTAAATTGTAATAACGCACTATTACAAGTAAAAAATGTGGTAAATTGTCTGCTGTTTTTAGAATGTTTTACATTCTGAAATCCTTACTTTAGCAGACTTGCACTTTTTTATGATAAAAATGAAAGGAACAATTTTAAACTAATGCTTGAAGTTTTCTTCTAATATGTGCAAACATTTTTAAAATTTAGAAGAAGAAACATGGTTTTTATCCATAAATCAATGAAAGCATGGTCATAAAAATGCTTTTTTTGTAAGCTGCCTGACAAATTTTCATGCTATTCGTGAACTCACTAAACATAGTAATGTGGCCAAAATTATTGGGGATGTGAAGGGTACATGTGGGAATATGTCACAAAGATAACCTTTCAAAAAATCGTGCAGTTTGTCCTGAAAATCAAAATAAAACTGTGGTCATGACAATGCATTTGCCTGTGGGGAAAACAATATACTTTTTACATTATTACATTTCACTTAAGACATGTTTGCATAGGTCCTCCAACACCCCTAGCAATAATAGTGACAATACCATGTTCAGAGCTATGCAATTAATGTGTAAAATTGGAAAAAATAGCTATATTTTTGAAAAGAATTTCTCCAATCAGTAAAGTTCCACCACAAAATCAACTTTGGGAAATCTCCTGACCATCCCTACACATCAGAGTAGAAATAATGTAACTGATCTTGTGAATAAAATGTACTTTTTATTTATATTTCACTATTCATTGCGCACAAATGCCTGCCTCTAACTTTGTAAGTGATGACAAGTGAGACAAAACAGCCAATTATAGTCGCATTTTATGTTTTCTTTTGTTTTTGTACCTTTTGTATCATCTCATTGCTCAAAAAACTTACACCATGAGCAAATTGTTGTCATTTTTAGCCAAATGTGGGGGTGGGAATGTTATGCATCAATGGAAAGCAGAGGAGAGAAGAGATACCAAGAAAAAGAATGCTAAGTGCAATAACACATCAGAATAAATCGTTTGGCTTAAAAACTGGACTACACCTGTTTTTTCTTGTCAAAGCTTTTTATTTCTTTAGACTCTTGCACTTTGCTCATCCTTACCCATTTCAACTAATTTAATTAATTTAGCTGATTGGGCTACAGAGTTTACATATGTTCTGCACTACAGAGGTTAACTATTACAATAAAGGCAAGATCTTGTTTTATTCCTTCCATCCTGTCTAATGGACGATCTAATGTCAACGGACTTCCTATTGACAGTAGGTGACCTGCATTTAACTTTTTTACTAACAGTTTTAAACTGTTTTTGAATTTCTTTAACTTGTTGGAGAATATAAAACCTGTTTGAAACAAGTAAAAGCTCACCAACACAAACCCCAAAAAGAATAGTTTTAGGATCTCATATTAGCAAAATTATATACTATATATTGTTATTATATTGATAAAAGTGGAATAAATCAAACAATTTCAAATGCAATAATTGTACATATTTAGCAGTCCGTCAATAACAATAACAAAAATCAGATTTTAATTTTCTGTAGTTTTAGATTTAGATTCTAAGCAACTGGCGAGCACATTAAACCCCAACTCCAGGTTACATTTAAAACAGTTGTAGCAATAGTTTTTCATTGGTGGTTTTAAACCATTTAAGCACACTTGGCAGTGTTATAGTTTGTCCTGTGACTGTCATTTGTCACAGCTTGGTCGCATTTAGTTGTGAGGTAGAATATAATAAAGACTTTCGCAATAAAAGAAAATAATTTATACACTGAATATTATTAAAGATATTATCAAGATAAAATAGAGAAAAATTTTACTATTTCGGAAGTTCAGCTGTGAAATACTTGTATCAAATGAGAGATTTTAGAAATTCAGTGTAGATCTGTAAATTAGGAATCCACCTTCCATTGCAAGGTACCGCCATCTTCCTTTCTTCTTTCTACTTCTTTTTTGTTGACCATCTTGATTGGCTGTGCCAGGATGGTGATCCACGCAGATGTGCAGGAGTCCTCATCCCTGGCACACACAAGGGCTAGCGGCAATTGTTGAGTTTTCTTGGAACCTCCTGCACAGGTTATTCTACGCAGCTCAGTTTTTTTCACATTTCACTGGCACAATCAGACAGACAAGTCAGGGTATTGCAGAAGATACATTGCCCCTGATTCATCAAGCAAAATCGGATTATCGGTCGCGCATTCGTATTAGCGATCCGGAATCGTGCGCGATC
>NC_092858.1:131995561-131998247 GCF_032062135.1 Pyxicephalus adspersus
CGCACTCGAGTCCCGGACCGCGGTAATCCGCGATCGCGGGTCGCGCGTATTATCGCGCTTCCAGCGATCGCGGATTTCAATGATGAATCAGGGGCATTGTTTGTCCCTTTCTTCAGTAACCACCTGCATGATCTTTTATTTTGTAAAGTTAGACTTTTATTCCACTTTAATGAATGTTTACTGTTAGAATTATTGTTATTTTTCTATCCGTGCTTATTTTGAAGTACAATAAAGAAATATGATGCCCCTAACCTGCCTCAAAATAAACTTGGGCCCAACTAAACTTGGGAAATTACAAAAATACCCTGAATTTAAAAAAATTACAAGAGTTGTATTATTCAACACAGTTATGTACATTAATAGTCAGTTTGTTCTGCTTAATATATTTTTTACATTCAAGGATATTTGGCATAAAAAGTAGCTTTACAATGTCTAAATAAAATCTCATTGTCTACATGGCGATAAACTGTTTCTGAAAGCAATAAATGTTATAATCAGGCCAAAGATGCGTAACTTTAGCTTAAAATGATCATGTTGTAATTACCATACCTATGTGATTTTCTTATTAAGTCACACTGTCTTTTGCATGCCTTTTAAGGGAAAATCAGAAGTAAATAGCTGTAAGTGTTCATTTCACACAGCTTAAAACAATTATGAAGTCAAATAATAACGTTTTCTTTATTATATTGTTTTAATGATTAAAAGATATTTCTCTCTATTGAGAAATACTGTAAATTGTAAATCTATTGTTTGACTCCACGGCATTCCATTTCTCATATAGCAAAAATAAAATTAAACACAATGCTTTAATGCATGTGTTGTAAGAAATACAGCTAATTGCTAGATTTATAACAGTGGGTGAAGTATTCATAATTTACCTTACTTTTCTTATGGGAATGGAAGGAATAACTGATTATTTCCTCTTCACTTGAGTTTAATTACACCTTCTTGACAAAACTGATATTGCAAAGCAGGATAGTAAAATCATCAGCTTTGTCAATGGGGATATTACCTAATTTTTTTTACTGCCATTGTACATGTTTCTGTTTACAGCATTTTCAAATGTATTTAAATCCCAAAAGAAAGTTACTTATAACAAGGGAATATAGGTCTGCAGGGATATGAAGCAGTTACGTTAGGTTTTTGTCCTTGACATCTACTAGCATGGTATGTGCTTCCAAATATCATAGAAAGTAACAGTTTCATAACTCAGTAAAATAAAAGAACAAACCTATCATTCCCACTGTGGTTTCGTATGCCAGTTTCCATGTCATTATGGGAGATACAAGTCAGAGAGAGAAGCCACAGCATGTAGTTCGGGGAGCAAGTGTCTGACATTTCCGTTATTGAATGCCAGGGGTCAACAAAGCAGCTTGTTGAGTTTGAAGACGTGAAGGTAACTACACATGATTTTCAATTGCTTTATTTGTCTCAGGGTCATAGTAATGAGCAAAACTTTTTTTGCATTTAGAGAATGCATAATTTTCACCAGAAACACCTTCAATTAGAACAGAGTACCTAAAAACACACTTCTGGGTTAAATATTGCTTAAACTTTTTACTATATGCAGTGATAAAAGTTATAGCCATGGGTTTTTAAAACTGGTCATAACAAAATTAAATTCAGGTGCTTGATACTGCAACAACTGTATTGTCCCAAAATGCATGTGTTTAATATTTCACAGTTATGTCCAGAGAGTGCTTCTTGTTGTTCACAGGCAAACATTTCTTGAACCTGAAAACCATATACCCAGTCCAGGTGGTAGTCCATGAGGTAACATGCATTGTACGTGTAGTGAAAACAAAAAAGGAAAATGCCTAGTTTAAGATTACTTGATATTAAATATTTTTGGCAAGGGGAGCTCTTTGTGATTGTGAAACTAATCCATTTATCACCTCTGATAAAAAGTCCTCCACAACCCCAAATATTTAATGGAAATCCTAAATGTTCATGGATCTTAATCTGAAATACATCTCCTTATCCGACACTTCCACAGACTTTACCCAGTGTCTATCATGGGACCATATACGTAGATCTCATACACTCACATAGAATTGTCTTTTAGCAGGATCCAGTAAAAAATTATATATATGTATTTCAAGTTTCTTATTCTGCAATAATTCCTTTATGGGGAAAAATGTCATGTTTTATGTGGAGTCACTGGACATGCGCAGTGCAGGGAGCGGCGTACAAGATGCAGGGGCGAGCAGGACACGTACTGTTTAAAGATGATGGGGCAGGTAGGAGGCGTGCTGATGCATACTGTCACAGGGCTGGCATGTATGCATGTGCGAAAAGTGGGAAAAGTGGGGAAATAAGATTCAATACCTCCAGTATATATGGTAACTGTAATAAAAATAATTAAAAAAATAATAAAATGGCACAATATGGCACTAAAAGGGCGGACCAGACTGCTGCTAGTGAGATGGAGACAGGGCAGAGAGGGACCAATCCAATCAGGCTTTGTATGCAGCCAGCCACAGTACTGCACCATTGTACAGTACAGTATAGAAAATGTCCAGCAATCAAACCCCTATCAATCCTATCATGGCACCAGCAAAAAGAAAGAAATATGATGCAAGTTTTAAACTTAAAGTGGTAAACTTTGCCAAGGAACATAATAATTGTGCTGCTGCAAGAAAATATGGAGTAACCGAAAAGATGGTTCGGGACTGGAAATCCAATG
>NC_092858.1:131999608-132151475 GCF_032062135.1 Pyxicephalus adspersus
GATTACATAAAGCCTTGTGACAGTTTTCCTGCTAAGTACCTGCACGTCATAAGCATTTGAAATAAAATTGTTGAACTCAAATGTGATGTTCTTTTAAGTTTTATTTGGTGTGTGGAAGGTGTGCGGAAGAGGGGGTAGTCTTATATGGCGAGTATATAACAAACTCTATATTTTGAGTGGAAATGTTGGGGGGTCGTCTTATACGCCCAGTCGTCTTATACGCCGGCAAATACAGTAAAAGGTAAAACTTCTCTAATGTAATTTCATCAGCAGGTCCAAAATAACATATGAAATGGAAACAAACACTTTTGTTTAAAAGTCCTCATACTCATCATCCTCAACCTCATAAGGGGGCAAATCTAACTTCAGCTTTAAACCGTACCTAAACTCAGAATTTTCACTTAACATAAAAGGGTAGACAACCTTTTTTTTAAGTGCAACACCCTTTTTTTTAAAAAAAAAAAAAAGTTGCAGCACTGCCCCCTAATTCTTGATCGCCTAGGCGGTCAAGAATAAATGGGAGCACAAAGCCTCCTGGGATACCTATGTCAGGCATCCCAGGAGGCTCCTTGGTGCTCCTTCTACGCCTGAGCATCTCCGGCATGCGCAGAAGGAGCCTTTTTGCGCAAAGAGAAAATTTTGCCAATCTCACACATGCGTAGTGAGATTGGCAATTTTTTTTTCATCCTTCGTCACCCAATCTTGTGCCTGGGTCGGTTGTTGTAGGATGAAGAACAGGTAGAAGAAGAGAAGATGGGGGCACACGGAGAGCAAGCTCTGGGACAAATACCAGGACGACGCAGGGCCGAATGCAGGACACCCCCGGAGAGATCAGACTGCCCTGCGGGATTGAAAGTAAGTGTATTTTTATTTTTTTCTGTTTTGAGTTTAGTTCCTCTTAAAGTTCATTTTTAAGTTCTGACTGGTCTTGTGCCCCAAATAGACTGGCTTGTAACCCACCAAACCACTCTTACAATGCCAACTTAAGTCAACTTAATTCCCCAAGTATTTGCTTATTCTACATATACATATACATGTATGTCCGTATTTAGCTATGTATTAGCCACACTTAGAAAAAAAAAATTCTGAAGAGAAACAAGTAACCAGGAAGCACGCACATTGAAAGTATTGTTTTTTAATGAGACTGACCTTAATGTTAACTAGATTTAATATGTGACAGATATGTGTATGAACTTTGATGTGTACTGTATTTTATAAATTGATCTTATTTATAGTATATAGTATATATAGTATAATATATTTTATTTTAGATTGGGAGTTAGAGGAAATAGGTAGAGATAATATATAAGATATACTGCATATAAAGTGACAAATTACTCCAAGAGTACTTCATTAGGATGACTGAGGAACATGCTCAACTCATCTTTGTTGCAAAGTGTTTATTTTTAGTCTTTCAACCTAGATCCATGATAATCCTGCCCATGGGCCCAGTTTTATAAAGCTCTCCAAGGTTGGAGAGGATACAGTTTCATCAGTAAAGCTGGGTGATCCAGAAAACCTGAAATGGATCTGGTCTAGGATTTGAAACATTTGCTAACAAATAGCAAATTACTTTTAAGAAACCCATTTCAGGTTTGCTGGATCAACCAGGTTCAAAAATGAAAGTGTATCTTCTCTAGTCTTGGGGAACTTTAATAAACCAGGCCCTATGTGTCTACGCATTGCTTCCCCACTGTCAACCTCATATCAAATAATTTTTTTTTTCGAAGAAATAGTAAAGCCTGTTGATCTGTTGAGGGTATTTACAGAATAATATGCTGGAACTTGGTGCACTTTCGTACAGGTTTGGCATAGTCACTAACTTACTTTAGTAAAGACACCAAACTTATCCAATTAAGTAAAGGGTCAAATACATTGTATATTAAAACTGTGATCAATTACATAGTAATAATCATCTTGTTATATATACATCTAAAAAACAGCTAAACAATAAATTCTAGTAATGTGTATCATTTTATCATTTTTTAATACATACATTTGCATCCAGCCTCAAATATGCAACTAGAATATGAGTTCTTACAAAATAATAGGTGAAAAAAATATAAATTATTGCAATAAAATAAAACTACCAATTAGATTTAATGCAAGTACTTTTAGAAAATTAGAATATTAGTAGCATTATTCATAATGTGCAACTGCACTCCACTACATGTCATTAACTTTACCAGCAGGACACATTATATTATTTTACATTCCATTTATAACATTATATCAAACACTAGCTTTTGTCAAATTAGTATACAGTTATTGCTTTGTTGTTGTTCTTTTATGTTTTGCTTATTTTATTTACTCTATTTATATGTATGATTTTTTTCTTTAAAAAAGTATATTCAATTGTTGTTCTAGTATGCACTTATGGGCTTTGTCAAGCAACAAAGGGAGACATTTATAAAGCAGCAGCATGGACCTACTATAGTCACAATGCTGCTTAAAAATAATATGTACATTTGTAAAGCGAATTTCTGTGCTGTTCACACTGCTGGCTTCGGGGCTCTAAACTCAGTAAAGGGCTATTCTTTATAATGTAGAGTAGAATATGAGTAGAAGAGAATGCAGAAAAAAATGGAAAGAAAGCCTAGTCACATGGCCTGTCATATTCATGTCACTAGCCTATGTTCCTTCCCTCTTCATGGAGTTTTCTCTGCCATAATAACCTCAACAGTACCAAAAAAGACAAATCCCCCCCAAAAAAGGTAACTTTCACAAGTATCACCTCCCTAAGCTATTTAAGGTATGTAAAGGAGGAACTGGGTAATCAAGTGTGACCCAAAGAAAGTAGGGAGTTATGTGGTAACAATCACAATTTAAAAACATCTAAAACACTTTATTTCAAACCTTTTTTTTAAACTTTTACATCCTAAATTTAAAAGTATAAAAAATGTTGTTGACTCAGAATAAAGAAAACAGAATACAGTAAATATCCAATAAGAAAAAAATCCAAAGTGAACAATGATGATTTTTTTTAACCCGACATGTTTCGCAGGATAAACCTGTTTCTTCAGGGGAACATGACAGTTGAACAAAGGTAGATTCAAATAACTAAATTTCAAGTAAAAAGAATATCAGTCAGACTGAAGTACTTAGAAATAAATATACTAATTATAAAAGATATTAGACAAATTTTGAACAAGAATTATATGGGACATTGCCCTGTCAAACCTTGTATTTAAAAAAAGATAAAAGTATGTTCCTATAGGCAAGTCTAGTTGGTAAAGTCTGGTTCTTTAGTCTAGTTGGTACAGGAAGGTCTGGTTGGAACACGTAAATATGCTTGAAAGTCCAGTAGTTTTTACATTGCACTAAAAACAACACCTGAATTAATGGAGAATTATGAAAGCAGTGTTAACAAAATACTATCTTGGAAGAAAAGTCTTTAAAATATATGAGCCATTCTCTGGACTTAAATAAGGGCATTGTCTAAATCATCATTTAAATCATTTAGTATATGGGAACATTTAATCTTTATATCTATCACCAGAAATTGTCCAAGCCGTGTTTGACTAAAAAGTATATGGATAAACTAGTTTAACTTATTTATGCCAGATTGTGATTCTACTTATATCAAAGCATCATAGTATATGCATAGTAAAGTGAGTAGTGAACCAACTACATCTTACCTTTATAGCACTAGGACATGAATGTAAGGAAGCTTATTGTTGTTGGTAGTAACTGTACTGTACATTATCAACTTACTAAAACGCCTTCCTTAAGAGACCAATATTTACAGTTCCGTGTTACATTGTGCTTTTTTTTTTTGTTTGTTTTTTTACATTTTTTGACATTTTTTGTCAATGAAAAACTCACACTGACAGTGATAGAGGAAGAAAAGACGAGGCAGCCTGTAGTCAGAAACCAATTACCAAAGTTTCTGGACAGTGCCCTGAGATGACTGGTAAATCCCAGGTGTAGGGTTGGATTGATTATGTGTGCACATCTGGCAATACTGGCAAGAAGATAAAATTATCAACAAGTCTGGAATCCACTGTTAATTTTGCATTACACAGCCTGGAAGCAGATAAGAAGAAAGAAATCTCTGAAAAACACTCACAGGTTTCATCTCATATATGTAAAAGTTGCTGTGTAAACTAACATTATGTTATGTTGCGGAAAGCAGATAGTGATACCTGCTTTTCAATAAAAATGTCTCCCAAAGCAACTTAACAAACAAAAGTACAAAAATAAACAACTGCACATGCTACAGCATATGTATTGAAGGAAGAAAGCAATATTTCAGCCCAGTAAAGTGCTGTTTACTTCATTAAATTAATCATTTCTAAAATTGTAGATTTTTTTTGGATATGATTAAGTAGTTGGTACTGCTTTCCTTGGCTAAGTGAACATTGTTCTTTATATTAAAGAATTTTTGGTCTTTGTTTGAAACAGAATCCATCTTTTTTAATGATGGACAAGGGTTTTTTAGAGGTTGAAAAGTCACCTTGCAAAGGACACCCAATCACATACAAGGACATCTTAAAAACTTGAATTTTGCTTATACATGATTGAGCTTCAACTCATTCACTGAACTGAAGTGAAATATCGTTTGCATTAATTTAACATTGTACATTCCTTTAGTAAATCACCCCTATAGTGTGTACTATTGTTTTTCTTTTTTATCACTAGGCAACTTGAGACCGAGTGTCTTATTACAAAGGGATATTTTTGTGAGTTTTAAAACAATGCCCATCTCTCTTGTGCTTTCACTTTGTTCTACCCATGTTTTAAAGCAACTGTCCAGCTAGATGCACTGTAGTAAAGGTACATAAGGGAATACAATTACATCTGAGTTTCTGGTCAGTATTAAAGCTGACTCAACTGAAATGAAAGACAGAGAAAATGTACAAAAGATCAAACTCATCTGAAAGTTAAGATGATTTTCTTTTGAATTGGTTTCTCGTTTTTTATACGTTAACCCATTTTTCATGTCCAGTATGTCATTTTGATCCTTTCAAATACATTGTACAAACCATAAAAACCATAACTTAGAAATAGCAGTCTGCAGACAATTAAAGTGTGTATTATGCTTTTAATCTACAAAGAAATATCTAGGGGATTACTAGAGAGAAAAGAACAAGAAAAAAACTCGCAATATACACAGTGAGCAAAGTTTATTGAAACAAGCTGATATATTTAATTTATGTTCACCATTTATACTTCTTTATTAAATTTACTATATAAATAAAATAAGTTGAACTAAACTCAGGTTGCATAAAACAGTTCAGAATAATTATATTAGCACATCAACAAATTTAGTGTTATTAAATATATATACCATTAGCAAAATTACATCAGAAATAGAAATAAAGCCTCAGGATGCATGCCAAGATCACAAGATACATGCTGAGTAATGTATTGTTTCATATAAGCAAAGCTGTACTGCCTCAGTGTGTGTCTGGTAATCTTGGAACTTGCCGGCTTGTGATGCTAAAACACCCTTCCATGATGCCATTAACATACAGAATGCTTAAAAAAAATTAAAAAAGGGAAAATCCCTTCACCTCTACTACTACTAAACTCTACTTGATGTTTCTCTTTTTAGGCTACTAAAACACAATGCACCTGAGTGGTAAAGGCTAAGATGAGCCTTCAGGAGGTAGGAGTATATGACCATATTGGCCCAGATTTATTAAAGTTCTCTGAGGCTGGAGAGAATACACTGTCATCAGTGAAGCTGGGTGATCTAGCAAACCTGGAATTGATCTGGTGCAGGATTGAAAACATTTGCTAACAAATAGCTAATGACTTTTAGGAAATCCATTCCAGGTTGGCTGGATCACCCAGCTGCACTGATGAAAGCGTATTACCTCCAGCCTTGGAGAACTTTAACCAATCAGGCCCAATCTCTCAGTTGGGTTTTTTAAGGAAACCCTGCTCTCCAAACACAGTACATCTTGTTATTTCAGGAAACCATAGTCCATAAATGTCTTTTGATGTTTTATATCACAACAATGAACAAGAGGGTTGGGTGGAAAATCCAAAGAACAACACATCTTCAAAATGTTGGCCTGGATGGAGCTCAGACTTCTAGTGATTACATCAGTCAATATAAGCTTTCTATACAATAGTGTTGTTATGTTTTTTTCTGCATCCTCAGACCTATCGAGGTTTAAAGAATGGCTCTATTTTCCCTACCCATCATTTTAGTAGCACTTTACTGGGACAGCCCTATAGAGTACTAGAAGTCTATTCTGTATTTTCTTTCATTGGTCTTCTCAGGATTTTTGTCAAATCTACAAGTGAAAACTTTAAGGCCAGCACATGGTGCATTTTTGGCTTAGCCCTTTGGATCGCTGATTAGTGTCTGATAAAAAACACATCTGATAAATAACACAATAAGCCACTCAACACATCTTAGTGCACAAATCTTTGCACTACAGCAAAACTTAAAATAAATATATTGACTCTTTTTCAAACTACAGCTTCTCTATACACCCTCTGTTCATGGGGTCCATTGTTTGTCATTTACTGTTCATGGTCTATATGCATACTCGGGCAACTAAAAAATTCATATAGATTTCAATAATACGTTTTTGCAGATAATATAAAACTCCTCCTCCTGATTCCAAAATCTTAACATTAGGAAAACAGAACAGCAAGTCCCTTCTGCAATAATAAATACTTATCTGTCTGTTAACAATCTTGTTTTTAATGTACACTGAGCTGCGCATAAGGCCCTTTGTACTGGAAATTCATTAACTTCCACTGCAATGACCCAAACCCAAAAGAGGAAAATGAAGATGATGATGAAAATGATGGTGCCTGTGACAGAGCAAGGACATGTAATTTAAAAATAGCAGTCAGACAGGTAAGTATATTTAATTGCAGAAGAAACATGGCCTGTCCCTTCTGCAATAAAGAAATTGCCTGCTCGTTTTAAAGTAAAGTCAAACTGTGATGTGCAGTTAGGGAAGGACATATCAGCTGGATGATTACAAATTTTGCTATTTCTTGTAAAAACGTTTTCAGAAAAAAGTACAAAACAGAAAAAGGGGGAAGATAACAAAATATTACCAGGAATGTATAAGGGTTAAAAGGAGTAAGTGTGCTTGACTCACAGTAAATGTGATTTCTTTCAACTCAGTTTGCAAAAATCAGGTCGTGCAGTGATTAACTGCTTAAGTAATAAAGAACCCTTGCAAGCATTACATTGTTTTTTTAACTTTCACATCTTCTGTGAGCCAGAGAGCTTTGCCTCCCTAAAGATAATTAGCAATTGTACCTAGCAAACTGCTTTTAGTGTCTAGTAAAAAGCAGAAAAAATCTTCACTATCCATAAGGCCAAGTATTAAAAGAGACTTTGGTGTCATACCAACCGCAATCTACTGCTGTACTATCTTTGTACTCTAAACTAAAATTCTATGACTTTGTGTAATTGTATAACAAATAGGTTTGCTGTTAAGGTCGAAAACGAGCTGTGGGCTAAGATAGAACTTAGAGTTTTTTGACAAGAGGATTTATGTTGTGTGTGTTCATTTAGGTAAATTGGTAGTTTTTATGTATGGCTTCACAAGGGATAAACGTAAAAATAGTGGTGGCGGTGGAAAGTTCTGGTATGAAAAACAGTAGGGGCACTAAGAACTTCATATTACTGAAAAGCAGCAGATATCTAAAAGTTTTCTCTTAACACTAATACTATCCTCTATTTCACACATGACCTCTTAACAGCCCTCCGCCTCTTGCTTATAATTTAGAACAAAAACTGGTAATATCTCAATTATTAAGCCAAAAAATTAAAAACTCAAACTTAAACCCTAAGCTTATCTCAAATCTTAAACACTTAACTCTTTAACTGCCCCAAAAAAGTATGTGGGTAACATTCCAATCTAGAGTTTTTGGAACTCCTAGAGAGGATGAACCTGATGACCAGATCATAGGGAATTGATGGTAGAATAGGATGGCTGACACTAACAAAGTAGATATTGAAAGAGAAGTGGATATTATCTGGGGTGCAGAAACACTATGAATACTGTTTGTTATCAGCAGTTAAATAGGTGATTTCTAACTAAGATTCTGGTTATGGAAGTGTCTCATCTTCACTGGAGCATTCAATAGGAAGTATAAATTCTGGAAATAATTGGTCTGCAGAACAGTTTTTTTTTCAACAAGTTTTTTACATTCCTTTAAAATTAATTGTATGTTTTCTGTCTGAAATAAAAAAATTAAATTTGAACAAAATTGGATTTTCATTTATTCGACTAGGTGCAAAAAGATAGGTTTTGATGAAGAACAGATTCAAAGACTGGAGCAAATTAGGCAAAATGTCAGCAAATCAAATTCTAGTAGTCCACCTATGAAAAATGACTGTCTATGCCTTCTGAAAGTTTGAAATCATACGTTAATATAAAAAAAAATTTCAGAATGCAAAAAAATGGGAATATCACATTCCAAACATATAGACTCAATGAAGCCTGCATGAAATCCAAAGATATTTGTTGTATTTTGAAATTGATTTTGTTTCACCTTTTCTATCATATCATAACGTCAGAAAGAGTAGCTGTTTATTAAACTGGGTATATTTGTGAGCATAGCATCTATGGGAAAAAGTGCAAATTTCTCAATATTGGAATTCACATGCAGATGAGTAGTGTAAGCCTTTATGTCAAGAAAGTAATAAGAAAAGATACAAATACTCAAAGAAGAGAATGACAAGTAAGAGTCAGAGAGGCTGTGATTGGTAAGCTTCTTTTATTAGATTTTTAAACAAATCACATAAACTGAGAGCTGTTTGACTGTTCTGTTGTATGACACAGAGTGATTTTTATTTGAGCCTCTGTTAGCTATAAAATATTGAATCAGTATTTAATTTTGAGGTAGATCATTTCACTTCCAGCGTTTCATTCAGCAAAGTAAATAACATATTGGTATATGTTTGGGGAATGTAAAATATATTTGATTTACTTTAAAAAAACTTGACTTACTCAATTTATTGTAAATGCATAAACATGATGCTATATCATAGACTGTGAAATTACTTTCCTTTGAAATTTACTTTAAAATTATCTGTCTATCATTATATCTATTGCTATGTTAGTATTTTGTGGTTTGTCATTTCCCATGCTCTAGGTGAGGTTTAGACAGACCAAGATCAAATTACAGGCAGCATGGAGGATGAAATATGTCCTGAAAATGTTTATTAGGTTTTTACACTGGTAGTTTAATCTTTAGTGAGATACTTGCATAAAGTATAAGCATCGCTTGAGAGGTTGTAGGATTCTATTGGGTTATAACATCAGGAATGATCATGTGAAAAAGAATAAACTTAGTGTCCTTCAGATGCGTATGCACAGTAAAACATACATACATGCACCTTCACCACAAAAGGCAGTCCAAGTACAGCTTTTTTTTAATGCTGCCTATTACGATAGAGGGACCATAGGCACAAAATAAACAGCAGGATAATAAATTTCACCAAGGACAAGGATGGGGACAGATTTGATTGGAGCTGACAGTCTTGCACTTTACACATTGTGGGCCTGATTTTATTAAAGCTTTCTAAGACTGGAGAAGATAAAAGAACACTTTTATCAGTGAACCTGGGTGATCCAAAAAACAACCTGGAATGAATCTGATCCAGAATTATAAAACATTTGCTAACAAATAGCAAATGACTTTAAGGAATACATTCCAGGTTTGCTGGATTACCCAGGTTCACTACTGAAAGTGTATCCTCTCCAGCCTTCGAGGGTTTTAATAAATCAGGTCCTGTATATGCACATTCCTGGAAGAGCTGCATTTGCATGCAGAATATACTAGAAAACACCTACACATGAAGGTAAGACTAAAAACTTGAAGGCCAGAAAGCAAATAGCTGAAGGAGGGGAGGGCTAGGACACCATAGATAGGGGGAACTGGGTTGGATAATTTGGGTAGTCCATCAAAGAGTAGTGTGGGATCTAAATATCTACTGTAGCTTCTAAAGCTTGTTGTGTGTAAATCATAATGTGTAGGGAAAATGGGATTAATCACACATTAAACCAATTAGAAAAATGTGAAAATAATAGGCAAAAGTTGTTTGGATCTTGTAAAATATATATGTATGAATTGACCCCAAGAATCACAAAAAAATATGCCATAAACAAGCCAGGAAAAAGTAAGTTGATCAGTGCAACCATTTTATTGATTTTTTATTAAAATGTTTCCTTAAAAAATTATATATGTCTTTAGATTTCCTTAATAGAAAGAGGAAAGTTGCAAGAACATACACTAGTGGTTGCTTATTAATCAAACATCATTTATAATAATGTGATTTTTTTTTCATATTCAAAAACTTTAATTCACTTTTAATGTTTAATCTCTTAACATTGATAATCTTTATTGTTTTCTTATGATCATCATGAAGTTAATTTATCAAAAAAAAATGCTTTCACATTTTAAAATGACCTCTGTGCCCAAAAACAGCTGTACACTGATGAAATACATCTTTATCTTGAGGATAAGTCGGAAAAGCAGCAGAACTTAAATCAATAAACATCTCACCCAGTAGCATTTTGTATATTGATTTGCAATTGTGGCTCAAATTATCAAAGCATTATGACTGCTAGGAAGTTATTTTATGCAGAGGACATTTTTTTACAGTAGTTTGTTTTCAATTTTCTATGTTTGTTTGGACAAACGTGTAGAGAAGATATTTTATATAAAATATTGCACAAATCTGATATCCAAGGACGGTACTAGCCTTTTTGATGCCCAAGGCTTGACACTTTGATAGTTTTCATATACTATCCTAAATTACTAATTTATGTTTTCACCCCAAAACAAATTACATTATGCATTTTAATTGTGGAAAAGTCCTCGTCCCTAATCTTGAAAAAAATACATTTTTAGGTCATCTAACAACATCATAACGGAAATCCTCATTTATGGGGGGGACATTGTAGGACACATTTCGTATTAAAAGTCACAAATGGTTTTCAAAGGGCTTTTTAAGCATATATATTCCTTTGACACATACATCTGTTTTCCTAAAAACAACTACTTTTTATTTAAATATCATGATATAAATACATTTTTTTTCTTAAAAACAATCATTGTAATTAGCTAACAATAACAGGTTGGTTCTCAATGGTAGCTTTTTCTACGCGTTTCACGGACACACTATCTGCTTCCTCAGGAAAACAACCATGGGACAAAACCAAAATCCACATGGAAGGTGTGAGCGTGTAAACTTTTATGCAGATTTCAACTGCTGTAAAATCTGTGGTGGAAAAACATTCATTTGAGTGGTAGCTGGCTGTGTTTCAACCAGATTAGTTCCATACACTAAACGTTAGTTGTTGATGGCTTTGCCTTCTTCCCTATTGTCTCCCATTTGAGCCCTAATGGTGTGTTGAAGAAGGAAGAAATTGTAATATATATTTTACTAGGAGGATTGGTCTAATTTCATGGTTGTTTTCCTGAGGAAAAAAAACAGATGTATGTGTCAAGAGAATATATATGCCTAAAAGTCCCTTGAAAACCACTTGTGACTTTTAATGGTAATATTGGGATGTGGCATAAATGTTAAATATATTTGGAAAGTAGCAGAAATACTATGTAACAGAATTACAAAATAACGTAACAGTATTACTAAGTATCATAATTACTATGTATAGAAGACACTTTGTATTTCAAAAAAATGCAGCCACCAGGTTTATGAGAAGTACATAAGTACATGATAGGTAGACACTTTGTATTTTAATAAATGCAACCTGCTGAGAAACCCACTTAGGCTTAGTCTACACAGACTTTTTGCCCAGTGTTTAACCTGAGGCTTTAAAAGCCCATGTTTGAAATTCCCATGCATTCCAATAGGCTAATCTACACCAGGACGTTTCCTTCAGGCACGTTTATAAGCCTTATCCTAAACTTGATTCAACGTTTAAAAAAGTAAAACACAGGGTAAATGCGGGAAAATGCTTGAAAACACTCCTATTGAATTCAATGGATGCCATTACAAGCATTTTTAAGCTTTTTATGAAAGCTTCCATTGGAAACAATATCAGCATTTTAGGAGGACTTTAGAATCTGCAAGCCCCCTTTAATAAGGAGACTCCCAGATCTCCACCACCCCACCCTGGGGAATGAGTACAGGGGTACATAAAACCCAATACTCTTTTCCTGAAAGGGTTAAAATATGTGTAAAAATTAGGATGAGGCTTTATTCCTAAAGTATTTTATTAAATGTGTGTGCTTTGTGTAACTTAACTTTTTTTTTTTTTTTTTTTACACGTTATCCCACAATGACAGGATGATTCCCACGGCTGCATGATTCCCACGGATCCCACGGCTGACTCATCCTGACAGTAAGGGATCCCCAGGCACTAGGCGTTAAATGAGAACAAGGCTCCCCATTCACCTCTAGTGATTTGTGATTGGCTGAGGTTTTCCTTTTCTCAGCGATTCAGCACTAGACTTGAATGGAGAGACTTGTCCCCATTCACCTCTAGTGCTTTGTGATTGGCTGAGAAAAGGGAAACCCTGATGACAGCTCAATCATCATCAGGATTTTCCTTTGCTCAGCCAATCAGGGAGCAGAGCAATCAGCTTTTTTAGACCCCAAGTACATGACTTCACATTTCTTATATCAATATTAAACCTCATTTGCTAAATAGTTGCCAAAAATGCATTCAGTGCCACTTGTAAATTGGAAACTTGTCCTAAGAACTTCATTCCACTAGCTTGGTTTTATCTGTAAACACAGAAATCTTACTCTAAAGCATGGTTACTCTATTCAAAGCAACTACTTTGTTTAAAGTTACTTCCTCATAAAAGGAAAGAATATGTATCATATTGAATATGCTAGTGTTGTGTGCAACACCAGTGCTACAGTAGTTAAGAACCACACACAGAACAAACCAGAACTACAGTAGAAACTTCCCTAGAGTTCATATCATTCACTTTTTCTGCTGCTAAAAGTACATTTGTCTGGCTTAAAATGAACATGTTAATTTCTGTATAACATAATCATTTAAACAATTTTTTATGGAGATCTTTTGAAAGTGAAGTAAAAATAAAATTGAGGTAATGTTATAACATTGTATAATTAGGTTTAGTCTGCACAGCAACAACATTGCAGGCTCTGGCCAAAACAATGCAGAAGCAAATTATCCGGCAGGTCCCAGTTAGATGGACAACAACTCCGGACAAGGAAGTAATGCTGTTATCATATCAAACACACCCCTCACATGAATCCACAGATGTAACTGGTTTGCCTTTTAATTAGGTTTGCTGTGTGGTTTGCTGCTTGGTAAGGTTTAAAGTAAATGTTAAACATTGGGTATATTTACAAGTGTTGGCTATGTTAATAGCCAATTGGAACATTGCTTGTAATGTACATAGTAACAAGGTTTGTGATTTAAAGAATGCAAGATGGGCAAGTTCACTAATTTAAACTAGAATCTCTGTTTTTGAAAGTAACTAGAATCTCTGAGATTTGGAAGTCATGTTGCATATATACAAAGGCCCAAAAGACTAAAGTTATAGTAACCATAATAAACTACTTAGCTTTGAAACTTAAATAGCTGGCTTAGAATGGCTAAAAATGTTTTTTATTTTTTTTTTCAGATAATTTAGCCCACTGACTATAAAATGTTTAACTGTGATAGGCAATGTGTCCGAGAAGCTGACAAGGACACTGACAAGGATGTTAGTTTAGATGAAAAAAAGCTAGATATCATGTAGGTAGTAAAATGATGTGTAAGAGGGGGTGCTGAGAAGTTCCTGGCTTTGCCCTCTTCCAGATGAAATAGAAAAATGAGTGTGGGGGCATATGACAGCCTAATATCTTAGTATGTAAGTGTGCAAATATCAGGCCTTTGCGATTCCTAAAACTGTTTTTTCTTTTAGTGAGAAGCTGTGATGGCAGAGGCACAAGCAAGTTTCACGTTGTTGGAGTAACGGGCCGTCATGAAGTTTTTGTTTCTCCAGGGAAAGTCATCAAAGGACATTCACACTGAGATGTCACAAACACTGGGGGAGAAGTGTTCTTCCTTCAGCATTGTCAAAACTTGGATATCTCGTTTCAAGACTGGACCCGGATGAGCCCCTCAACTGACCCGGCAACCTGCAATGCTGTCCATAAGCTGATTATTGAGGACCGGAGAATAGCCCGGATACTTGACATCTCACGGGACTGTGTTGGGTTTGTTATCACCACTATCCTAGACATGCACAAGCTTTCAGCGAAGTGGGTGCCGAAATGTTTGAACAGTGATCAGAAGAAGGAAAGGGTTGAAGCATCCAAAGCCGTTTTGGCCCATTTTCAAGCTGCACAGGACTTTTTGGCTAGGTTAGTGACTGAGGATGAAACCTGGCTCCACATATAGGATCCTGAAACCAAGGAACAGTCAAAGGAATGACGCCACAGCGGATCCCTGCTGAGGAAGAAGTTCCAAACCCAGAAATTGGCCAAAAAAGTCATGGCATCCGTATTCTGGGAAAAAGACGGTATTCTGTTGGTCGACTACCTACCTCAGGGCTCCAGTATCACCGGACAGTATTATGCTAACCTCCTGGACCAGCTGAAGGAGGCATTTAAGACGAAACGCAGTGAAAAGTTGACCAAAGGGATCCTTTTTTGTTGCAGGACAATGCACCTGTGCACACGTCCAATGTTTTGGCTGCCACATTGAACACCCTGGGTTTCCAACTGGTCCACCATCCCCACCACTCACCTGACCTGGCCCCTTCGGACTAATATCTGTTCCCGAATTTGAAGAAACCCCCGGAAGGGGCAACATTTTGAGGACATTTCTGACGCCAAAGATGCTGCTGAAAGCTGGTTTGCAGCCCAAACACAGGAATTTTATTTGAACAGTTTAGAAAAGCTGCAACTACGCTGTACCAAGTGCATCAGTCTCAGGGGAGAATATGTTGAATACATGTGTTATTTAATAACTCTGGCTCTCTTCTTTCCCGGGCAAAGCCAGGAACTTCTCAGCACCCCATCGTATCTTGAAGAATTTGGAGCTGAGAGGAGATGTAAGTATTTGCCTTTTACATCTTTAAACTGCTGATGTCATTAAGTGATTTACGGTGGTGGTAAGGGGCTGTTGTCATCCCATAATACAAAGTATCAAAACAAAGACTTTTATATCTGCACCACCATGCACTTTCAAAAAATGTACTTTTAAAGTGATATCATGTTAACTCCTAAATGAAAGTTTAGTGAGTGACATTACAATTACTGTTCCAAACTATACTTGATTTCTTTGAATTGAAGTGCTAGGGTACATTCTGTTATGCGCCCTCCCTGTGAAAGCAGATCTGTAGAATGAAAATCATTAAAACAATATCTGTCTCCATCAACTGATTATTTTTACTAGCGGAGTTAATGCCAATTAATGTAGTTTGATAAAAAATGTCCAGCCATAGACAGTAAATAAACACGACCACGTGGAATATGCTAAAATGTGGAATGGAATCAAGGCAGGTGTTTTAGTATACTACAAAGTATAGTGCATTATTACTGAGCCCTAAAACTGACCAGACATAGATCTGTTTTGTGAGCAGATTAAACAGGGAAAGGAAGAGACAACAATTACTCTAAAATGAAAGCATACAGTCCCAGAGATAACTCAGGACCTGTTCTGCAGTGAATTCCATCAGTTTGTACATGTTACAATAGTGATTACCAGCTTTTTTAGGTTATGTATCACAGGTCTTAGGCTAATTTGCAACTCTGCCACAACATTTTAAAAACCATCAAAAAACAAAGGTCTTAGAACTAAAATTTACTGCATTTCAGCCTAATAAGAGAGTTTCAAAGTGTCAAAAACAGTTCAAACAGTATTTTGCTATTTTCTGTAGCTATGACTCACAGTTGACTACACATGAAATCATTTTAGAATGATAACAAAATCTGTAGCTTTGTTTACTTAAAGAAGTTTTTTGCTTCATCATAACTAATTTGAAACATAATATACAAGTTCTATTGTCCTTAGTTTCTGTACTAATCTGCGGTTAAGATCATAAGATATATCATTAGCAGTTTACATCAAGGTTTCAAGAATTTTTCTTTTTTGTGGTTTGTATAGGAAGAACTTTCTAAATTCAGATGTCATCAAATAGAATTAATGAGTAATCTAATAAAAATGGCAGTAGAGTAAAATATAATGCCAGAGTAAAATGTACATTTTTTTTGTACAAATTATCAATAAAGGTTTATATCACTTCTTCTGTTTTGAAAAGCTGATGCACACACTTTATTGATTTTATGATAATGTGTTGATTGGAACATGTTCTTGTCACCGATCCTTGCAGGACCAGGGTATCTCTGCCCATGTCTCTGTCACCTATCTTGCACTTCTCTGCAGCCAGCAGCAGCAGCAGCTCTGTCCTGAGATACATCCGTTGGTCAGCAGTTACCAGTCTCTGTGTGCGTGGAGGCGGCAACCTGACTCTGCACCAATACACGTCTCTGTCAACCAGACTGGTGAAATGGATGGTCCACCATCGTGCCCTGTGACACTGTGACAGTTCTACATAAGTGGATTTTTTTATGTTACCATGTTCTTTTACCAGTACAGTGGTAACTTGATACTTCATATTGCTTGCCCAGATCCTAAATAAGCATTCTGTGCTTCAGTGAACATCTATATCAACAGATGCCATATATTCAGTATTTTTCAATACTAAAGCTTTAAAACATACATGATCTCAAGTAATAGGTTTTAAACTAAATATTACTTAGAGAAATTTGTACAATGCATTCCACAATGCTTGTTGTCCAGCCATTTACCATTTTTAAATAACTGACCTAAAAAAAAAAGTTAGTCAATGTCATTAGCATGAACAACAAATTTCAATAATTGATTTTTTTCCATTGAAAATGTATATCATAGATTGTGATGGACTATTCAATGTAGGTGAAGAGAGCTCAGGAAAGAACATACAAGTGTTACACCGTTAACTAAAACCTTGCTTCACCTTTGTTACATCAATGCACATGGATTGAGCAGAACAAAAAAAGGTGAAGTTTACTTGGCACAGAAGATATCATTTTGCTACAGAAAACAGGCATGTACACAGATATTTACTAAGACAAGGATACTTACTTTCTAGAATGACAGGTAAGTGGCTTATCTAAGTCAGACAATTATCTCTTCTGTCTCTCGAAGATATATGTTTTTGGATACAACTAATATTTCCATACAACTAAACTTGCACAAAGGTGCACCTTTTTGAGAATCACATTTCTGAAAAGGACCAATCTAAATACCACAATAGACAT
This sequence comes from Pyxicephalus adspersus, assembly GCF_032062135.1. Lineage (NCBI taxonomy): Eukaryota > Metazoa > Chordata > Amphibia > Anura > Pyxicephalidae > Pyxicephalus > Pyxicephalus adspersus. Next base: position 132,016,836 of record NC_092858.1, read on the forward strand.
AACAACATTCAACTTAATAGGATCCAGTAAACATGCCTTGCATTGTTGCTACTGCTAAATGTATCATCAACCAACTCTTAGATACTTCACCTGATATAAACCTGACAATTGACATGCGGATAGATAATTTAGCTCTAAAAGCCCTGACCTTAAATGCCCACATGACATAATCCAATGTGTCTGCTTTTACACTTACACTTCTTACTTAAAGGCTATCATGATGGCAGCTTTCTCTCAAGCACAAATTGACTTTAATGGTACCCCTAGCATAATACTACCTGCTCTTTCAAGGCAAACCCTGGTATTTTCTTAGCCATTGACTCTGCTCCTAAAAGCTGTTAATGCCAAAGACAATTGCTACTACTAAAAAACAAAATTTAGGAATGTATTTCACCAAAATAAATATTTCAGCAAAATGCATGGGTTAATTTTCAAGTGCAAGATTCCTGGAATTGCCTTCAAAATTGCTGGGGATGTGGGAAATTTTTAAAATATTTTAAGAAAACATTTAGCTTGTTTCACAAGTAGGACCTAAATTAGATCCTGTAAAATGCAAACCCCTGAACCATGGAATTAGTCATTGTCACCAACATTGATAGCGGGACTTTTCTTACATATTTAATCATAATTCACATACTGTGTTACGTAGCATTATTGTGATTATTTAAACAATGGCTGTCAACTCAAGTTAAACTACACAGTCTAGGAAAAAAATACAATATATGTGTTTAAAAAAAGATATTAGCCATCTTCTAAATGCATATTATTATGGCAAAACTTATGTTATATTATGCATTGTCTATTTTTTAAATTTCAAGTTTTTTTTGTATTAAAACAGTGATCACAGTGCTAAATAGAGAAGTATTAAATTTAAATTTAAATTCAAAGAAGAATAAATTTGATTCACAAATTACCTAAAATAGAAACAATACTGTACCTAACACATGATTTTTCACATATTCACTTACTTTCCTCAAAACCCCTCTATAGCACTTCAAATCCCTATCAATATTACAAGAACTAGGCTTTTCCATCACACTTCTGAATAAATGAGGCTTTTATTCTTTTAGAAGAAACTTATAATATGAAAAATCCTTTGTTTTAGAAAATCATATAATTGAATCCTCAAAAATGTAACGAAAAATTGTATCAAGGGTTATAAATGTACTATTTTTAAATTTTATATGCATAAATATGCATGCTTAGGAACAGAAATTTTTGGTTGTAGAATTCAAATTCATTGATTCTACTGGGAAATGTACAGTATGATACATGGATGATGTAACAACACCCTCTGAGATTTTCCTTGTGCTGAGTTTTTATAAAACATTTATTAAGCTTGGCCCTAATTTATAGTCCCAGAATATGGCTTCAGCTAATGATCCAATGGAATTATATGTGTTGCCTCATTGCTAAGACCTGATAAAGGGAGTATATTTATACATATATATATATATATATATATATATATATCTCAATGTTTATCCAGCCAATCTCTACCAATTTAAATTTTGCCCTCATATTTTACTTTTATTATGTTTTCATGCAATATTTTTAGACTTAAGTTCTAAAAGAAAACAATTTTTTTTAATCAATAACAGTTTGTTACGGTTTGTTACTACTGGGCAAATACCATACATGTACTGCGACAAATCAATGAAACAATTAGTTGTATCTTCTGACTTCCAGTAAATGTCTGATGGTCCTATTAAATGTACCTTTAATCAGTGATTGCTGTAATCATAAAAAATGGATACTGGAAACATTTCTGTTTTCACTATACACATCTCTAGACATTTTATGCTAGATAAGATTTTCAAAAGCTACATAAACAACATCTATTTTGTTTTCAACATATTATTTTTTTTAACATGTATTGAAAATAAAGTGATTATGTCTCCATTGACATTAAAGTCATTGGGCCTGATTTATTAAAGCTCTCCAAGGCTTAGTCTACACCGACTGTTTCCCCAGCGTTTAACCTGAGGCTTTTAAAGCCCATGTTTGAAGTCCCCATGCATTACAATGGGCTAATGTACACCAGGATCTACACCAGGTTCCACATCTACTCCGTTTCCTTCAGGCACGTTTTTGAGCGTTATCTTAAACGTTGCTTGCAACGTTTAAAAAATTAAAATGCTGGATAAACGCGGGAAAAAGCACGAAAATGCACGAAAACGCTTGAAAACTGCCAAAAAAATATCAGAGGACCCTGCAGTAGATCTATTCTCCATTCCCAACTTAACATGGAATGACCTATACGGTGCTCTGTTTGGAGATTCAAATTTGATAGCGGAAAAGCTTTGCTTTCTCCCCTCTAATGACTGGTAATCTGGAAATCGATGCAAAAATTCTTAAAAAGCAGCAGGAGATGCACAGATAGAAAATAATAATTAATGAAGCAGGGAAATACATACAGTGCAGGTTCCAAGGTACAACTTTTTCATCAGCAAGGAGAACAGTGAACAGCACAATCTTTAACAATGTCACTACAAATCCCATGGGACCAGCTGTCAGGGGTAAAATACTTTATTTAATCTGTACACAGGCAGCTAAACGGCTCATGGCACTGGGGAGGCCTTAAGGAATTCACAACAAATGGTAACGTTTTCATGCTACTCTTTAGGCTCAATTAACAATTTCAGTTGTTACTGATGTCACTAAACCTTCACATTTGGGACACTTTTAAAACAGAGTAAGCCTGATTTGTTAAAGCTTTCCTAAACTGCAGAAGATACACTTTCATCAGTGAAGCTGAGTGATCCTGTAAACCTAAAATTGATTTCCTAAAATAAAATTGCTATTTGTTAGCAAATGCATTCAGTCCTGGACCAGATCCATTCCAGGTTTGCTGGATCACCCAGCATCACTGATGAAAGTGTATCCTCTTCAGCCTTGGAGATCTTTATTAAATCGGGCCCTATGTGCCATTTGTTTAAATAAAATTATATATAAATATGGTTTAGTCTGCAAAAGAATGCTACACTTTATACTAAGTACAAATATATAACATAAAATGTAATGCTTAGAATAATAGAAGCTATGCATATTGTATTACAACTTAAGAACCATATAACTATATGTATTTATAGTTGGATCCTGGGGATCTTCTTAAGAAAATACATTTGTGTGCAAATGGCAAACACTTGTCAGAAGAAAATTATGAAGAGGTCAGCTACACTGTGTGTCAGAAATAGAAAATATATTTGAATCAGGTATAGCATGTAAACCTAATTAAACCCTAAAATGTCATTGAGCTCTGTGCTGTAAATTTTCTTAGAAAACCTACTGTACCATAGCATTGAACTGAACGTTACAGAACATTGTATGATACACTGAAAGAAAAGTGTATTTTAAACTATTTCTATAACTGCAACAATTTTGACAAAATATGTATTTTAGCTACAGTTCAATTATGAGAACATTCAAAAACGAAGCAAAAGTCTCAGATAACACATTAGAGGTAACCTGAAATCTATATATGTACTTTGTTGTAAAATTTTATTTTGGTAATAGAGGTAACTGAACTGGTCAGCTAATACTAGTACTTATATTATACTTCAGTCAAATTGAAAATGTAAACCTTTACACACATACCAAAAATGCTGCCTCAGTACATCAGTTTTTCATCCTGGCATTGCTATTGTGCATTAGCTTACCCCAACTTCTTAAAGAGAGCAGTGTGCTGCAGGTTCAAATCCACTCCCAACTGCTGCCATTTACTTGATCTATTTTGTGCATGATGCTGCAGTGGATTGCAGTGTGGTTTCAGCAAGGGACAAGTCACATAATGCACAGTACTGCACAGCCACAACTCATAGAAATGCACATTCCTGAAGTGCAAATGTGTAAATGGGCCAAAATAATAATAACAGTAGGCCAATCATCATCACACTGGCATCTATGTAAAAAAAATATGATTACTATATTATTTATCACACAATTTCTGTTAAAAAAAGTAAAAATTATGTTATGTCTCTACTGTAACACTAGTAATTAGTTTTAATAGAAGCACAACTAGTATTATTATTATTATGTGCCATACAGGCCAACAAGATATTTTTCAAATATCATTTCACAAATAAAAGAAAATACTAAGGGCTATATGAAGCAGAAAAGAAGCCTCTCATTTCTCTCCCCACTATTGCACCTTTATAAGTCCTCACAAAAGCCAATGCACAGGGAGGATCCGAATGGCATTGTTCACAATTTTTTTTTAATTTACCTTTGCAGTTTGTATACTTGTAGTGGAGAAGATAGTATACTATTCTGATCTTAAAATATATGTAGATGCTTGATTTTTTTATCTGGTCCCTTTTTCTCTGTTAAAAATATTATTACCAGAATTTTTTTTATATCTATATATTAAGTAAAAAATTTTCCAGATATTCAAAAAATAAATAATATCCTCTGCTAAAAATTAAATCTCTAGCAGTGTAATTGGCCCTATCCAATTATGTGCTGTAAATTATGATACTACTCTATGTTATGGATATTAGGGATGAGCAAGCGAGATTTTTAAAATTGATCTTGCAGCGAATTCACCGAATTCGCTGTTTACCGAAATTGTAAGCGAAAATGGCCAGTGTAAATTTGCCGATCAAGATAGAATTTTCCTAAAAAAAAAAAATATTTCTAAAAAAAAAAAAAAAAAAGTCCCGCGGGCTGTGTTGATCAATGAATGCAGCCACGGCTGCATTCATTGATCAGCTTAGTGTGCAAAACCCGGCACTAGAGGTTAATTAACCTCTAGTGCCCGGGGATCGCGGGCTGTGTTGATCAATGAATGCATGAATGCAGCCACGGCTGCATTCATTGATCAGCTTAGTGTGCAAAACCCGGCACTAGAGGTTAAATGGGGACAAGTCTCCCCATTCAAAACCTCCCCATTTACCTTCTACTACCGGGGATTGCACACTGACACGAGGATTCCCGGGGCTGCATTCAGTCATGCCCTGAGATGGGTCCGCGAAATCGGTTTGCCGAAGTTTTGCGGGCCCATCGGAAGTTCAAGGCATTTTTTTCGCAAGAAAATTGTCATTGGGGCATTGTCATTGTCCTTTTCCACTGCAGTAAGGAGATATTTTGTAGCAGAAAAGAAGGGGGTTAAACCCCTAGCCACAGAAGTGCTTACTCCTAAAGCTGCTGTGGCATTTTGGTACTATTTAAGGTGAGAAACAAGTTTTAAGTCAAGATTTTCCTTTCCTCAGCCAATCAAAGAGCACTAGAGGTTTTTAATGGGGAGACTTGCCCCCATTTAACCTCTAGTCCTGGGGATCGCACACTGACACGAGGATTCCCAGACCTGCATTCATTCATGCAGCCCTGGGAATCCACTGCGATCCCCGGGCACTAGAGGTTAAATAACCTCTAGTGCCCTGGGATCGCACACAGGAGTATTCCCAGGGCTGCATGAATAAATGCAGCCCTGGGAATCCTCCTGTAATGATTTCCTGGAACTTCCGATGGGTCCGCGAAATCGTTTTGCCAAAATTTTGCTGACCTATCGGAAGTTCGAGGAAATATTTGCGTGAATGCCAGAGGCTCATCCCTAATAGAGATGACAAAAAGGAAAGGTTCTGTAGTCCAAATCAGGAGTGTACAGCCTAGGCGGACATTACTCTGTCTATATATATTTACAGTACAATAAGTGTGCATTGTCACCCTAGGACAGGAAGTTTGTTACTGGCATGATCACTAGATAAAAATGCAGGAAAAACTAATGCAACCACCACATCGATGGACTTATAACCTGCAATATACATTTTTTCAAAGATTTAGATACACATTCATGTTAGCATGAATAAAACTAAGAATCTGGATCATGACAGCATTCGTGAAAATAGGAAGCCGAGCATATCCCTAATATACTTTATTTAAAAAAATCTATTTATATGTATAAAATCAATTTTCATATTTTTTAGTTAGTAAAATGTCACAGCCGCTTACCAAGCTTACCAAATCATTTAGGCCCCAAAAATGTTCAACAGCTGTAAACTAAATGTTATACATAACTGTCATTTTCCCTTGAGATTGTAAAAACAATGCGTATTTTTAAAATAAAATATCCATTTCCAACAGTATTTCTTTATTTGGTGACATTAAAATGCTCTAAATACTGTAGCTCCGCATAACTCTGATGAATAACTCTGTTTGTAAATGACGTGTATGGAGCCATATTACTGTTATATATTAGGGTTTAAAATATAGTTTTGCATGCATTTTAAAGACGAATGTAATTTAAATCATGGTGGCTTTATAGCATTATTATTCCCTTTAAATTATAATTCACTGGAGTCCTGGGGTAGCAATTTACATGCCTGATGTAAAGAATGTTTTAGGACTGCATCAGCATTCATTTCACATAACCCTGACACTGCTGAAAAGGGCTACATGTGTATTGTACAAAGCTATAAAGTTGTTCAGGAGACATTGATTTAAATACGTTTTACTGTTCCTTTAAAGGAAATCTGCCAACTGCCATGGATTTTTGTGCAAGCTTTTAAATATATTCATAACTTCATCCAGTTTCCAGTTTTAAAGAGAAAGTGCAATAATGTTGGTGTCAATTTTGTTTAGCTATAATAGTTTTAAAGAAATATTTTATTTTTTCTTTTCTTGCCACTTGTTTAACAGTGTTATTTTATAAATAAACATCGAATGCATGTTAAAACTATATCATTAGTGTCACTTTATTTTGAGAACAGTAAAGGACAGTAAAAAAAAAAAACCTTACAACAGTGGCAGGTGTATGATCTCAGCCTTTCTCCCCCTAATTGATTTACCTTTGACCTTTATGAGCAAAGCAGGGAGAGGGGAATCACGGTAAGTAGGATGAGTTATTGCTTTTACATATTCATCTTGAATTGAATCTTGCAATATTGTTGCTTCAAACAATAAAGTGCTTCCTGGCCTGGTTTATCATGATACCAGACGTCTATTGCTATTAACCTCATTATTGATAGTGATTTAAACTGAAACTAAACTTAAAAAATACACAAATTGCAAGCAGAGATGTTCTTTATTACAGATGGTACAGGCAATATCCCTTCTGCAATAAAACAATAAAAGTTTGTCTGTCTATTAGCAATCTTTTCTTTATTGCAAACTAAAATCTTTTAGTAAAGATTAACTAAATAAAAAAAATGTGATCAGGTAGGTAAGTTTATTTTTTATAGATACTGAAATGTAACAGTCCCTGCTGCAAGAACATAGAATATCAGATGTGTTTTATAAGGCTGTAAGCTTGTCGTAACCACAGTGTCCATCAACTTACCTTTTAGTGGTTTTCATCGCCTAGGCATTTTTGAATGTCTATGATCAGTGCTAAGCAGTGTCTAATCATATTCATAAAGTGTGGAAACTGGGCTGCTGCTGCCTAGCTATCAAAAAGCCAAAAGTGGAAGGAACAGTCATGGGTCTTCTGAGCAGTGTTTATAAATCTGAGTTACTTTTGATCTGCAATGTAAATTATTCCCCATGAAATCCAACATTGTTCATCAAACAGCCATGGCAGATACATGAACAAGTAATTAGTTGTCTCTTAATCATCCTCCTCCCTCCACTCCTCTTAGAACAGAATAGTGCTGTGTGTACAGTGCTCGATCTTTCATCGGTTAGTGTAAATGATCACAAAAGATTGTTTCCAGTGACAACCATGTCATCTGTAAGATGCCAATTAAAATACCTTTAGAAATCAAAAATAAAAGATTTACATGTTGTCTATATTTACCCCTTATTATCCTTTGTTAAATGTATCAGCCATAATTAACTTTCTGATTCCCTTATCTATAATTTGTCTGCTAAGACTGTGGTGCTGAGGCTGTATAAAATTAGAAGAGTTGCACAGAAGTAGTAGTCTTTTTTTTTACCAATATTACCAATAATAAGCATTAGCAATGTGGGATCTGTTTTGAGCAGTGGTGATTGTTATTGTAATTGAAATAGCAGGGCCCAGAAGGTTTCCTTTATGGTAAAACTATTATTAGGATAATGAAAAGAAATGTTGGAATTGCATTTTGTAAAGGATGAATAGAAAAAGCTAGGCCCAAAGCAAGAAAAGATAGGGTTAAGCTTGGGAAAGGATGGGGTCAGGGAGGGGTCAGAATGGAGATTGGTAGAAAGAGGAAGTGATGGGGGGCGTAGTTAGGGGAGAAAAAGGTAAAAGATAAAGGGGAAATAACCTTCTTGAGCATTTAGGAAAATGGAAAAGTTTGCCCACTCACCTGCCCTTTAGTTGGGTATTGGGTGAGGGTATAAAAGATGTTAGGATAGGGCAGTTGGGGTCCTGGAGGACAAAGAAAAAGTAATTTGGTGGTGTCATTCAACATTTATGTCTATGGTCCGTGAGGCGGTGTTGGGTGGCTAGGGGCTATTGTAGTTACGATGAATGCAAAGTAGTTTTGGGTGTTTGGTCGAATTTGCCTTTCAGGAACAGCAGCTTATGGGGTTGGAATGGGTTGTGTTTTTGTTTACAGGTGGGAGTTTGTTATTGGTAAGTATTTTTTTGAGTTTTAAGGTATATTTTTATGTTTGTTTGCTCAGTTAATAATATTTTAATCAACAGCTGTCCATAGCCATATTGATTTCCAAAACATTTGTCAATATGTTACTTGGAGGAAAAAAAGGGGTTGGATTTTAATGAGTCTCAAAGATGGCTGGGGACAGTGGTTGGGGAGAGAAGGACTTCATCTGAGCCACCCTTGTTAATGGGATGGTTGCCCTGGAAAAGGAGACAATGATTCAGCCAGTGATAGGAATGTATTGGTTATGATAAACAGTGTGTTAAGATGATGTCACTTGGTTTGTAAAAGTGTTTGGTAATTTAAAGGTTTTACAAGTTTATTCTGCTCTTTGTAAAAAAAAAAAAATCAAATGGTTTACAATCATGATAGTAGAGGTTCTGAATGTACAGTAGAGATAGTTTGTTCTTGCTTTAAGATGCAAAAATATGATTCAAGCCTTTTAAATATGAACAAAAAAATAGTATACAAGTATTCAGTGATGTTTATCGGTTGAATATTTGAAAAACATTTTTTAGTGAATAATTTGAAAGAATAATTTTTAAGAATATCACACACAGTCCTTGATTTATTTGGATATATTGTTTATATTTCTTGTAGTCCTGATGAAGGAGGGCCAAGAACACATGACTTGTGTTTGTGTTAATAACTTTTTTTAAAAAAAAAATGGGGATACATTTTTTGAGCACCTTATGGTTGGTCCTTCTGTCTTACGAATGTAATGTACTGTCTTTAAATTGCTTGATGTAGGGGGCGTAGCTTGGCCAATGGAAAGTCGAACAGTTATTAGGCTCCCGCTCCGGCCCGCATCATTTCTAGCATTAGAGGCATGCAACAGCTGCAATACAGAAAGCTATGGGAAGGGAAAGTACCAGGGAGCCTGGTGATCTGCCTGGTAGGACCCCAGCACCAGCACTGACCCAGGAACGCGCATTCCGTGCAGGGAAGCCACATTACCAGCACTTGGAGCAGCAGGGCCTCCTCTTTCTGGCACCAGCCTGGAGGACTCCCCTTCTGCCTACAGGCCGCTCTCTCAGAGGGAGACACCAGCAGCTGCAGCTCTGCAGGTGAGTGCTCCACCCCCCCTTCATAGCCAGCTGACAGGCTGACTTACAGACAGACTTAGAGTCTCCTGGCTCTCACAATGAATGGGACATGGAGGCTATGCTTCATACCCTACCCACCATAAGCTATTTAGAGAATTAAAAAGAAACAGCCTGGAAGAAACATTCCATTTGGAAATTGCGCACTGTATCAAGGAAATTGAAAAGGTCACTGAGCACCACTGGGTCTAGGTCACCCAACATACCTCAATTCCTAATGAGCATTCCCTGATCCTTCAACATCTCATAACCCACCAGAACGACCTGGAAAATTGGAGCAGGTGCAACAACATATGATTGCAAGGTTTGCATGAAACAGTGACAACCAAATACTTATGTGCGGCTGCAACAGCTATCTTTAATGCTTTACTTCTTAAGCATAAAAAAACCCCCATTGAAATAGATCACATACATGGAGTGATGGGACCCAAGAACACTGACTCGAGACACCCACAAGATGTGATTTGCCGCCTAGATAACTATCGACCTAAGGATACAATAATGAAAATAGCACGGTACCAGGATAGGGTATCCTTCAATGACCCTCAAGTTTCTCTGCTGCAAGATCTCTCCAGACAAACCTTAGCATTACACGGAGCCCTGAAGCTGCTTTTGACCCCTCTCCGCACTCAAAATATCAGATACTATTGGGGCTTCCCGTTTCAACTTATGGCCATCAAGGATGGGCGCTCAGAGACCTGCTCTTTTTTTCTTGAAAGTCACCAGGACTTCACCAGGGCACCACACAAGGGGTGATGAGCCAGTAGCCGGAAAGAGACTAGACTATTAGCTGCTACGGGTGAGATGTTGAGATGGGAGACGAAAGCTGGAGCAGCCTCGGTATGGAGACAGGTGGCAGAACAAAGGAGTTCTAATCCAGGCACAGGTCAAGGTAGGCAGCAAGCAGGCCTTGTCAGCGTCCAGGCACAGGTCAGGACGGGCGGCAAGCACGCTTAGTCAAAGTCCAGGAACAGGTAAGGGCAGGCGGGAAACAAGCTAGGTGAGAGTCGAGGCATTGGTCAGGACAGATGGTAAGCAGGCTTAGTCAGAGTTGAAGCACGAGTCAGGGCAGGCGGCAAGTAGGCTTAATCAGAGTCCGGGCACGGGTCAGATCAGGAATTCCAGGAGGCACAATACAGAATAGCAAGGTAGCTGGTGCAAAGTCACAGCAGCAGCCTCCATTACTGCTGAGACTAAAAAACCTCTGCCCCTATAACAAAGCTTCTCCCTGTGCTGTGTGAGCAGGACTGCCTTTGGACATGTGAGACCAGAAGGTGCTGCATGCTAACTCAGGCAGAGACAGGGAGTGAGTGGCAGCTTGATAAGGCAGATATGCACAGGACAGCTCAGGATGGTTTAGTGGGGAGCACCGCAGAAACCGACAGGTATTGTGACAAACCCCCGGAGGACTATTGGTAACTTGTAACTAAAAAGCGCTCTCGTTCCTGTGGTCCTCTGACCCCCACATATGGCCTATATCCTTTACTGCTGGTAGATTTATATGCTTGATTTGTGCCAATGCTTACACTGATACTCACAATAACTAGCAAAGCAACGTTGCCAAAATGCTGTCTGTTATCTGTATTCTTTTTGATTCTCATTGTATTTCAATGCTTTGTTATATTATATTGGCGGTTACAGGATTGGGTGAAGAAAATACTAATGGAATTGTTTCACAAGCTAATTTGTCCCTGGCAAACCCAATCTAGACTTAGTTGTAGTTAATATGATGGTTGCAGGCCTGAAGCATGGGCCCCGACATGGACTTTCTGCTTTACCCAAATAGGACCCTTAGTGCAGTGCCTACACCTGAATTGCTCTCCCTTCCCTCCCACCCTTCCCCTTCTAAGGTTTGTGTGTGTTATACTGATTATCTATGGAACTAGTCAAGATAGTCATGTCAAATGTATAGGTGCTAAACATACCTGAAAAACATATGGCACTCCTAGCCAGGCTATATGGCATGAGAGCACAAGTGGCATTTCTTCCTGAAATCCACTTTATAAAGGCTGTGTACCTAACCTACGTAACAAGCGATTCCCCACAGTCTACTATAGTTAGACTGCACCTTATGTGAAAAAGAAAGGGGTCTCCATTCTTAATTATGTCTACCAACCCTGGGAAATGCACAAGCTGCATCATGTCGGGGAGTGTAGATATGTCTGTCTTAAAGACCTTCTGGGAGGCTCCATGGTCACGTTTGCCACATTGTAGATGCCTTTTACTAACCAGGTGTCATTCCTGGGGGTGAATCTGGCATCTTGACAGAGGAAGCAGAGTCTTTATAGGCCCCAGTTAGCAGTGAAGAGATACAGATAGCCATAGCCCATATGCCTTCAGGAAAGGCCCCAGGCCTAGATAGGTTCACCATCTCCTATTATAAGGTGTTTCTGGAACATTTGCTACTAAATATGGCTCTAGCGTTAAATGCCATTACAGTTTGTAACTGCTTTCCCCTAGATTGCCTTAGAGGCTCCAGAAAGTCATATGCAAATTAGTCCACTCTGACCAGGTCGAATTTATCCCATTACGAGAGTCCAGGGACAACACTACTATGTTCCTAAATTGGACCTATTTAACAAATGTAAACCCCACCACCTCCCTCGGTTTACCCCAGGGAGTTTCCATTTTCATATCATCTAACTGGTAAGAGTCAGGCAGGGAGAAGCTAGCATTTCTTTCCGTGTATCCAGAAAATGTCAGTGTCATCAATCAATTCTATGTTATCTGTAGTTAACAATTTTACACTGATCTTAACCAATCAAAACATTACACGACCTTTGCTAGCTCATTTTGGAAAAACCTCCTTGTTACATTATATTGTTAAAAATCTTGCAATTGTTAGTATGATATTAAATTTTGTATATTATCAGCTGCTGGTTTTTCTCATGACCTATCAGGGCATAACAGCCATAGTTTTCATCTTATTAGATCACTCTCACCCTAACCTATTGTGGGAAGCAGGACACAAAATATTCACAAGGGCACAGACCAGACAGTTTACACAAATGCACCTGTACATCCACAACACATGTATTCAGTATTCCATGTTTTTGAATTTGTTGTTTTGAAAAGAGTAACTCTTGAATGGATCTCTAGAGAAATAATCAAAAAGCCTCACCATTTGTGCTACAATAGGGTAGACTGGACGTTCATGGACCATACTTTACTACATATGGCTTAGGCTCCAACATGATGGCTTGGTTACAATCTATCTATTCCTGGCCTACAGCAGTGGTACATTTTAATAGCTGCTTATATTACCTTTCCCCATCCATAATGGTACGCACCAAGGATGTCCCTTGTCTCAGATAATTTTTATCCTTACCTTGGAACCTCTCTTGAAAGCAATAAGGGCCAACCCAGATATCACAGGTCTCACCGTAGGGAAGGTCCTGCAAATGATTGCTGCATTCACAGACAACCTCATATTTGTGGTCACAAACCCAGTAGCATTCCTCCCCAACCTGATCAATAAACTGACTATGTATGGTGCCCTGTTAAATTTCAAAGTCAATTATTCTATGTCTAAGGCAATGAACCTGTCTATGAAACCTAAGACGTTTACACAGTTAGCAAATTCTTTATTTCTTTAGATGAACATCCAAGGGTCTAAAATCTAGAGGTTTACCTGTCCAGGGACCTAGGTTTGTTAACACGAATCATATGGGATTTGCAAAAATGGGGCTCCTATAGGTGCACCTGGTTTGACCAGGTTCAAATAAAAAAAATGAACAACCCACCCCATTTGTCACTGTTTCATGCAAGCAAGTATCTTTCAATTCATTTGGGGAAATGGAGCACCAAGAATTAATAAACATTTGGTGTTCTACCCTAAGTCGGGGGCTTGCGAGTTCCTGATCTCTACTTGTAGTATGTGGCCTCCCACCTAGTCAGAGTGGTAGAATTGGCCAGGCATGCTAATTTTTTTTTTTTAATAACAGCATTTGTTTCCTTCTATAAATTTGGATGCAGTTTAACAATTGGAGAATAGCTCCTAAATTAGTAGTTCACATACAGAGATTGGAGTGCCTTAAAGCTGTATTTAATTTAATTAAAAAAATAGAACAAAAATGCATTGGATTGCCCCTAAAATCAAAATTAGGCCTACAGGCATGATGACATATGGCTGGATGGAAAAAGAGGGAAATCTAGAGTATGTGTCCCCCTTGCTCCTAAATGTTCACAGTTGGTGCTTACAACCCATTGATAATAAAAACAATAATTTGCATTTTATTGACTGGTGGTATTTAGGGGTTATATATCACAACTATTTGAGTGCTCTGATGAGCTGGAGGCTTTGTGTGGGCCTTCACCAGTAGCATAGAATAATGCTTACCAGCATATTCATTGACAATGGGCTTCTATCAAGTACAAAGCCAGCAGCACAAGCCTCTCTTAAAAAGTATCAGCCTTCACCCCAATGTCAGAGAAAACGGTTTAAATCAGTTTTAATAACACAATAGACATTCTTTCTCAATTGATGAATTCAAAATATTTATAAAATATTTATGTATTGCAACCTTACAACCTTATCGAGTGTATCTTTTGTAATGCACGTTATTGCACTGCAACGCATCACTCAAGTGTGAATTAGCCCTTAAAACTGAACCCTTGACAATGGTAAAAACCTCAAACAGGAGTAGCCAGAGGGATTAGCAAAGTCAACTAACTACCTTTCTGTATATGTGAATCATGCATTCCTTACTCTTGCTTGGCTTCATGCATGCCTTCCTCTCATCCTGCATGGGAGTTTTACAATACTCCATTATACAGACAGCTAAGACAAAGCAGAGAGTGTAGTAATCATGTCATGTTGGGAAAAGAAACTTAATCTGTGGAAGCTTGTGACACAGTGATCTGTAAATTTGCCATGCCAATATTACTGTTGTGTGCTTAGCTTATCTTAATAAACATAAGAAAATGTAATGCCTGTCAGGATAAGTCCACCAGCACACTCCCAATGATGTGCACATGTTGGGCTAGAAAGATAGGTCACATGGTATTTTTTTGTAACAAAAGAAGGAAATACTTACAGCCTATAAGGGCATGGGAAGGGATGAAGATGGTAAAAGAGCTTTTATTTTTTTAGTATATTAGGGACACGACAATAATTTAAGGATTGTATAATCTATTAGGGTAAAACAGAGGATATAGAAGGTATAAAGGCTTACAATCTATTCGGGAATAGGTAAAAATGCAAACAGTCAGAAGGAGGAAAAATTCACAGTCTGTTAGAGTATAAGGTAGAATGCAGGATGTAGAAAAGCTTTCAGTCTATAAGTTTAAAGATAGGATACAGAAGGTAAAATAGCTGACAATTTCACCTGACAATACAGCAAATCTGCCTTGCCTTGAGAATAAACCTAAGGTACAAAATGCAGTTATATTTTAAAACTGGGATAAATAGAAATGCTAATACATTTATTCAAAATAAATACATCTATGGTGTGTTTTTTTTTAGACATTAAAAAGGAAATAAATAAAATCACAGTCTATATATATTTTGCCCTTTTTTACAGATAAAGTGTTTTGTACTTTTGAGTTGGTATGATAGGTTACTTGCTCTGAAAAGACTTTTTGTGCATTGTTGGTGGCCACTAGTAAAAGGCTCAAGAAAAGGGACCTCATAAAAATGCTTAAAAAAGATATTTTTCTGATGGCAAGAGTTTGTTACACACTTTACCTGAGGATATATCGCCTTATAGTGGCGTGGTCTGATTTTAATCCTAAATTCCTATTCTAATGGGACTCTCAGGGCAGATAAAATCTGTTAATACTTTGAGATATACAGTATACTTGCTGAAAGAGCTTGCAATTTGTTACAGTATGAATAAGATCACAAGGTGAAAAGCTAAAGACAGAATAAGTAGAAATGTTTACAGTCAATAAAGTTTTAAGATAGTTTTACAAAATATGAATTTGTTTTTAATGTGTGATAATGTAGTAATAATAAATAAAATGTATGGTATTTCTGTTTTTTGCTTTATTAATGTAGGAACAAATGAACAGGGTATATTTAGGGAAGTTCTCTTAGAAGTATAGGAGTCCCAAAGCTCTTAGCCTGCCTAGGGATTCTTTTGGTAATAATTCTGAATACCCAGCAGCCATCATGATGTCTACACAAGGGAGCTATTTATCTACACAGGTAAATAGCATTTATAAAATACATTTAATGTTTATATAACCTTATGGGAAGGTTGTTAGGGAATCGCAAACTCATCCTTCCTAATCCAATCCCTTTTGAAAAAAGCCGACAATCAAATCTTATGCATGACCTGGGTTTTTTCACAACACAATGTCCTCTGGTCCAAACATATGCTTTTGACTCCTGTTAACAACATATGTACAAAACTACTTTGAACTCCACAGCAATATTTTTTTCCTAATTATAGTAGTAAAAGAAGAAATGCAACAACCTAAAATAACTGAATAAGAACTACTAAAAAGAGACTGGTACTAGCTATCTTCTCCTAATTCAGTTTTGAATCTCATTAGTGGCTATATGTCTGTGCAGAACACTGCATTCCCCCACTTTGCAGACCTTTCTATATTACTACATTCCTATTTTCCTCGGTCCTATACTGTGGATAAGCATGCCATGATAATATCAATTCTATTGTAAGAAAATCATTCCTTTTGCATGTGGGGGATTATTCTGTAGCTAATGTGGTTTAATAGACACACCCCTGATATATCTGCATGCAAAACCCCTACTGGTGTTTTCAGAATCCTAAAAAATCCCCTAACACAGACAAACATATATATATATATATATATATATATATATTCATTTTTCGTTTTTTAATTAAAAAATACTCATTTAGTAAATCAGACTGTAAAAGAAATGAAGTGCAATTTTGTGTTGATACACCAGGAATATATTACAAAATAGCTTTCTCTTTTTTCATTTATATAGAGATAAATGTAGTAAGCCACTGATGAAAGCCCTTAAGCAGCAGTAAATCTCACCATTTATATCTTCCACATGAGATAAATATAACACATTACACAATGCCTAGAATTAAATTGCTTACTTTTCCCAGCAGTATTGTAATGACATGTTACATTTACCAATATGAAGTGAATATGAACCCCTATCAGGAAATCTATTTTTGCTTATCAAACTTGGATTAAAAATGTTTTTGGTAATCATGTAAGGTTCAACATCAGTGATGAGATAAAGTTTACCAAAATGCATAATATGAAGGAATTATTTAAAGACACACATTTTGGCTAAAGAAAACTTTTACCAGACATAAATTTTCACTGTACTGTAATTTAATTTGTGTAAGCATTACTTTGTCCATAAACATCATAGTTTATTGGGTGGGAGATACAATTCTGATACCACATTCCTACTTATATAATCAAAACACCAGATCTTAACCATGAATCATCAAAGTGTGCAAAGAAACAGATAAAACAAATGTATACTTAATGCATCACGGAGTGAGACCTCGCCGACCAATTTAGGTATAACAATTAGCAACTCTTGATGAAGATCCTCAGGCATGACAGTTTGAAGATGACAAAATCAGCAAAAAGTCTTCTTTCACAGTAAAGGAGATATTCCCCAGTGTAGCTGCAAAAAAATTATATTCCTTGGAGTTAAATATAGGTACTGAAGACAGTTTGACAAAAAGCATTTTCTGGCATAGTTAGTAGTGTTGATCCAATATCCCACTATTCGATTTGACAGCTATTCGATCGATTAGTGAGATATTGTTCAGGTGATCGAATGCCGAACTCGAACACCATTGAAGTCAATAGTGGGAGAATTCAGGTTATTTTTAGAGACTATTAAGAGCTGCATGAGCAATCAGATTGCTCTTGCAGCCCTTTACTAGTTGTATGTGTTCTTGGATAGATAACCGTGGGAACTGAACTGCAGATGAACTCTGCAATCATTGATTAGCTCAGTGTGCAATCCCTGGTGCACTACAGGTTAATCAACCTGTAGTGCCCTGTGGATCGCCTGTAGTCACAGCTGTGACCGCAATGTTCCCACGGTCATGTGACTGTGGGAAATGAACTGCAGATGAACTCTGCAATCATTGATTAGCTCAGTGTGCAATCCCCAGTGCACTACAGGTTAATTAACCTGTAGTGCCCGGGGGATTGCTTGCAGTCACAGCTGTGACCGCAAAGTTCTCACGGTCATGTGACCGTGGGAACTGAACTGCAGATAAACTCTGCAATTTCACCAAGTATATCAGTGTTTCCCAACCTTTCTTAGTCGCGGCACATATTTTACAATTAGAAAAATCCCACGGAACACCACCAAAAAGTGTAAATAAACACAAACACTCGGGTCCAATATAAGGACAACCCGAAATCGAACAACAAAACTAATAATTAGGTGTGTTGTTTATTTGCTCACACTGAGATTTCAGATCCAATAAAGATTTCAAAGTGCAAACTAGGTGTTGTATTACATTGTATTTTGACCCCATTACACCAGCTAGAAATGCTGTGGTGCATTAACATTTCAGTGTCAAAAGATGCAAATCTCTTTTTAAACCAAAACTGTAATTGGGCATTATGAATTGTGATTAGTGAAGACAGTTTGACTAAGTCAAATTGGACCCTAAAGTTTAATTTTCAAGGTTAGAGAGAAAAAGTAAAAAATGTCACTATGTTTTTTTAACTTTTCTGTAATTTTAGCTTTTGTTTCCTTATTTATGGCTGATAACTTTTTGAGTGTATTGAGTATTGCAGTACCACTATGGTATTGTTACTAAAATTGCAAGGAGTCAGAGCCCAATAACAGCATATCTCTTTTTTTTTTTTAATTATATTCAAGAAAATCCATTTTTCTTGAACGTTAGGAACTAAAATTCCACTTTCAAAATATGGGTCAGACAGGGTCTTGTTGCAGAAAGGGACAGATGATTTCACTTCTCCAATAAAACATATTTACCTGCCTGGTTGCTCCCTGTTGGGATATTCAGCACATCCAGACAGTTCATGTGGCTTCCGGGACTGAATAAACAGGCTTGCAGGAGTTATGCCATCCAGGCCCAGACAATCAAGATGGCCAAAGATCTAAACAAGGAAGAGAAGAGGATGGCAGTGACTTAATAAACAACAAGGGAGTATATACTGGGTTTATTTCCTCTTAAAGTTTGAATTAGGAGGGTGGGTGTGCTAATGAGCATTGAACTCATTAGCATCCCAATACTTCAATCAATATTAGATTTTTGTTCCAAATCAATTTGCAATAACCATCTGAATGTTACACTTTCTTGTTTTCAATTTCATGTAGAGATTTGGGACACTTGTAAACATTTGTAACAAGTAAAGCAGAACTATACTCCTTAAAAAAAAATAAGTCAGCAAAATGGAAATGATTTGCAAAACACATACTTAACATTTTATGCAGTTTCTCATGCACTTCTCTCCAGGACTGATGTCTCTAGTCCTGGCTTCTTCTTCTTTTCTGCCCATAGTGTACTCCTTGTATCACAGCAGGAACTTACATGACACTGATCATTTGAATTGGCTAGTGGTTGTTACAAGTGGAAACACTCCCCACTATGTGCCTGCCTGTAATGTATGGTGCTCACACACCAAGCTGTCCGGGTAACTATGGTTTTATTTCATCACCATCAGCACTGAAGAAGATGGGGAGGGCCCTAAACACATTCTGCCAATTTTTAGGGTAATTTTTTTTTTTTAATAACAGCATTTGTTTCCTTCTATAAATTTGGATGCAGTTTAACAATTGGAGAATAGCTCCTAAATTAGTAGTTCACATACAGAGATTGGAGTGCCTTAAAGCTGTATTTAATTTAATTAAAAAAATAGAACAAAAATGCATTGGATTGCCCCTAAAATCAAAATTAGGCCTACAGGCATGATGACATATGGCTGGATGGAAAAAGAGGGAAATCTAGAGTATGTGTCCCCCTTGCTCCTAAATGTTCACAGTTGGTGCTTACAACCCATTGATAATAAAAACAATAATTTGCATTTTATTGACTGGTGGTATTTAGGGGTTATATATCACAACTATTTGAGTGCTCTGATGAGCTGGAGGCTATGTGTGGGCCTTCACCAGTAGCTTAGAATTATGCTTACCAGCATATTCATTGACAATGGGCTTATATCAAGTACAAAGCCAGCAGCACAAGCCTCTCTTAAAAAGTATCAGCCTTCACCCCAATGTCAGAGAAAACGGTTTAAATCAGTTTTAATAACACAATAGACATTCTTTCTCAATTGATGAATTCAAAATATTTATAAAATATTTATGTATTGCAACCTTACAACCTTATCGAGTGTATCTTTTGTAATGCACGTTATTGCACTGCAACGCATCACTCAAGTGTGAATTAGCCCTTAAAACTGAACCCTTGACAATGGTAAAAACCTCAAACAGGAGTAGCCAGAGGGATTTTATGAGAGAAAATATGACTTTATAGTTTCCCTGTATTTCTAGTATTAAACTTTAAAAAATTAATGTAAAAAAATAACATGTAATGTCTATTTATATCATATGCATGCAAAACCTAAAAACACACACAAGCCTGGTTCCTAAACACACTCTATTTATCAACACACAAAACAATAGCAAAAAAAGCTGTTGCAATGTTTTCGTTTGATTGGAAACAGATGTATTAGTAGAATTTTTAATGTTGTGTATTTATAGTTTTTGTATATCATAATTTCCATTTACTGTGCAGTTATATTATTTCTTGATTTTTATGGCATTTATATTGCGCATGAGTTTGAGTTTTTAATTTTGTTTTTCCAGTGGTCTCTGAAAACTGTTGTCTTGGTTCACATCACCTGAATAAATAAATAAATAAAATGTTTAAAAATAAAGATTTGCTGCAAGTAACCATGCCAATCGGTACTACTGCTAACATAACTGTCAATGACTAAAGTAGCTTTATTCAGTTTTTTTACTACTACGTATCACATTGCAAGATATGAGAGTTTCCACTCCATCCTCGACTATAACTTCCCTGGGTACACTTGTGCCCATAAATTTTACAAGTTTTTTAAGAAAACATAAGTGATCAGAATAAATTGTTTTAAATTTCTATTCACTGGGTAGCACAAATCAATAAAGAATACCAGTAAAGAAAAATAATAAAATGGTTTGAAAAGCCCTAGATTTAATGTTGTACATAGCAACATTTAACATTATTGATGATTTGCAGCCTTTTTCAATATTTCATTAAAAAAGCAAACTAAATCATTTTTGAAATGATAATGAAAAGTCATGTGTTCATAAATGTTTGCAAATCAAGAATGAAAAAGTATTGATTGAATAAGTATTCTCCCAGTTTGCTTTGAAAACCCTAAATAGGCTCTGATGCAATCAACTTCTTACATAAGTCATCTAATTATCTGAATAGATTCTACCTGCATGCTGTTTAAATATTACTTTGTCTCAAAATACATAGGAAGAAGGTACATAACTTGTTAAAGAGCCATCAAATCTTTGCCTCCAGACTTCCCACTCACGTATACTTATTAGTTCTCAACTCAATGAGATGACAATTATTACAGCATTTGCTGAATTGGGTGCACATATGTGATCTACACTTTTATTCATGACTAGACAGAATTCATACTGTGAGCACTGGCAACATATAATAACTCCATGTTAACGAATAAGAGTGTGGCATGCATGTACAAGCTCAGCTAAGAAGATGTTAACAAGCACCTTTAATATCTCTCTATACTGATGAAAATAGGAATTGTTAGAAGGGGATAAGGTAGGAAAGCTTCAATGTAAGGGCAACATGGTGGCTCAGAGGTGAGTGCTCTGGCCTTTGCAGTGCTAGGTCCCAGGTTTGAATCTTGGCTAGAACACTATCTGCATGGAATTTGCAGGTCCTCCCCGTGATTGTGTGGATTTCACCTGAGTACTCCAGTTTCCTGCACTAACGTGCAGTTAGTTTAATTGGCTTCCCCCCAAAATTGACCTTAATAAGGACATATGACTATGGTAGGGGCATCAGCTTGTGACCCCTTTTGAGGGACAGCTAGTGACATGACTATGGACTTTGTACAGTGCTGTGTAATATGATAGCACTATATAAATACTGTGTAATAATATTAATGTAAGTGTAACTGCAACAATCGTGCATTTAAAATTAGAGTATTAATAAAATATTATAAAGACCAAGAAGCTATCTACACAAATCTGTAATAACAGGGTTTGGTTATTATAAACATCTTAGACTTCAAACTACTGCAGAAGTACAAATAAATCCATGAATGAAAATGAGATGACTCAAGCCCGGTCTATCTAAAAAAACATTTACGAAATCTGGTAAAGAGTATATTAGCCAGAAAAGTGAGCAAGATGTACACAGTGTAGAAGCAAGAAACTGACCATGGGACAACTAAAATCCAGGCACCCCTTATGATATAAAAGGGACTATATGATAATTGTGTTGAAAAATGACAATGTTGAAAAGCGCCACAATGTTCTGGTAATGCACTAAGGGGTTCAAATGTACTTGTAATTTTACAAGTAAGTATTACAGGTCCAGTTGATCACCTTAGTGCATTAACAGAATGTTGTAGAACAACGTGACTAAAGCTACATGGACATGTCCGATGTGTACTGTAGTCCCCTGACGTCAATCAATAATCTACCATGGCAGATTGATGAATAATCCATAAGAAACGACCACTGTATCTCCCTATGGAGTAAAGCACAGTGGGTTTGCTGCTCACTGCTCCCCTCCCCTCCTCTCTCTATAGAACAGCACTGAGTGTGCTGCACGTATTCATTCATATGTCACTGGAAATCATCACAAAAGATCTTTTCCAGCGATAATAATCTAATGTCTGTACAGGGCCTACAGATACTAGATATACTAAGGTGATAAAAACTGTGACCCGAATAAACAGTGTAAAAAGTTTCTTGAATCACAAAAATTAAAAACAGTGATAACTGCTACCAATAGTTAACAAGTACAAATCTTTAAACAATCATGGCAAGAAGTGGCAAAAAACAATGAAACTAAAGCTTACTTTTCTACTTTCACACTTGTTGTTATTGTTCTTGTTCTTTCCTTTAATGAAAAAATTATTTTATTTTCCCTGCCCACTTTACACTACACACAAAAAGCATTAGAAGTTTAGGAAGGTAATTTGATTTATCAAAAGCATCAACAACCTTCTTCCACTGATTTGCACTGCCCCTCACCCTTTTCTTCAAGCCATTTTCTTTCCTTTTTTTTCAATCATTGTTTAGGCATCATGTGTGGGCATTGCCAAGGCAGGGTATTTCATGCCCACTATTCCAGCCTGAAACTTGTATCCTAATTTATAGAAATCTCTGTTGCAATTTTACACAGTAGTCTATTAGCTGGACATATTCCTTTTTAAATTCCTGTGGTCATAGATTCAAGACTAGTCAGTGATCTTTTAGCTTAGGGTAAATTTAGCTTAGTTGAATGTAGTTCATGATTTGGTTCAAATCTGTCCTCTACATCTAAAAGAAAGTTTGTAGCTGTGGGTGTCATGACAGAGCAGATGTTTTTCAACTAAATGTTGTGGTGACAGTGAAATTGAAAACTTCCCTGTCATTGTCCAGAGATTTGCATCCTACCTGAGCCAGGTGATAAATGCTTAGGAATGAGAAAAACCTGCTTTGGCTGTTTCCCCTTAACTATTTCCACAAATATATGGCACAAAAAGTAAGGTATTCAGATAAAAACATATATTAACTTTAGTAAATCCATTGTCAGTCATGCCATCCAGCAAAGTCATTTTCAATAATGATAACCCAATGATGAGGGCATGTTAACAAGTCACACATCAGTTTCTAAATGACAAGTTCACCTGGCTATGGTATTAGCATAGCGAATGCTGACAATAGTTTAAAGGTCATCTAGAGCTGCAGTGCACTGTGGTGTACAAAAATATTCCAGAATATGCTACTAGAACTTCAAAACCAAAATCCAAAATTGAACGGGAAGGAAAGGTTTGAGCCTCTCGCTATCTACTATGTGTTAGGAGCTCCATACTTTATGCCTATTAGTATGCTTCATATACTGAAGCACGTGATGGGTTGCTTGTGCTGCTTCTCCTTCTGCTTTCTGAGCTCTGCTTAAATAGAAGTGAAGCCAAATTGTGGTACTATAATAATTGCAGATTGCATATTTTTTGTGTTTTAGATCCGCTAGGAGTTTAATGTAAACTTCATTACTATTGCAATGAAGCTAATAACCCCTAATGTGATAGCATTATTTTGGCAAGTGGTTCTATTTATGGAGACATAAGGGATCTATAAGACTCCTGATGTCTACCCAGCCTTGAGGCCAAGGAAATTGGACACAAAGAGACTGATGCCCAAGTTTACGGTACTAAGGGTACTAAGGAAGGATTAAGGAACTGGTGGTAATCGATTTCCCCCCACTTTTCACTCTGAGTCTGTTTTTACTAGTACCAGACTACTCCTAATGACAGAGTAGCCTGGCTACCTTTGGTTTGTGATGGGGCACAATTTACCAAAGTGTTGAATTGGTCAAGTTGTTAACATCAGACCACATGACTGCTGCATTAGGGAGAGGCAGCAGAGAAATTTTAGGCAAGTGAGATTGTTTTGACCCTTTTATTGCCCTTACATGTATAACATAGTTAAATGATTTATATAGACATGATAAAAAATTACTTGTCAAACTCATTTAGATCCTGCCCTGCATTACTCCCTGTGCAGTCATCACCAGGAATCTTTATTTCTTGCAAAGGCAGTAAGTGGAAGCTCATTTCCTACTTATGTAGGCATGACCCCAATACTACATTTCCCAAGTGCCCTTTTCTGACATGCAGTGTGTGAGCAGGCCCTTGGGAGACCAGACAGCACCATTGTCATGCTGGGAAAGAAATCAATGTATCCATGTAGAAAGAAGACACACAGAGGTTAGGGGTAGATGTATTGTTCTGTAGACCAGTAGACAATTCTGCTTGGCATCTCTGAAAATCAAACTATGTTGTCAAAGCTAAAACATGGGGTAATCTGCAGGTATTGCAGATATGTATTGAATATGTTTAGATTGCTCTGACATACACTTTAACTAAGACATGGTAATATATAGGTTCTACATCTCCCATGTGGCATTTAAACATATTACATTGGGTGCAGTAAATACAAGAATCTGTATAAGAATAAAAAAAATTGTATAAGGAAGAATAGGAGGATGAAAAATGTATAAAAGGTAGAATTTCCCCGTAGGCTTTGGTTGAAGGCTAGTGAATAAGGTTACTTTGGGGTTTTATGAAGGGACTAGGGGCTAGTGGTTAGTTTAAGGATTTGGGAGGTCTAAAGAGTATGGGTAGGATTAGTGGAAATTATTTCCTGCTGGCAAATTATATGCCATACAAATTTTTCTAAAACTTGGTTCTATTGGTCTGAATTCTGCTCCTCACAGGAATACAGAGACCACTGGGGCCCTTCCCCACAAGTATAATTGTTTCCCCCTTTTCTTTTTTTTTTTTTTCTCATTTCATTTTTTCCTTCCCTTCCCCTTACCTACCCTTGTGTTTCAGTTTTATTTCATGTTACATTTTAATATTGGAAGTCTTTTAATAAATCTTGATTTCCCCCCCCGGAAACTAGTTCCACTTGATATGTGGGTATCAATCTTTCTTGTTGGTACTAGCTACTGTTTATTGTTCATATAAAAAACTTTCTTTTTTTACTGTTTTCAACTTATTTTGTATTACCTACCTATAATATGTGTTAATTATTGCTTTCATTTTTCGCTTGTATTCCTGTAATTTTTCTTCATAAATAAAGAATGTTTAAAAAAAAGTAAAATCAACAAACCAATTAAACAAGAAGGCATGCAACATTTTGCAGTCTACAAGAGAAGGGTATGAGCTAAAAAAGATGCTGAGGGTGCCAAAAAGCAGCATGGGAGATCATTCAGGGCTCATGCACAACAAAAGGCTAAAATTAAAATGTCATTGGTATGTGTTGCGACATGCTGCAGTTGGATGATAAAAGCACAGAACTAAAATATGTGTGTATGTGTGCCATGTACTAAAAAGGCACGGCGGAGCACAACATATTTATTTTTTTACTTATGTGCTTTTACTATGCGCTGCAGCATGTTGCTACATAAATGTATCCTACACTGCACAACAACAGCAAGAGCTATGACCTGAAATCTAATAAAATATAGTGTTTTTGCTCTGTCCCATCATTAAAATAGTGTTACGTTACACAGTCCAATGTTTCTGTTTTAAATACGCCTTAAAAGTTAGGCGTCAGTTAAGAGGTAGGAAAAGCGCTTGCTAACAATCACAATTACTGTTCTATTACATATTACAAAAGGAGCTGAAAGTGTTTTTATTTCCTTTAGCTTCCATCCTGTTTTTCTGTTTGTATAAAGGCAGACAGTGTTATTTTTATTCTTCCAATCTGGGTTAAACTGTCAAGTTCAGTGCTGGTACATTTTAGGAAGCCTTATTATGGGCAGGGTGCCAGGGCTAAAACCCACACACAACATAGTAGTATCTAACTAATATAAAAAAAACAAACATCTCCCTTACTTCCAATGTTTTAAGCTTGCCCACATCCAACAAAATCACTAATACCAGGGTATATCTTCATACTGGTATCATTTACATTCCCTAGATAATTAATAGACCAATCGGAGAGCTCCTTTAGCTATTTCCATTTAGTATAATACACCCTATCTTTTCAGACAAGCAAACAACCTTGATGATTCTATTCTATTTGAATTGCACTAGAATTAGCTGCTCTTTGCAATAGGTTGTAGATGTAGATATGGTTTCTGTAGTGATGTTGCAGACTGCAGCAATCTATTGGCTGCTGGCTTTGTAAATTTCATTCAGTTTGCTCCAATAGCTGAAGGAGAACGACTGGTACAGCCTGGTCCTCTCTCCCTGCTCAGCCTCTCTCTTCCTTGCAGATTGGGCTCTCTCTCTGTCTCTGCATAGGCAATCGGAGCTCTTTACTCTCCAAACCTTCTCTGCTCCAAGCTGATTGTAATGAATTTTCATGCTCAACGACTATACAGCACTTGCTTTCCTCCTGCCATCAAGACAAGCCTTTGTTTTCTGGCTCTTACATTCCTTTGGACTGCAAGACCTCCCTGGATTTCAACACACATCTCTATGTATTTGCAGATGTAAAAAGGAGCCTGCTTTGCATCAAGCATTTCGACTAAGGATTTCCATTTTGCAGGATTTGGCTGAGCAGAATACACTGTGTGCATAATCTCTCCCTGTCTCTGCTTTGTCAAGGTAAGATGCTTAGCTGACTTTAAAATGCATTCTGTGTGCTAGTTAAGCTAACTATGCTTGCAAAGAATGATCAGCCTATACTGCAGTCCTTTTTGGTGACTACTTTCCCCCTATGGCTGGGATTCAATACTTTTTCCCCCCTTGTGCTCTAAACAGTGTCCTATTCAGAAAGCAGAGTGTGTGCCATGGGCAGTAATGGTCATTTTGCTGCAGTTGCTTCTTTGGAAAAAGAACATGGTTGTATGTATGTGTGTGTGTGATGTTTACAAAGTAGCAGATCAGACCTCTAAAAATGAAAATTCATTTCATCCTGCAATCTTGTATAAAAAAAGAAAATCACTGCTGTGTGATATCTGTGGGGAAGCCCTTTTGTGGTGTTGGTTAACCAAAGGAAACAAGGATTATTGTTGCTATATCCTGTTACAGCAGAGATACTGTATCTGATCATTTGATACACTTTGGCTTGGATGTTGCAGTGCCAGAGCTTTCTTTTTTTTTATTATAGACACAATGCTGTTGTAGTTCATCTTCAGTATTCAGGGCTTTAGGTGGCATTAATCCTTAATACATCATTGTTAGGAAGTAAGATATGGTATTTGGAAAAGGATTTTGTGCACTCCTAAGCTTGGGATATAGACTCTATGGTGATGATTTTATTGCTAGACTGCACCTTGCATATTGCAACACATTGCTTGCCATTCTGAATGTGTAATGCATATTGGATCAGAACGTGCTTTACAACCTGAGACTGTCATTGCTACTAAAAAAAAATAAGTTTTTTTTAGATGGAAAGCAAAATGATCCCTCCAAAAATATGCCCTGCCCCCAATGGTGCATCAGAGGATTTTGGACCCCCCTCCCCTCCCCAACATCACTTTATTACTGTGATTGCAATTCTTCTTTATAACTTGATTATTGCCTACCTCTTGGATACCACACCCCCATAAATGGCGGGTACAGAACCCACCCCCCCTTACCCCACCTTATTTTAAGCTGCATGGTTGATCTGATCTTGCAGACATTAGCTTGTGTTGCATGACACAGAGGAGAAAAGGAGACTTTGAGGTCTCCTGCTGCTTTTCATGCAGTGGTATCTAGAAAGTAGCTACTGACTAGCCAGCCTTAGATCCATCATCTGACCAACTACACCAGGAAGATCTAATCCATTTCCAATAACATAATAAGTGCAAGAAGGATGTTTTCTTCTTTTACTTTTTTGGGGAATCTTTATCTTTTCTTTTAAATGTTAATATATGTTATATCCAACATAGGAGCAAAATATCTATTTGATGTTTTATGACTTAATGAAGCTTTGTTGTATGGCATTTCTGAAGGAACACGGTTTCAATAATTCAGTATGGACTAGTTTGATGTACATTTTGTCTTATCCACAGCATCTACTGGAGACCTTTAAACACACATAAGCAGTTTTTTGTGTACTTGCCCTGAAGTCAGGTATGGCTGTATTGATCCTTGCCACTTGCAGAAATTAAAAGAACTCAACAAAGAAGGACACTGCTTGTGCAAATCATTTGAAGATTTGTGGTTTTAAACATTAATTACCATTGATGTTTGTCTATTTGCCTCCACAAGTGATCATTGCAGCAACCCATCATGAAATCCTATGGCATATGGACCTTCTGAATCATGAAATGGCAATTGACGGGTGCTTGTATGTAGCTAAATCATGGGCTTCACTGACATTAATCGACCGCCCACTGTGAAATGTGACATTACTCAACCCTTTCTGCTAGGATTTGTCACATATTGTGACAATGAACGATCTTCAACAGAGGTCAATCCATGCTGGACCTTCATGAAGTCCATTTTCGTCTCTGCAAAATTGCCAAGCATTGATGTTTAGGGCATATTAGCATAGTGAGATCAGTTAGTTACTGGAATAATCCATGTATATTTCCAAAGGAAACGTAAATGAAAATATTTGGACTTGTCATAAGCAACGGGAAGTTGGAATTAATAATATGGACAATCTTACATCAAATGAAATTCAAAAATTAATTTCAAATTAAAATGCTCTTTGTTTAAATTGGTGATCTCTGTCTTCTGGCCATCTCTAGATGATAATACTGAAACAGGATCTATTATAGCTACAAGGAACAACATCTGTCCTGTTAAGATTAATCCACAAGGTGGTAGTGTGTACACTTCATTTTCAACATTCTCTGTAGTGGTCACTTATCTGAAAGATGTAGTTTGATGTATATACAGTAAAAGGTCTCACGGAGAGCCATTTATTATATATGTAAAGTCCAATACCTGTTTCATGACATCCATTACTCAGTTGAGGCCTTCTGAGTCACATATTTAAAACTGGCACGGTCAATTTAAAAGTATTACATTGGACAGCCGAAACAAGGAAACCATTTAGTGGCTTACCAAAATTTCCAATCTGTATTCCTCTGCCAGCTCCGGAGCTCTGTGCTAAATTAATAGGAAACAATACTATTCTTTTTCTATGACTGACCTAGTAAAACATTAATTATTAGATGTATTTGTGAAATAAGTATTTGTGTACCCTTGCAGGGAACATCCAGCCATCTACTGAATGATTAGGTGTTGACTTTGCTAATTAGAAATCTGTTTCTTAGATTCTAGGGTATTATGTTATTGCAATGAAATTATTGACAGCTATTCCCAACACAGTTTCAGAGGATTTCCCATTAGTCTTAAAGTTCAGGACATCAATCTTACAAGAAATGCAAATGAAAGTCAATAAATAATTGTCAAAGACATTTGAAGCACACTTTTTTATCTATATGTCTGAACAGGGCATCGCTATGCACTGGGGAACAAGCACATGTAATCTGTTGAGGGAAGCGTCATTCTGTAGCAATGTGTGTGTGCGTGTGTGGCTCTGCATGGATGTTTGTATATGTGTGTATTTGGCATATTGCATCCCATGTCCAATGTAATATGTATTAGTATATGGTATTATGATATGTAGTAGTAACAAAACTATGCAGTATTAGTATATATATGTCAAGGTCATTTGTAGATTTTATCATGCAACAATTAAAAGAACTCTATTACCCACATTTTAATGCAAAACACATGTATTAGAACTATAATCTTCAAATGCATTTGAAATATTTGTAGGATAACCTCAGTTATGACAAAGTAATAGCTTGATTTATAAATCCTAGAGTTGTTTTTCCCTGGCAACTACCGGTAGTTTGCTTTTCACTTTCACTCTACAACCTACTTTATAAAAGATCTCAGTGCTTGCTGTATGTAACACAATAAGAGTTTTTATTTTAGAGTGGCACAGATCTCGGAATTAACTATGTTACATTGGAGATTGTATTATGCTATTGAGAAGTTTAACCTTTTGTTGGCAGTCAGCTCATCAGTAAAACATTCATGATTCAGATGAGGCAATTGTCAGGAAGAGGTTACATTGCTTTGTAAAATGTCCTATATAGCTTTGACCTCATAGCATTAACATGTAAATTGAAGACCAAGGGGCCCATTGATGACTTTACTCTTTGTCTTTATTATACACCTGATCTTGTATCTCTTGTGGTCTTTATAAATATGTTTATAACACATTTGCTCACATGAGGGCCTTTGGTAATGCAGTTGCTGGCTATGTATTCTAAGACTTCTAGTATAAAATTACAATGTATGCCAAAACAAATGATTATAAATAGTGATTTAATACTTTGAGTCCAGTTTCATTTTCCATAATGTGTGTGACAAGGAACGATATACTAACCCTCAGCCACCAGTCTGCAGTCCTTTTAAATTTTTTTTTCATTTAAAACCCAGTTGCTGGGTAATTGACAGTGTTGTCGAGTATGCTGCTTTATTTAATAAACTTGTGGTATCATGTTCATAATTTGTGTGTGATATAGTGCTGCCATATTGTAATCCACAGAGCCATTTATAATGATAGTGGTGCATCCTGGTATGTTATGCAGGGTTTTTTTTTATTGCTGGTGCAATGCTATTTGAAATGTAGAAACCAAAAGCAGCCAAAAAAATTCCACTTAATTGGCAAAAAGTAAAAGGAGATCCAAACATTTGCTTATTTCTGTTTTTGTTTCTGCCTGCTAAATAAGCCCCAATTCTAAATGTATTTTGGCACATATGCTGTTTGTAAATTTAGGGATTGATGACACTGCAAAATAATGCCTTACAAAAAAAAAAAAAAAAAATCAGTCTTGGTGTCTGTTTTGTATCACTAAACTTAATTAGGGGGTTGATACTTGTTCATGGCAGCAGGGGTATAATCTGTGTCTCTCAGAATTGTAGAGTGGTTGGGTTTAATTGAGGGTAGGTAATTGAAAACATTTAACGCAAGCCTTATGAGGAAACATTTTTATAGTTCAATG
The DNA here is from genome assembly GCF_032062135.1 of Pyxicephalus adspersus. NCBI lineage: Eukaryota > Metazoa > Chordata > Amphibia > Anura > Pyxicephalidae > Pyxicephalus > Pyxicephalus adspersus. The sequence continues at coordinate 132,048,063 of NC_092858.1, forward strand.
GTGTACTAATTGACTGGGTAAATTCTGCATACTTAACAGAGTTGTCGAGCTGCTGTTTTTGACAGATTCCCAATATAACCCCCCAGCTCTTCTAGGAGAACAATCTGCCTTTCATGTTACGTAGTCATTCATAGTGACACAGTCACCTGGAAACAAGAGGAAGACAATTCAGTCCTGCAGGCTGCCAAGAAACATATTGGTCTGTCATTTTAGGAATTAAGCTGATTAAAAAAAGGACTTGTTGCTGTTTCCAGTCTAAATATCCTATAGGAAGCCTCCTAATAAAAGGTTTGCTGTAAGCTTGCATCTGGCAATAAGCCACGCAGATCAATATGGAGCTCTCATTTCAAACAGCAGCACTTCTCTGTCACAGTTCAGCTCAGGTGCACTCAAGCAGTGTTTGTAAAGCATTTATACTCTGAGCCATTTCGATCCCCACATTTGACAGGGTTATGTACTCAACTCTGTCACCTTTTAATAGTTCTCATTCTGTTTGCTTTACCACTATTTCCAAGATCTAAATGGCATCAACCTTGTCTGTGATTCCCATCACTTAATCCTTGCAAACAAATGTTTATTAGCACCTTACTAAAGTCAGATCCAAATATTAGTGCGCCAGATGTTTAATATTAAAGTATATGTAAAACTCCTGTAAGCTTTCATATATATGCAACATAGGAAGGCTATTTTTAAAAAGCACACTGTAATTAAATGCTTTTTATAGAAAACTGGACAAAAGAATATTTCCAAAACAAGACATTTCATGCCTTAAAGGAAATCTGTAATAAAGGAGCATAAAGGATTCCTTTGATGACGTCTTCATAGCGTTCCAGGGCCTTAGAGATTCAATGACATCAGGGTTCTTCTCTAAGTCACGAACTTGGAGTTATGATGGCAGTCTGACATTCACCCTGAACATAACAGGGTCATACATAGAGATGACATCAGGATTTTCTAAGACACTGACCTGGAGTTCTAATGGCATTATGTACTTCATAAGATGCATTTAATGAAATCAGGAGCATACAGGCTTCCTTTGATGACGTCTTCATCTGAGCATTCCAGGATCCTAGAGATCCAGTGACATCAGGGTTCTCTAAGTCACAAACTTGGAGTTATGATGGCAGTCTTACATTCAAAGCATGCATTTAAGGAAAGTTGTAAAAAAAAAAAAAAAAAAGAGGGGCATACAGGCTTCCTTTTATGACTTCTTTTTTTGCAAACACCAGTGTCATAGAGATCTAATGGCATCAGGATTTTCACTGACATGATTTGATGTTACTTTGACATTTTTGGAATGCACACTTGCTTCGGGCTAATATGTTACACTATTGAATAAAAAGACATCCAGAAACCGGGTAATTGTTTACTTCAAATTAAGGTTGGCAACAAGAACTTCCATAATTGGGCCTGATTTATTAAAGCTCTTCTAAGGCTGGAAAAGATATATTTTCTTCAGTGAACCTGGGTGATCAAGCAAACCTGCATTAAATTTCCTAAAAGTAATTTGCTATTTGTTAGCAAATGTTTTGAATCCTGGTCCTGATCCATTCAAGGTTCACTGGATCACCTGGTTCGCTGCTTCACTGATGAAAGTGTATCCTCTCCAGCCTTGGAGAACTTTAATAAATCAGACCCTTTTGTTTCAGTAAACGTATACCTACATTTTAAGGAGTCAGGATTCGCATTTTAGTATATTTAAAAATGGTGCCCCCATACAAAACATAAAAAGCCTATTAAAAATAAAAATAAATTCTGTCACTTAGACACACAGCAAGAAAATACAGCTATCTGCCTAATCACATTTTTTGAAATACACTCACCATTCTTTGTTAAGCCCCGGGCACCACCATCTTTTTTTCCTTTTCTTGATTCCAGATCTTCAGTCATCTTGATTGGCCAGGCCTGGATGATGGAAGTCTCACACATACCTGGCACATCCAAGCATCATATACCGAACTGCACATGTGCAGCATTCTGATGTTTTAAAAGAAGATTGCTGTCAGGCAGGTAAGTATATGTTATTCCAGGAGGTACCTTTCCGCAATAAACATGTACCTGATCGCAATATTTCAAAGGGGAACTTTAGTCCTGCTTTAAAAGGAAACCATAAGGTAAAAAATACAAAAGCCACCGACTTGCTTGTAAAGTTGCATGTTTCAGCTCAAGCATGTGTATCCCAGCACCTGATATACATACTTGTCCAAGGTCAGTGACTTACCAAGGAGTAAATAAGGGGTAAGGATGGCATTCCTCAATCCAGTACTTTAAAAATAAATAAGCAGTAGTGGCTCTTATACTTCTAACCTGACATGTTCATTTTAAATAACAAATTAAAAGAAATCAGCAAACATCCAGAATTTTAAGAAACAGGCTGCTAGTACAGGAAATGCTGTTTTAGCAGTTATGTAACTCTTCAGAAGTGATGAGCTTCCAGGTTCTCTTTTTAATAACAATAATTTAAATGGAGTATAGAAAACAGAATGTTCTCTAAGCTAATTGACTAGATGTGAGGATAATTTAAAAAGTTAGTATAAAACATTTTTAAGGCAGAAGTCAACATTTCTTTTCTGCTTAAATAGATTTGCCACTTATTAAATTTAAGTACCTGTAATAAATAAACTGACTTGGTTTTAATTTTCTATGAATCCTAAGTGGGACATTCCTAATGTGGATTGGGATCAGATCCCCATTGTTAGGAGAATGTTTTTTTAATGTGTGGTTTGCATGAGATAGGCTTCTAATTGCTAAGTAAACCAGGAAAATTCTCCATGACAGATAAACTGATCTATCTATATATATATATATATATATATATATATATTATCAGTGTTCTCTCCAACCCCTTTTAGCCGGGCGCACCACCTGGCACTTTTTAGTAACCACCCAGCTGCTTTTGGGTGGTTACTAAAGAGTTGGCTCACAATACAGGGGCTGCCACCCACCTAAAACTTACTCCCACCCGGCTTAAAAAAATTTGGGTTGAACACTGTATTATGAATAATATGTTTTACTAGAATGCAACATAGTGGCTTTGAATTTCCACCAGTATGAAGTTGTCAATTGTATTTATTACTTCTGGCAGTAGTTGTGGAATGGTAATATTTCTTCTAGAAATATTACTTATATCATTTCTACTACAATTTATGCTACTAATATTTTTATTCTTGCTAATAATAATAAGGCAATCCCATTTGCTTGCATTTTCAGGCCTCTTTTAATTTGCTATAAATCATTAATGTCTTACCGCATGAAGATTGTACAGTATGTATATTTTTAGAATTCGAAGAGAGGAAAGTGATTTTAATCACTGCATGTGGTAATACCTTTGTAGTATTGAAATTAATTGCCTATAAATTCATTTTTTAATAATTTCATGCAGATATTAAGCTATATATTTTATTGCATATTACTATAATTGCATTTGCTGAACTTCTAAGCTGGAAACAGAACTCTGAATTTAATTCAGCAAGAAGAAAATTATATATACTATATGTATATATATATATATATATATATATATATATATATACAGCTGGTACTAGTATTTATTTTTGTACCTCCCTATCAAGGTAGACTTTGTAGGACAATTACCTAGAAAAGATCCTTTATAGGATCCTGTAAATATTATATTATTCTTTTTATGATATTTTCAGGTAATGTTACATAAAGTTATGTGTAAAGACTTTTGCTAGTAGCCACTAACAGAGAAAGATAATAGGTGATTGTTCACACATCAAACTTGAAGTAACACTGGTGGTTTAAGAATGAGATTGGCACAAGATGTAAAGACCCACCAAGGGTAGCAAGCAATATTTACCTGTCGGTGATAAACTGCAAACCTAAACAAATATTTCTGCTCATGAAAACCCATTTAGCTCAATACTGGACCAGCTGCCTTAATGTGTTGTAGGCAAAGTTTTTTTCAAGCCACCTCCTCCGTGTGGAGGTGGTGACAGGGTGCTGAAAAAAAGCAAACTTTTCATTTTTTTTATGGTCCACTTCTTTGTACTTTATTTTAGGTACACTATACCTGTGAGGTGCTGACATCAGGCATAGATCACATTTTCTGGAATTAAGATTAACAATATTTATCGCATTGATTTTTCATATACTATACAATTGTTTCCAAGAATTTTTAAATAATAACATTGTCAGGGAAAATGTGTGTGGTTATTATATCTGTATCTTGTTTTTTAGCTCACTAACAATTCCAAATTTGTGCTATGTTGCAGGTCTGATTGGCTACCTATGGCTTAACCACGTGGTCAGTTTAAAACTATTCAGCTATCAAACTTTTATTACTTTATATTGTTTGGGGAAGGTATAGTTAACTGATGTTACCAAGATGCAAACTCCAAAGTATTTAAATATTTAATAACTAATATGTAATAGCCAACTTATAGATTGAAAGGTCTTTACAAAAGCTTGTAACTTTTAGGTTCAATTACTAGCATTTTCAAAGAGTTCTAAGCTGCTTTTGAAAGCATTTATGCTTTACTAACTTTAATTAAAACTTGAGACAGGCGAATATTTATTACAATTCACATTTTTACATACCATCAATAGAGTTTTTCATTGACTACAGATATTTAAAGCTTTGTTCACAAGGGCTACAACTCATCAGGGCAGTTTGTACAGCTTACTTTTATCACACATTTGCAGAACCTTCTTTGAGCAGTTTTGAGCATTTGTGTTGCACAGCTGCAAAGTTGTCTTGTAAAGCACAATTCAGTTCCCCTTAGGGGCACTGTTCAGAGATCCAATTGGAGTGCTGTTGATTACTTTAAACAAGCTTTTAGTAAGCTTTCAACAAATTTTAGGAAGCGTTGAAGACTTTCAGCATCTTATTATTTTCACAGTCAACACTCCTATTAATATTTGCACTTTAAGGACTTTAGCAAAGACAACAAACTTTGAAAATGCTTTGGAAAGGCTTTCTGTACACATTGGGCCGGATTTATTAAAGCTGTAGATTTTCTTCAGTAGAGCTGGGTGATCCAGCAAACCTGGAATGGATCTGGTCCAGGATTCAAAACATTTGCTAACAAAGGCCTTTGGGTCTGATTTACTAAAGTTCTTTAAGACTGGAGAAGATAGACTATCGTGCCAAAACCTGGAATGGATCTGGTCAAGGATTAATACATTTGCCAACAAATAGCAAATGATTTTTAAGAAATTCATTCAAGGTGTGTTAGATCATGCAGGTTCTCCCATGATAGTTTATCTTCTCCAGCCTTGGAGAGCTTTATAAAATCATGCCCCCTGCTGTTATACAAGTTGAAGCAGAGTGTTAAAGAGGAGCAGTTGAATGCAAGGCAAAAAAGATGTATTTATTTATAATCCTCAAAGGCTGCAAAGGATATAAATCAACTTGTGTGCACCAGATAACATTGCAAACCTACATATTACCAGCTATAGGAAGGACCCAGCAGGCCTTTCAAGAGGGGTCACCCTGCACTAGGAGAACGAGCAACTGATATGGCCTTTATTTCAACAATCTTTTGCACAAAGGTCCAGTGTTGAGACATTAGGCCTGATTTATTAAAGCTCTACAAGGCTGGAGAGAATACACTTTCATCAATGAACCTGAGTGATCCGGCAAACTGGGAATGATTTTCTTCAAAGGCATTTGCCATTTGCTAGCAAATATTTTGAATCCTGGACCAGATCCATTCCAGGGTGGCCGGATCACCCAGCTTCACTAATAAAAGTGTGTTCGCTCCAGTCCTTGGAGAGCTTAAATATATCAGGTCCAATATGGTATTCAACAGTTTAGCTTTAAACATTTCTAACTTGAGTTTTCATTTGGGAAATATTTAAACCATTTTTACAACCATTAAATGGGACTTTTGAGGGACACTTGCTAAAAGGCACAAAATTTATTGATACATCATTTACAATAAAGCACATATTATGCAGGTACACCAGTAGGTTTAATTCAATTTTAACATAACTCTTGGGGCTCATATTCATTGATACAAAGTCTAAAGTTCCCCTAATGACCTTTTATAAATCTTCTGCACATGATGTCATCAATCACCCTACAAGTAGGATTTTCATGAGGTTACCGTTAATAATAAAAGGTTCTGAATCACCAGTAAATGCTTTATTGCAGGCCCTGCTCCTCAAAGAGTACAAGTACATTGCAAATGAGGTAAACTACTTTGCTTAACAGATCCCCAAGGTGTTGACTTTTGGAAAAAACATATATAAGTATACTACTTTCTTTTAAGTTCTGATGATATAATATTATATCTGATGACTAAAAAGATCACCAATAATTACAAAATAGTGAATTTGTAAAATTTGTTGAAGATGTGTTTTGTAATTTACTATTATGTATCTGTTATGATTTTGAATTTCCTAATTACCCCTCAAAATGTAATAGTTACTTATTATCAGGTTTTCATTGCTTTCAGTAACAAGACAATCCCCTTATTTCCTGTTAATAAAACAAGGAAAGGCATATTGGTTCTTTAAGTTCCGGCTTGTTTTGGACTATTAATTTATTTGTAGTTGTGTTTGTTGTACATGTAATGACTGTGTACAAATGGCATGCTTTGTTGAAAATTACATGATTTATTTATGCTTCTTTATAAAAAAATATATTTACAAAATATAGTTGCATTTTAAGTAACAATGATAAACTTCTTAGAAACATAGCATAAGTCAAACACAAACACTAATTAATCACTTCCTATCCAGAATGTACCTACTTTAGTACAATATTAATTGTGGTGAAATACATTTTAAGCTAACATTACAGTTTCTTCTGGATAGTAATTTGCTAATTCCAAGAATTCTGCAAGGCAAACAATTTGGAAGCTGAACATTAAACTTGATAGTCATCCACTGTTACTATTTGTATTATGTTTTGTACCAGTTTTGTGTTTTCAGTTCTTCTGATTGTTTGTATTTGGCTTACCATTTACAGAGATAACATGTTGCTATGGAAACATGTGGGTGGCCATTACTATTTTATGTGACATAGGTGTTCTAAATTTAGAGTACATTACAAAACTGTAAAAATGCTTGGGAGTATTTTCATGCTTAGACTAAAGAGATCCAACCTATAGACAGTAGTAGTACTTAAAGGGAACTGCAGTTGTACCAAAGAAAAATAGTTATGATCAATTTTAGAAATATACATATATTTTTACCTCTTTGACGTTTTTGTCTTTTGTTTTATATGTTTTTTTTTTAGCATATTTTGCTTACTCATTTGAAAAGGGAATTCAGTCTCAGTTACCTAAAAAGTAGAGATTGCAAAGTAAACACTCATTTGGCTTTGAAAATATTTTGAAACTACATTATATTCAATCAAACACAATGGTCCTGATTTTTAAAGCTCTCAAAGACTAGAGAGGATAGACTTTCATGACAGATTATGGGTGATCCAACAAACTTGAAATAGATTCTTAAAAACAATTTGCTATTAGTTACCTGGACCAGATCCAATCCCGATTTGCTAGACAATTCAGGTTCTTTAATGAAAATATGTTCTTTTAGACTAGTCTTTTCCAGCCTTGGAGAGCTTTAATAAATTAGGCCCTATATATGCAATAGGGTTTTATAAACTATGAAGATTTATCTATTCTCCCTGGCATATTCACATAAGCTTTGGTCAATCAGACCTGCTAAATTCTAGAACTACCTATTTTGCGTGAGATGAAGATTTTAGTCAATGGTTCTCATATATTTGCAGTCCAGAAGATTCCTAATGATGTACTTAGAATGCTCAAGCCTCCATAAGCTTTTAGAAACATATAGAATTTTTTCAGCTAATTTTGTTTCTGTCAAAAATAATATATTAATGAAATTTGGAAATGGTCATCCAGCCAAACTAGTAAATACAGTATATTTGAGGAGGGAAAAAGAAAAAAGCTTTCAGAGGCAACTATGTGTGATTAATTGCTTGTATTCAAATAACAGAGTTCTACTATTCAAAATCGTGAACAATACATTTAACCAGTGACTGCATAAAAGAATTTATATATAGTCAAGCAGCATCAAAATCCCAACACGCTTTCTCCTTCTTCAGGGGAAATCACAGAGTCTCGTTGATTGATGATGACTTGATTGTATGAGATCTTAGCTGGTCGTGTAATTTGAAAATATCCATATAGTCATGATGTTAATGAATGATAGGTGAAGATAAAAAGGTTGAAGTGCTGTAGTGAGATATCTTATTGCATGACTAAAGCCAATAATGCAGAGTGGTAGGTTTTATGATAAAGGTTAAATGACTGAGGATGGAGATAAGGTCGGTAGTGTTTGACAAAGAGTTTTCTAGATATTCGGATATTTGACTGAAAGTTCAAAAGGAGCTGGTCTAAAGTATTTTTAAGTACATTCCAGAAAAGTTGGTAATAATCTGGTAAAGTTTTGGTATAGTCACTAGGACTTTTTTCTCAAGGGAATGAAAATCAAACATGCTGTTGTGGGGGACTGGCAGTAAATAGTTGTGGGTTGCATTTTTCTAATGTGTGAAAGTCATCATCAAAGTTAAAAGGATTTAGGAGATGTAGATTTGGAATTTAGAAGATGTAGATTGTCAAATTAGCAAGACCGGTGAATGGCTTAATTTAGGCCTTTCTTTCTATAAATAAATTAGATAGATTTTTATTGTTAAAGATTACCCTTTGCAAATATAGATCAGCCAGCATTGGTGTAGACAAGGTTTTGGTTAACAAAACAGTAGAGTTCTTTTTCTGTATTAAAAACTAAGGTTTTATATATATATATACATATATATGTTTACCACACAAAAGAAAGACACATAAGCATTACCTATGTACTTCACGTTTTTGGAGAAAAAAACTCAGATCTTATTTAAATAGCTTTTAAGCTTTATAATCTGCGAATCATCCAGAAGATTTTAATATCACACACTTTTAAATTTCTAAATGCACATGTACTGAGTTAAATGCTAAATATGCAGTTAGATTGATGATTAGGTAATTAGTTAGCACAAAGACTCTCTTTTGCTTCTCTATTTTTTTTGTGTTTTTATCATGAGTGTAATGAACCCTATTTACGTATTCATTTCCCATGATATTCAAAATGATTGCAAAGAAAACCAGTAACCATTTTTAAGTGCCCCTGCTGGTATTATGACCTCTGTTCAACTTATGAAACCATTTTAAGAATATAAAATTCTATAGTCAGTGACCTTTTTAGCATAAAGCATTCGAATATTGTGGAATTTCAACAACAGCTCACAAGATGAATCAGTTATCAGTGGAATTTATGCATGCTCTGTAATCATAAATGCTAATCAAAGCACGATTCCTAATCTGTTTGCTTTTTGCTGTGCCAAGTAAGTGTTCTGCCAGATCTATAAAAAGGGCTATTTTAAAATCTTCATTTGGTTTCACCCACTTCATGTTAAAAACATTTTCAAAAAATAATATTAATTAAATTATAACTGTTAAGTATTATCATCATGGCAATGTCATGGTGCCAAGATGAACACAAATATAATTAGTGTCATATGAACTACAAGCACTGTAATGTGATGTGATGGTTACTATAGCTACAGTGGTGATCATACTCAGTCACACAGAGCATTGAACCTAGCATCATCAGTGTAGGGGATCAAACAATTCAAAAAAATATAATATATTCTGTATGACTAATATTTTGCAGTAATGTATATTATATGTTTAGTGGGATTAAAATTAACTTTATTTGTTGAGGAAACTTTAAAAACACATATCCAGCAGTTTTCTATATATTCTCCAATGCAACAAACATACTATAACAATATAAATAGGATAAGAAACAGATTATAGCCCCTGAAGTAGCCACAGAACTAGATTTTCATAAATTGTTTACAGAATTCAGTTGTATGTATCAGTTTGTGTTTGGGAGTAGTGGAGCTATAATTCCAAGGCTGCATACACATGAGCAATAATTGTCGTTGGAAAGGATCTTTTATGATCCTTTCCAATGACTAACGACTGCACAATGCATGAACTCGTGCTGTACATACAACGCCGTTCTGCTCTATGGAGAGGGGGGGCGGAACAACGAAGGGGCACCCTGCTGCGCGCTCTCCCCCTTTCCTTGCATTCCGATCATTCGTCGTCCATCGTCTGTGGATCTGCCAGGACGATCGTCTGATATCGGCCCTGAGACGATTACTGGAGGAGAACCATTGCAAGTGTGTACGTAGCCTTACTGTACATAGATTTCATAGACTGGATAATTCCCAGGGGAATTGACCTGAACTACAAAAACAACACCTTCTCCAACAATGCAGGCATACTGAATCCTTAAAGCCCCCATTTGTTGGTGGTTCTTAGTGCTGATCATTATATCACTACAATTATCATGTTGGAATCAATTAAATCATAAACCATAGCATACACTATACCATATTATTCATTACTATATATATATATATATATATATATATATATCTACTCTATTTAACAGTCAGCCAATAGGAGCACTTATAGTAATGGCAAAGTATCTCTTTTTTACAATACAAGCCCTTCCTGCTTGTGGTGTGGTCTGCATAGGGTTATGTTGGTTTAATATATAGCCATCATGTGCTTATTTCCCATCCAGGGCACAGCAACAGGTCAACCTAAATGCCCCCTTGGCAGTAGCATATACCTTTATATGCTTACCCTACGTGGCAGTGCATGTAAATAGAAATTTAGCAGCTATGTGATATGTGCGTGAAAAGATTGCTCTTTGAGTCCCCTTTGAATGGATAACTCCCATTTTATATGGGTACATCTTTTTTCGTTGTGGCTTTCAGTGAAATAAGATACAAGGAATTAAAATTTCTTTTGAGATTCATTAGGAATTAGAACCTCCATTTGTGGCTCTAATTGGTTTAAGTTTTTAGTTTTGTCATCATTTCTATCTATAAGTTGGAGCATATAGCTACAGTGTTATGATTTTGCATGCAGTAGGAATAACAGGAGAGAAGACTTTCACCATTATATTTCATATCCAACATTTGATACCGATGGCTAGATTCAGTACAGAAATAAAGAAAAAAATCACTGTATCAAAACTGATTCTCTAACTCATACAATAGTATTCTGACGAAGCAGACATGTTCATTTTTACTTCATATAGAACAATAGTCAAATCACAAAGCTAAATATTAAAATATATTTGGAATCAAATCATCTAGACAAAGCAAATATTTCTGCAAAGCTAGAAATGTATCAGTGTCAAAATGAAGTTCATTCTTATGGAAGGATTATTCCTACTGAATGAAAATAAACCACTGTTACATTACTGTTCTGAGGATAACTTTTCTGAGAAAGAACTAAGATCTCATTTCTTGACCTAAAGAAAAGATTCAACCTCTCAATTTTCCATATTTTAGGATACATGTGGAAATCTGCTCATAATAGTAAAAACAACAAAAAGATAATCCTTTCTACCCTTAAAATATTTTTGTACCCATTGTAAATGAATGTCTGGGAAGGGTGAGGAGAATTGTTTAAAAAGTCTAATGTTTTATATGCTGTACTTCTTTTTTAGGAAATTTTATAAAAATGTACGAGGGGGTGCTGAGATTTTCCTGGCTTTGCCCCCTTCCAGATGAAATAGAAAAATGAGTGTGGGGGCATATGACAGCCTAATATCTTAGTATGTAACTGCGCAAATATTAGGTCTTTGCGATTCCTAAAACTGTTTTTCTTTTAGTGAGAAGCTGTGATGGCAGAGGCACAAGCAAGTTTCACGTCGTTGGAGTTACTTTTTTTTTTGATAAATGAATAGCTATAACTCCTTTGCTAGCACAGCCAGATCATATTTGGGCTGTTTTAAACTTTTGGTGTTTTTATTTTAACCTTTTCTGCAGGGCCTTCATAACTGAACTCTCACAACATTTAATAACAGTAGATAAGCCAGAGTAAGATAGCAATCACTTATCTTTGAAGTACTACCTTAGCACTGCTGCGTACAAAAGACTCAAACATTTTATGCTGTTGCATAGGCTTCTCATTGGGGAGTATGCATTACACTAGCAAGAGTGCTAATTGGTCCACTTAATTCAGGAACTCCTATTGCGTTCAAAGGAAATTCTATACTAGGTGTCCAGACTTTGGTGCATCCTAATAAAGGATTTAACTGATACACCTTTTTTTATATTGAACCTTCTTAAATATGGTATATTTCTAACTACTGATAAAAATACACTTAAAAAAGAATCCACTTTATAGGTACAAACATATCTGATAATCAGTGTCAGGAGGAAAAAATTAAAAGGGTATTCCACAACTACCAATCAGAATTTGTTTCACTAAAGTAAAACTAGTACAAAATAGATTCTCATTGGTTGCGGTGGGTACTGCTCTTTGTGTGTTAATTTTCACCTTCAGCCTATGACTTGATTGATTGATTTATATTCTATAATGGATGATAATGCAGTACAGGGCCAGAACAAGAGTCTGCAGGAGTGTAGCTAGAAACCACTGGATTTGCCCCTCCCTCCAATATTATGCTTTTTATAGAAAATAATATTAAAGTAGAGCTGCAGTCTTATAAAGCACTTTCAGCTAAAAAGAGCAGCTATTTATGCATTGCAGTACTTTTTTATTCTCATGACTGTTTTCATCTCCTGCTAACTTTTTCTAAATTGTAAACATTAGATTTATATACGGCCTACACATTATGCTTGGAAATGCTGGAATGTTGACTGCCAACATGCAACAGACTCCAAATCCCCAATAACACAAATGGTAATGTCATCAGTTCATGCTTTTGGAAATCTGCGAATGTGCAGGGTGTCAAGATGTTGCAAGTGACCAGGGCTTTTCAACCAAAGTAAAGTGACAGACACAAAACAATACTTTGCAGATGTCTACCTTCTATATTCATTGCAAATGTGGCTGGATTTTATTACAAGTTGACCACACCTGGAAGTCAGGGCCTTCGGATAGTTTAGTACATAGCAGCTATGGTGAGACTTTTGTCCCAAAGTTGCCTCAACTGTTAGGTTTAGTTTGTGTTAATGTCAAATCTTTTACTACCCCCCTTGGCTGCAGACCCCATAACAAATGCTATGCAGTACAGGCATGCTGGCTAAGTCAATATAATCACCCTTTGTTTCACTTACCCTTTTACTTCATTTCAGGTTTTCACTCAATTGGAGTATAGTTGGGATTGAGGTAAAGTAAAAAGAAATATGTACAAAATGTACATTACCCCTACTTCTTCTTTTGGTAACATTAATTTCTTTGTATTTTCAATCCCATCACTTTCTGTTTCGTAAAAAGAAATATGTACAAAATGTACATTACCCCTACTTCTTCTTTTGGTAACATTAATTTCTTTGTATTTTCAATCCCATCACTTTCTGTTTCGTGTGAACAGTCACCAGGATAGTTAGAAAAGGCACCACAGTAATAATATTTATTATTATCCATAAAAAATAATAAATATTTTAAAACAGTATACATTATGTATCTATTTGTGATATATATATACATTTATAAATTCCTATTATCCTTGATGTGTTTAGAAGTTCCTTCTGCTTCCTTAAAACAATTTTTGTTGGGATTAAAATATTACAAATATTAGTCTTGCTACTTGTATCTAATATTCAGCAGGCCCTTTTGTTAGGCTAATAGTATAAGGTGGTCAAAGACATGTAGCGTCTAGCCATGTGGCAGCGTTTCATGGCGCGAGGAAGTGGTAACTACACTGCAAGTCTGTCTTAATCCTAATACTGATTGTCAGGAAGGTCTGTCTCCATTTGCCTATGTGTTCCTTTTTATTGTCATAAATTGTATATCTTAAATAGATAATAGGATTTTTCATTATTGACTGTTACATCAGCTTCTATTGCTGGAGTAAAAAGACCTGACAACATTCATGGTAAAATGAGTATTTAAAAAGAAATATGTACAAAATGTACATTACCCCTACTTCTTCTTTTGGTAACATTAATTTCTTTGTATTTTCAATCCCATCACTTTCTGTTTCGGGTGAACAGTCACCAGGATAGTTAGAAAAGGCACCACAGTAATAATATTTATTATTATTATCCATAAAAAATAATAAATATTTTAAAACAGTATACATTATGTATCTATTTGTGATATAAATACATTTATAAATTCCTATCTATTATCCTTGATGTGTTTACAAGTTCCTTCTGCTTCCTTAAAACAATTTTTGCTGGGATTAAATTATTACAAATATTAGTCTTGCTACTTGTATCTAATATTCAGCAGGCCCTTTTGCTGGCTAATAGAATAAGGTGGTCAAAGACATGTAGCGTCTACCCATGTGGCAGCGTTTCATGGCGCGAGGAAGTGGTAACTACACTGCAAGTCTTAATCCTAATACTGATTGTCAGGAAGGTCTGTCTCCATTTGCCTATGTGTTCCTTTTTATTGTCATGCATTGTATATCCTAAATAGATAATAGGATTTTTCATTATTGACTGTTACATCAGCTTCTATTGCTGGAGTAAAAAGACCTGACAACATTCATGGTAAAATGAGTATTTGATTTCATTCCCATTTTTTACCTACCTTGTGATTACACATATATTTGTGCAGGTATGATAATGTATTAAGTTCAATTAAATTCACCTAATCTCATATGTAAAAGCCTTCTAAATTGCAGATAATATGAAGGTGTAGCCTTCTGCAGAGGAAATGTAGTAGGACTTAATCCTCTCGACAATGATGATAAGTGAGAGACCAAATACTTTGCAATTACTTTAAGGATGAGAACCACTTATTGTTGAAAAATGAGTTAATGAGCCAGAGCAAGCCAGAGGAACAAGTTCAAAATGTTCTTATATTTTCCACCACCATCCTAATTCGTCAACTCACAATCTCTATCTGTTAAAACTGGCATCTATCGTATATTTTTGAGCAAATGTTTTCACATGATTACAACAACTTGTAAATTACATATAACAAATATAATAAAAATCATCAGGTTGCAATATTCAGCACAAAACCATATCCAACTGATAATAATGTAAATGTCAAAGAGGGGGAATTGGACCTGAACCATAGTCAAAATTTACTCCATGTTCCTAAAAAATTTGCCACACCATTATTCATTTTAGGAATTTTAAAAAAGTATCTGAAAAGGTTAAACATATTCATTTCACTTTTTTATGAAGGCTGAAAGTATTCTTTGATGTAAAGATAGAAAAAGATCATCCATCAATTGCTGTATAAAAAAAGAGGAAGACTGGTAGATTGCAGATTTTTGTTTTATCATTGTGAACAAAGGAAGGGTTTAGTTCCACTTCAAACTCGGCTGCAAAGAATACCCAATTACATGCAGGAAAATCTTATATGGCATGCCTTTGATTGGAGGGTTGAAGTCAGCAGAGCTTTTTCTCCTTTTTCAAGCTTAATGAAATATCCCTTGAGTGGACATAATTGCTATGTGAACAGCCTATATTCTCTTAGTAAATCAACCCCAGTGTTTAACCTAAGGCATGCCTTGAGTGTAAATATTTCAAGAAGCTGTTAAATTGTTGCATTTATTTCTGCTTCAAAGTTCTCAATTAATATGGGTGGGTATAGGAGTTCTGAAGTCCAGTCTAAACTCTTTTATGCATGTTCAATTGAATTGTGAAGGTTTAGAATTACATACATATATATGTTTATTGGTACAGGGAGATCTTCAATGGGGAAACTTCCTTTTACTTTGTTAACCAGCACTGAGGGCTTAGACTGCAAAAAAACCTGACATAGCTTAAAAACTTACTAACACAGGTTTTGTCCCTTTGTCTGGCCCTATTGAAAATATATCTTTAAATACTGCTTAGATTTAAAAGAACAAAGAAAATCTAATATGTTTTACTAAGGAAACAGCAATAAAAGGCGAACATGGGCATTTAACACAGGTTAAAATTGTCCCAACTCTCTGCACACAGAGAGATAATTAACATATTAATCTTTTTTAAAAAGGGAATCATCATACACACGATTACATACCATAACCTGTGATCTGTTCTCTTCAGGTGCGTACTACCATTGTAGGTGCGTACTACCATTAGTACCACATCCCATTCTGATGCATTGTCTGACACTGTGGGCCTGATGTATTAAAGCTCTCCAAGGCCGGAGAGGATACACTTTTATGAAGCTGGGTGATCCAGCAAACCTGGAATGGATTTCTTAAAAGTCATTTGAACCAAATTCATTCCAAGTTTTCTGGATCACCCAGCTTCACTGATGAAAGTGTATTCTACCCAGGCTTGGAGAGCTTTAATAAATCAAGCCCTGTATGTGATGTTTGTGATAGGGGCAGTACCAATATTAGTAGGAGACAGGTAGACAAGTAGGGCCAGTACCAGTTGGAGACAGGTAGAATAAGAGGCTTTACTTACAAAACGTAATATAGGTGCTTTAGTTGTTACAACTGGAACCAGTGGGAAGAAAGAAACAGGACTGTGAAATAAAGTGTGTATGAATTTCTTCTAGCCCATACCCAAAAGCTAGCACTAGCTCCTGGATGGTTGGTGTATAACAGGGTTGAAGATTTTAGATATTTACCTGCCTAGAGATAGTCTTTAAAATGGAATGGAACAAAAAATCTGCTGGCTTTTATTACATTTAGGATTAATTCTACATGTTAGTTTGTTCTTCATGGGAAAAGCACATATCAGTCCAACCTAAACTGTATTTGATAAATATTGATACAATAATTTAGCTACCAGCAAAAAAACAAAAGTTTACAAACTGATAAAAGCTTCCAAGCTCAAGTCCTAATTTAGGATGAATTTATTTATTTTTCTTTGCTGTAGAAGGAATTCCAACAAGTCAAATCAAATTCAGACCTGCAAAAAAAAAACATCATATTGTTCAAATAATTATATAAATGTATTATTTTATGTCATTTAATTTCTGCCTAGTGTGCAGCTTTAAATAAAACCAAATTAGTGAGCGGAGCGACCCCTAAAACAGTCACCATTTTAGCAGCTGAAATATTCATCAGCATTAAAGTAATCTCAATTTATGCAGCTGTTTTGTTTTTTTTTCACAATCACGTTTATTCACAGTGTAATTGCTGCAAATCTATTGTCTTCAGGCATGGCTTTTAGTTCCAACCCAAAGACTCCTGCTGTCTCTAAGCTAATGCAGAACATTTAATAGTAAATAACAGGCTAGAAATAAGGAATTCTATGGAATGCATTTGGTACATTAATTATGATTGAATAAGTTCATAAAACTATACGTCTGTTCTTCCCACACAGGAGTTACCAGTCAAACATCACCACAACAGGTTTTGAAGCACACTATATAGACTTTATATACTAAATACATGGAGAAAGGATCTGAATGCAGGAAGAATTCCTAGTACCTATTGTTAATCCATAGCCTCCACTAAACATCAGCAAAACTGCAATGAAAGACATACTAAAAGTATCAAAATAAAAAAGGAAAAAAGAAACCCAAATGAATGAACAAGGGTTTATGCTAAAAGAAAAAAAAATCAATTTCACAGGTTGATATATTCATTTATTTATAACAAAATATAAGCATATAATTTAAGCCTTGAAGAGAATAACACTTTTTTTTGGCTTCATTGTGTCTTTCACATTAACTGTCCACATTTTTTTATTAATATTTAAAGGCTTACTAATAATAGTACTCATCTTCCAGCTCATTATATTAAACTTCTAAAAAGAGTAGCTCAGGTTCTGAGCGTAATTAAAATTTGAACCGTTTATTTTATAATAAGGTCATTTCTCATGCTAAATCACCTCATTTTGAAGAATGAATTGTTGCACCCTCCCCCATGCTTAGTAAACAGTGCTGAGTCTGTTCGGGCTGCTGTGTTTTCATCAGTTCATTGCACTTTTGCAGCAGAAGCTCCAAGTCTCTTGGATTTTTCAAACAGGAATTCACACAGTTACTAGTGAAAAGAGAACATATTCATCTGAATAGGGTAAGACACAATTAATGGGAAACGTTTGATTACAACTAAAATCAACATTCTGAATGACTCATTCATTATGTCCCACTCTAAAAGAAATCTTGGCTGTCTGTAAGGATGCATGGGATTTTTTTTTTAATAATGTATTTTCCTGAGAGGAAACAGAAAAAAATGTGCATTTTGCAATAAGGTTTGGGATAAATGCGGAAGTGTAAAAAACTCTTTTTTTTTTTAACAGTCCACCACTAAACACATTAAAGAGACTTGTAAGGTACATAAAATCTCACACTATTCAAAACGTTATTACAACATAATAAATGCATATAAAAATATATGACCATGATTGTTTATTTATGCTACATAAATGTAATATTAAAAAAAATTACAGTTATTTTATCCGTGGTATTTTCCCTGTGTCAATGACAATGTTGTCACAGGGACAAAAAATAAAGGGATATATCGCTACCAATATAACAACAACCTATAAAAACGTTGTTGATTGGTGGCAAAATAGAACCACCTCTAGTATTTAAAATTTTGCTGTTTTCTTACTGGTGACTGTTGTAGAAAGGGGGCAATTCCTCCTGGACAGAGGTTCTAATTCCTCCAAAATTTGGTAACAGTTGAAAATGTACTATGCCAGGGGTCAGCAACCTTTACTATCAAAAGAGCCATTTTGCCTCCTCTTCCACTAAAGAAAAATAGTCTGGAGCCGCAAAACATAGTTACATAAACACAGTTACATAAACACACCGCATAAACACAGTTTATAAACTTTTAAAAGTTTTAATATTTTTTTAATTTTACCTGTTACAACAAGTGTGCATGTGTAGGCCCACTTTGAAATAAATTAAACACTGAACTATGCCCCTAGAAGCCTCCAGCTTCTAACGTAGATTTTATGCCGCATGCGGGTCCGGAGCCGCAGGTTGCAGACCCCTGTACTATGCTATGCTCCCAGCACCAAGGAATGAAATGTATGCTAGATATAAGTAGAAGAGGGGTTAAAACTCTACGTATTCTAAAAGGGATACTGCAGTTCTTTAGTAGGTTACAGTGTTTTCACCAAATGTATCATATTGTTTAGACTTTGACTACAGCCTGGAGTGTTTATGGCACAGTGTGTGAGTGTGTGTGGTTGGAAATATAATATGCATTGGTTACCAAGATATGCTTTTAACCCAACCATAAGTTAATTCAACATTTATCAACTTTTCTAACATGGGGGAATCCTTGAATTAACTTTCAAGTCTTAGGGAAGCCTTCAAAACTATATCCACAGCTCACAGTACATTAGCATGGTGCTCTATGGGAAGAATGCCTCTTACATTGCGGACCAGTTGGAAGGATGTCATCCTTACAGATAGCCAAATAGATCAGAGGTAACTGACCTGAGAGGTACATTGCTCATTATTTAGCAAATTCCGAAGGAACCCTGGGTATACTGGTTGAGAAACACTAGACTAACAAACATACCTATATTGGTATTGGTTGGGTTACATTTGGGATACAACGATGGGCTCTTTTTTTAGGTTTTTTTAAATGGTTAGAATGTTTTTTTTTCTTAAAATGCAAATAATACAGTAGGTTTTAAACTTTCAAGGGAATTACTACCATTCATTTAATCAAACATCTGCCTTTAATTGTAGTTTAACTGTTTAATTACTATCATCATATCATGAAAAAAAACGAATATGCAGCAGCTATGTCTTTAAAAGAGGGCTTTTTACACATCAAAGTTAATTTACTAAAGACGTTGAAAATATCCACTTCCATTATGCAATCACTTGAAGTATCGGCACATAATAGGGTAGGCAAAGTGAACAGAACATTGCTTTTCATATGCCTGGTTAAATGAAGTGGATATTCACATAGCTGTTTTAATGGAGATTCTCAACTCTATTAGTAAATCAAAATCACGAAACCTGAATCAGAATGTAATCATTCATACATAATTCACATGAAATGTATTTAGAATTAAATATTCCTGTATGAACCTGTAAAATCATTGTTTCATTTTGAGAATACTAAAACTAGGATATATTTTCTAATAAATGTATTTTTTGTAAATATATTAAAATGTCCTTTTGCCCAATTATATATTATTTTAAAGGTATCTCTTGGCTTCAGTGGGAGTATACAGTAAATAATGTAAATGTTATAATCTGTATGTAACCTTCACTTCCTTTCAGTAGTCTTCCAATCTAAAGTGGAAAATGAGCACTATTATTTTCTTGGATAATAGTGACATTGTCCTTTCTTCCTGCTTTCAAATTTTACACTGGCAGAGCAGCTTTCTGTAACAGCCACATGACAAGGACAACAAAAAAGAAAGGTTTAGAGGGAATCTGAAAGGGCTTACTAAATAGGGTTCCGGTGTTTTATAAATTATCAAGCAATATTTCACGTGCTGAGGACTATGCATTCTGCGTATTCGTGTGATCATATTAAAAGATGCTTTATCTACAGCCTTACTTTGCTTTGTAAAGTCCATATCAAATTGACAATTTTGTATCTGCTTCTGCATCATGGTTTACTCTAGTAAGTGATATTTTAGGCATTATAACCAATAACTCTTACATCATTTTATTTAGTTATTATGTTGCCACCAGCCATTTGCAATATTTAGGCCATTTTCATACTTGTGGTGGAAAACCAAGCGGTTAGCTGCTCCAAGGCCATAGCAAACTTCTGCCATACGCCCAGGAGTGGCAAACTGCACTGTATGTGTATGTACGTGGTTGTGGTTGAGAAGCAGTTCTTTTTACTGAGAAGAAAAAGCAACATTTCACCCAAGACTGACTTGATTTTTGGAACAATGCCGCCATCCACAGCAGTGGTGTGCAAAAAATGGTTCCCAATCATTCAAATTCTCTTAAATAATTGCATCAGTCAACTGCAAGTTTAAAAAGTCCATATTAAAAAAAAATAAAAACCTCATATTTGAAGCTGTAAATCATTTATTACTATTGTACTGTGGCATACTTCTTTTCCCAGAAACAAAAACAAAAAAATTAAAGATCATATGAAGTATAACACAACTGATTTTCTGATTTATTTTAGTATTTTTGGTGTTTCATGCTGTGAAAATATGCTAAATTGTTATCCAGTCCATTTAACAAACAAGGGATAAATGCACTTACATTAAGCTGCTTTTATCCACAATTCTGAAAAGAAAAACCTTCATAATACCTTAGACCTTTGTGTGAAAAATAGATTTAAGAGAAAGAAAAAAAATGCTATTTTGTAGCCTATAGGTTTACCTTTTGTACACTACTGGTGGCAACTTTGCCAAATTATAGGTCCAGTAATAGGACAAAAAAAGTTACAGTTGTAAAAATGAAAAAAAAAATATTACATACTATATTTTATTTATATCAACTGGATTCCTCACATTTTTTTGTAGATGAAGGAAATAAATATACTGTATAGTGTAAACAACTGCACATCTTGATAACACAAAGCAACCAATGCAGAAAACTATTTATGTGATTTATTATGAAAAACCTTTGTGAAACCTTACTTTCCATTAACAAGTTGGCTTTATTTCAAGCTTGATTTATTGGGTAGGCTTTCCATAAATGTGGCAATGAAATGACCTTTCTACCTTTTGCTCGTCAATAACCACATTCATCCCATACTAATGGAAATCCTGGAGGTGGCACTTGTTTTTGTATAAATAGATGTGCCTACAGTATTTTATAAACTTTGGGTAGTTCACCATTCTACAACATACTTACCAAAGTGAGATTACCATTCACTATTATCTTTTCTAACTAGGAAAAAACGTTTTAAATAATTGACTTATGATTAAATTTCCATTTAGATTTTAGCTAGGTGAAAAGACTGAGGCAATACATAATGTCACTCAATTCTCTACAAAATATTCTTTATTACTGTTAAAAACTTTAGATGTTTTGGTGGTTTCCTTTGTGTGACACAATTTTATCAATTTAATGGTCAATTGTTTAAGTGTATGTAAAGGGGAGTATTGCAGTCTATGTTTCTTCTAGGGAGAATCACACTCTATTTTTTTTATACTCATGGCCATTTTCACTATAACAGAAAGTCAGGGAAAATCTAAGAATTGTAAGTTATAAGGGTGAAGGTGGGAGACAATACCCTGAAAGGGGAATTTAGAGAGACTGATTTTCATTTTCTTCTTGTGTCTTTAGAACAGCAAGAATTGGAAGATGGTTTGCAGCTTTCCAAATGGTTTCATTACTTCTACCAGTGTAGAAAATACCATAAAATTTCTATTCACACACAAACACCTTAGTCCAGTCGTAGTGGAATATGACATGGCAGACATTGATTGTCCAAGATCAGGAGATATGACATTTGGTAAATTAGTTTGTTCTGTTAACATAATCCCATACTTGTTGTCAGGAAGTCTGCATAGGTGTAAAACCTTTGAATTACACGACTTATAGTGAAAATTGCTGTAAAATGGTAGTATAGGTGGAAGACAGATGTGTCAAAGGTCCCCACACCTCTTTGTTGATCTAATGTGATGTACCCTGTAGATGGCCTGTTTCACACCTCTTGAAAAACTGGAAAAACTGCTAAATCTTGTCTTGTAGGATTTGCCCTCCTATATTGGGTAATGTACAGTATTTGTGTGGTTTTAGGTTTGTGTTTTGTCTCCCTGAGGTGCAGTTCTTTGCATTCCTCACTAAACTGCTCTGCATACATTTAGTTACTTAGGTTGTTTTTGGTGTTGAGTCTTTTGGGTGTACAAGATTTTATTTCATTGATAGCTTGTTTTTATTGCTTTTAAAAAAACAGGAATGTGATGTTTATTAAAAGTCTCTCTCAGTTTTTCTGACACCCTGTCTGCATACATTAGGACAATTATTCCAGCCTTCAACACCATCTGTCTTCTGCCTAATGCCCTTTTAACATGTCTACCTCAATGTTTTGACAATTCACACCATCCACCGATTTTTTTTTATTAATACTACATGGTACCAATGAACCCTAGATAGAAAGTTAAGTTTACAATGAATTGTAATGCTTATGTTTTAACAAGCAACTAAAGGGGAAAATTTAAAATCAGCCAACTGTTTTGGCTGTCCAGGAAAACTGTTCACAGTTTAGATGAATACAAGGTATGTAATATTTTCACAAATGTTTCTTTCCCACTGTCATAAGTGCATTTGGTTGTAACCACCATTTCCTATTTACAAGTTAAAACTTGTTAATTGGTAAAAAATGAATATTTCAATAATTTGAATTATTCTAAAATGTTGATTTATTAACCCGCAGTGCCTTTTAAAATCTCTTTAATATCATCATATTTGAGAAGGGATTAGCAGCATTTATTAACAAAAAATCTCTGCTTCTTCTGAATTGTTCTTTAGTTATTCCCACAAGTGACATCTGAAAAGCTTTGCCAATTATAATTTTAGATAAAATGTAAATCATTTAGAAGATGTAAAACAGTGGATTAATGTTCTAGTAAGCAGTGACTTGATATGGAAAACATTACCAGAAAAATCATAATTTTATTCACCTGTGTTCTTTGTAAACCTTTAACTAATATTTTAATAATCACATGTACACATTAACTAAAACATTGGCCTATGATGTCATGATAAACCAAGCACTGTAGATTTGTTACCATAAAGTCAGTTTTGCCATATTTGATGATTTCATTGGAATATGACTATATTGACAATGGTATCGAATGGGGGGTGTTTTTATGCAGACATTTCAAACCTAACACTCCTAAGGATCTATGTGCCACTGTTGCTAAACCATAGAGGTGGGCAATATGTCCAAAAAACGTTGGTCAGGTACCATGGGCTTTGCTTCCACATCTCATTTTCCCCCACCGTGAGTTATCTGAAGCAGCTGCAAATCTCACAACAAGGTTGCATTATGTGGTACAGGAATAAAGTGTGTAAACAGCTTCTTTTATATAAGTAACTATATTTTTGTTACAATACATTCTGACTAGTTTTTTGTTGTGCATGAAAGAGGTTTCCTTCCGATATACATGTATTTAAGTTTAAAGTGATCCAGTCACAAGCTGAATATGGATTTTACATTTTTTTTAAATAAAAGTGCCTGTGTTAAACATGTTAACTATGAATCCCTAATTACTTATGTTTTAATTAAGTCCTTCATGCCCTTTTTTTCTTCTACTATTTTTTTAGCTATTCCCACAAGTGACATTTGAAAAGCTTTATTTTTTAGTTATTCTCAACCATTACTGTAACTTTATGGGCTCTATTTATATAAAAAGGGAATCAGACATTCCCTCAAACATTCCCTCATGGTAATTTTCCAGGTCCATGTGTTTCAAGGCAGTATTTGATTCCCACCAGGGAATGTTTATGGGAATATCAGATTCTATGTCCTATGTGTCCTATGTGTCTTTCTACCAATGTTTTCTTTTTATTCTCTTTATACACTAAGTTGTACTTGTTAATGTGTTAAAAGTAAAGGGAAAGGCAGTTGTTACTGTAGTAACAATATAATCAAAAAAGGATATATATATATATATATATATATATATATATATATATTTATATATACATATATATAAATGCCTATTTCATAGCAAGAAATAATATTACTAGAAATCCAAAATGTGTTAACACTTATAAAAAAATTTTAATTCCTTGATCTTATTTTTAATGCAAAAACACACAAAGAAATGGACAGGCTCCTCCTGCATACAATGAATAGTTAAAGTATTTGTGCAATTTGTTCAATGAATCACATGCTTTGTGCAAATCCAGTCTGTGACACCACTGCTTCTTAAAGAATAAGTGTTGGAATCTCCAACAGAGCTTGTGGCACTGATCTCTTTAGAAAGCATTCAGCTGTATAGATGGAAGAAGTAGCTTCAGTGATCAACTCAGTAATACTGTTTCCAACTGCTCATCACTTCTCTGGAACTACATGCAGCAGAGGCTGGTACAAAAGCTACCCAAGCAGTAATGAACAGTATTAAAGGACAAACACAGGGGAGAAATTCCTTTGCAGATACCATGGTTACAGACTTTCTGAAACAATATTTGAAGATTGTGTATATGCTTTTTTAATTATATCTATTATGGCTGTAGAATTCTAGAAATTATAATACATAGTCACGAAAAAAACACGAAAAAAACAGTATTTGTGCTGTTGTATAAGATTAGAATGATTCTGCTAAGTTTTTTTTTTTTTTTTTAGCAAAGAATAGAATATGCTTTTGGGCTATCTCTAAGTAAGAGTCATATCCCCTCCCTGGAAGGCAGCAGATATAAGTTCTCATCTGTCATGTTGGTCATTCATTAAAAATATATTTTTTTATCATTTTCATATTTGTAATTTTAACTTCATAAATAACATCTGAAAAAAAGAAGACATTTGGTATATAGTAAGTACCCCAGAGAAGGAGGGTAATGTAGCTTGTTTGCTATGCTATGCTATACTGCAAGGTCTAAAGCTACTGTTTCTACTGCTGGTGACATACAAGTGAGCATAGTTGCTGTTCTATACCACTCCCACTCCTTTTACCTCCCTTCCTTTTCCCTTCTACCTCCAAACAAAAGTAAGAAAAGCTTTCTTTTCATTTACTAATATGAAAGGCAGATTATGTTGGAAGCGCGAGAAACCTTGTGTCATCCAAAAGGACACAATGGGCCTGATTATAAAAGCTCTCAAAGACTAAAGAAGATAGACTATCATAGGAGAACCTGGGTGATCCAGCAAACCTTGAATGAATCTGGTCCAGAAATTAAAATATTTGCCAATTATAATCAAATTATTTTTAAGAAATACGTTCTTAAAAACTATGGGCCCTGCTATCTACTTGTTATGTGCCCACCCACATTCTGGTGCAGTGGAGAAGAGAAGGGGAGCTTTAGCTCCTGTATTAGGGTACGTAATACTGTTATTTCATCTCCTTGACAAAATGAACATTTTATACCTTAAAAGGCAGGGGGAGCAATGTGATCCTTTTATTATGTTATGTTCAATAAATGTTAGCTTTATTCTATTTACATTATTTATAAAAATCCAACCCATTCCTTAAATATTTAATAGCTAGCAATTGTTTGATCGATTCATAGACATCATGAAAATTGTTTAGTGAGATAAAAATCTGCAAGACTTGTTAGCAGGTATCTGTCTTGTGTACTTTGTATCCACTTTGTAAATAAAATTGAAGGGGTATCTTGCTGTCTGTATCCAGCCACCCTTCTGAGGTGATTTAGGCTAAAGCTACGTACACACAGCAGATTTTTATCGCCCGATAATCGGCATCGGCCAAATATCGGGCGAAAATCTGCCGTGTGTACAGTCGGTGTAGTCCATCGTCCGAACGACCGACCTGCCGGATCCACGGACGATGGACGACGACCGATCCTAATAAAAGGGAAGGGGGAGCTGTATGTACAGCACCGTTCATCCATCGGGTAGTCCCTTGTCGTTGGAAAGGATCGTGAAAGATCCTTTCCAACAGCAAAAATTGCAAGTGTGTACGCAGTTTTAGTCTACACAGTCACTTTCCCCAGCATTTAAAAGCCCATGTTTGAAATTCCCATGCATTCTAATGGGCTAATCTAAACCAGAGCGTTTCCATTTTTGAGCTTTATAGATTACACTCCTTACATCGCTTTAAAAATTCAAACGCACGGTTAATGTGGGCAACTGCAGGGAAACACATCCATTGATTTAGATCGGGGTGTTTTACAGAGTTTTTCAGCGTTTATAAATGCTTGAAAACATAATCATAGTAAAACACGGCAAAAAGCGGCATAGAGGTTTTCCACCAATTTAAAGGCAAGCTTTAAAATGCTTGAATTTTTAAACATAGACATTTAAAGGCTCAGGTATAAAAGCCTCAGGTATAAACTGGGGAAACAGTCGATGTAGACTCAGTGGAGAATATTCACTTTGCTGGGGGATTTTTGTCTTAGCTTAATAAATAGGGTGAAACTGTGCCCACTTCAAACATCTTATTTATGGAAGCAAAAATCTTCACTATCTACTTCATTAGTAATCAACCCACGTGTCTTCAATGCCAGGAGCTAAAAAAAATCCATATAATACATATCTCCAATCAAGTAATAGGAATCATGTGGTTAAAAAAAATCACCTACTTATACCTGATTACACTTAAAAAACAGAGTAAGTGCCAGAAAGCTGACATCTCCAGCTGTCTTTATCTAAGAGATTGTGACCTTGGACATCCAGTCCTGGAAATGCATTTATGGAATTATGCAAAAAAAAAGCTTATTTGGTATAGCTCAGTACCAGATCACCAATATTTTAGGATGATGTCTAAGATTAAATAACAATAAATAATCGGATTATAATATATTACAGTAGAGGAAGTATAAAACTGTAAAGAGAAAGATTGTTTATAAAAAAATAAACACTCTATTGCCTAGATTTATTGAATCAACTATGTTTTAATTGAAATGAGTTTAAATAAATGTAAACATAAACATTGGTCTATGCTTTCTTCATATCACTGTGTTTGATAAGGCAAAAAAGCAACAATATTGAAACTTCAGTTTGTTGTTTTCATTGTGTTCCAAAACCATACCGTTAGATTAATTTCCTTCCCCCAAAAAATTGACCTTAGACTGTATTAAAGACATAAGACTCAGGTAGGGACATTAGATTGTGTAGATTGTGAATCCTTTAGAGGGACAGGTAGTCACATAACTATGGACTTTGCAAACCTCTGCATAATGTGTCGGGACTAAATAAATAGTGTGTAATAATAATAATAATAATAATAATAATAATATATTCTGGTTAGGTACATAAAAAAATAGTACATAAGTAAATAAAATACTTACTTATACTAAAATAAAGTCAGTGTAAATTTCTATTTTAAAGTAGCCAGTTGTTTAACAAAGAAAAAAAACTTGTTTGCAGTACTCACCTCTCCTGCAGCACCATTCCCTACATTACTTATGCAGTCCACACACTTTAAATGCATTGTATCATGGACACATCAACATAACATTGACTCACAGTACATGGATGAAGAGAATGGTAATTATGTTAACAGCAACAGGCTTAACGCTATACAGGATCGCCCAACACCAGAAATAAGGTAAAAAAGGTGCTGAATGTCACATGACTAGCAAGAACATCTTAAAAAAAGCCAGTAGAAAAAAGTATATAAAAAAATACCAGAAGGTGGGCAGGCAGAGAAGACTTGAAGAAGGTTGTTAACATCAGATTAACAGATACGTACACACAAAAATCCATGAAAATATGTATTTATTTTTTCTGCATATCCTGAGATATTTGTGTATTATATGATTCATTTATCAGAATTTTCCTTGCATTGCAATATTATCAATAGGCCAGTTTAAAATCAGAATGCAATGGCAATAAAAACATAAAAAATGAGAAGTAATGTTAGTGAGCTTGGTTGAACACAATCCTAATAAAATGATAATAAGAAGTATTGACTATAATTTCTGCAAAATAATGCCTATACAAAATATTTTATCCACGCTAAACTTATATTTCCTTGCTCTTTCACCAGCATCTTAATCTGGTCCTTTTATGGGTTTTTGGCCATCTTTGTTGGCTAGGCTGGAATGGGGTAACATGCAAAAAAGAGTTTATTTATTCCCTAGAAACCAACTATACCAGAATCTAGAATTATTTCACATGCACACAGAGAAGCAGTTTATATGCCCTCCTATAATGTCTTGAAATCTATAGAGGCAGAAAATGGATTTTCCACACATTGCTTTGTTATCAATAGGTCAACTTTGAAACCAGAAGGAAAATGTAATGGCAATAAAAACATAAAACTTACAGGGGAAATAATGGAAGTTAGCTCCACTGAACACAAACCTAATAAGATAATAATATTGAGATTAATTGGCTATCATTTCAGCACTGGAATGCTTAGATCAAATGTTTTAAATTTAATTTTAATAACCTATATAAAATACCATTGTCTTATCTTAAGAAAATGAAAAATCTGTGGGCTTTTGTGTATTGTATTGAAGCAAATATAACTATACACACTAGTAAGTCATAAATCAATGGGCCATTCAGAATATATTTGTGAGAATGCTGACACTAAAATGACATCATCAAAATGATAACAAAGCAGCATTGTTTCATTGAAACACTTGCTCTAAGCATTTTATGCAAAAGAAGAACATAAAACAAAAATCTTTGGGAAGAAAAAGAGACAAATACATTTAATGAGCATTGTGAAAAGAATTATAGAAAGTCAAATGAGATAAGATTTGCTCACAGATAAGTGAAACAGAAATGTTAGATTAATCAAATCTAAAGCAGTGTTGAGTCTAAGAAGAATAAAGAGGATAATAGAGGAAGCGGGGAGGGAAAAGAAACAAGGTCATTGCAAATGGCATGGATTATGCAAAACAGAAATCCTAATTACAGTAAAAGTAGATTTAAAATGTAAATAAGGGAGAGAACAATAAACCTATAGCAAATTAAAATATTTCTGTTTTGATACTTTGAGAATTTCCAATACATTTAACTATGTAATTTAGTTTTACCTTAGAGCTAAAGTTCATGCAAATTTAAATTGTAGATCTGTTATCATTAATTGATTTTATTTTGAAATGCAAGCAAGAAAAGGCTCCAAGTTCCTGTATAGCACAGCTCAGGGAGAGGAAGAAACTGTACAAGGAACCAATCAGGTGTGGCACAGTGCAAAGAGCATGCTGATAGGTAGTTTAAAGCTGAACTCCAGTGATATAAAACAAAACACTAATAAAGAGAGTAATGTAATTATTATACAATCATGATATTTATTTTAAGCCTAATTAGTATTAAGACCCAAAAGTAAAAAAAAGGAAACACTTTCAGCATGTTGTACATAAGATGCAAACAGCATGCTTGTGTTTACTTACCATGTAGTATTTATGTTCCCTGGAGTTTGGATTTCAATGCTGACATTTTACTAAAGACATATTGTATAGCACCAGCTCAGGCTAGTATCTGAAAGTATCTTGGTCTACATATGAAATGTGCAAAAGACTTCTCAGAACTAGAATATGCAATTATGTATTTATTCTCAATTAACAAATTCCAAGATTTTTGAACATTTTAACAAAGTTAAGTCTAACGTTTCTACATTCTAGGCATTAAAAAAAAAAACAGTTGAAATTATTTGTCTAATATATATAATAAAACCGTAAGGGCTGTTTCCCATGAGCAGTTGTACTTGAGGTATTAGGGCAGCTAAATACCTGCCATATACTGATAGTTTTCCCTATATGCTTTGAAAATTGAAATGGATACGACAACAGCCATACAACCATCCTATTACCATAGGTGTATATGTCTGGCAATAGGCATAAAATGAAAATGTCAACAAACATGTATTATAATTATTATTATAATTATTATTAATAATAATAAACAGTATTTATATAGCACCAACATATTACGCAGCGCTGAGGGGGAAATATGGAATGGTGAGTGAGTAGTGATAATTTAGGAGATAGAAGAATATGTGTAGGCAAGTTTTAAAAGATGAGTTTTAAGAGCTCTTTAAATGTACTGCAAGTGTATGTATGCAAATAAAATTACATAGACCGTTAGCTTACTATCGGGGGGAGGGGTTCTTTACATATATACCCACAAAATTTTCCAGCCTAGGGGGTAATCATTATCTACCACAATGACCAATCACCAAACATTTATAGACAATGCACAAATCAAGTGACCAGCCTCTAGCCTGGAGGCCTTGACAGGGAAATGACCCAAGGCATCCATAATGTGTCTAAGTATATTAGGAGTTTTTTGATGCTTAGTTAAAGTAGACCTAAACTCGAAAATGATGATTACAGGACAAAAAAAATTTTTAGAAATACATTATTCTAAAAATGTTACTATATATCTTAAATCACGTCTTCATATGGGAAAATGACGCCTCTTGTTGTTTTGGGCACATACTTCTAGAGTTCAGTTAATCTTTTAGGTGGAAATAAATGTAAACATTAAAAATGATCAGTCAGAAGAGATAGGTGATGTCTCTTTCTGCATTAAAATAAACTCAATCAAACAAATAAATAAACCTGACTGCAAAATCCAAGCTAAATTCACCTTTTCTGTTTCTGCTGCAGGCATCATCATTTGGTCTGTTTCTGGGTTTGGGATCTTCGGTCATCGTAGCTGGCTAGGCTTGAATGATGTAATTGTCTTGCATGTCTTGCATTGAGAATTATTTATTTCCTGGAAGCCAGTTATGCCAGAATTGTACATTGAGTTGCATATGAATAATTCCACTTTAAATTGTCAAGACACCAGCTTTTAAAAGTTTATAGAAAAATGTGGAGACTTTTATTGCCAACCTCTCCTTTCAAACATGTCAGGCTGTTATGCTGATCCAGTGGTTTCAGTACTTTTTAAGGCACTGACCTGGAATAAATATGCAGATCAGATGTTCAGTCTTTACTCTGATCTTCTAATCTGCACATTTGTTTCTCATCAGGAAAGTAGTGAAGCAAGAAACAGTTAAGCAGCTAGGATTCTTAGAAGGAGGTTGGCAATGACAGCTTCCATAATTCTCTTAGTACAAGCTATATTTAAACTGAATAATTTTTCTATTTATTAAGCATAGCCATTAAACAAAGTCTGTTCACGGGTAGATATGAAATCTGTTTTATCTGCTAAAAAAATTTATTTTCTAAGATTATACAACATAGCAGTCATAATCCAATATACTTACAGGTCTTCATCTGTAAACCACCATGGGATGGGACAGTAAAAGAAGAATTAGCACACTGATTAGCTAATCTTTTGGTCACTCTTTGTGCTGCTTCTCTCTTCTTTCTCTGAACTCTCCTTGACAAGGACTGATAGAGGCTGATGCCAAGTTAAATTGAGCTACTAACACTGATTTCATTTACAGTTTTAAAGTATTCCTTTTGCTAGCTAAAGGTGCTGAATAACTAGGAACTATAATGAAGAAGCCACCCTATTGCCCATTCGGCATGATGATGGGTAGTCCAGTCAGCAAATAAGAAAGTATGAAAGCTAAAGGGGGGGTGGCCATTTTATGGGAAGGACCAACTCTTCTTGGCGCAGAGGGACCAGCAAGGGCTGCCATCTTCTAGAGTTTTCTTGTTGGTTCTTCCCACCTGATCAAATCAATTAAATCAAATATCATCACACTTAAGGAAAGGAATAGCAAAAGGTGACAGAATGATGAAAAATCAAGAAAACATTTATATAAAAAAAATTGTGAAAAAAATATAATTGAAAACAATGGATAATACCCCAAACCAAAGTATAAGAACATTTTTAGATAAATAAATCATTATTTATACACTTTTTAATAAGTGTATAAATGTATCTTTTAATAAAATATGCATTTTTTCATGTTTTTATTGCAATTAATAAAAACTATGGAGATATTTTTGACAGCTGCTTTATAAATGGTTTTGTTTTTTCAATAACAAATATACCTTCTAGGAGGAATAATCCACTAATAACATTCTTACAGAGCAATTTTAATAGGTTACTAATATTATGCTGACATTCAAATAGCCAGTGGATAAGGTACATGGATATCTCCAAATCAAACATAATTTTGAATATACAGTTTTTCAAGCATGGTAAAATGGGAAGTGGCAAACACATTGAGCCTGATTTATTAAAGCTCTCCAAGGCTGGAGAGGATAGATTATCATGGACAAAGAGTAGAGTTGATTTACTGAAGAAGTAAAATGTGTTCATTTGACTAAGTAAAAATTTACTCAGCTTGGTAAAACAAAAAAAAAACTTGATTAATGTTAAAGATGAATATCCAAGCAAGTACGAGAAAATAAAAGTGATTGACTAAAATAAGCACAAGCTCACTTTACCTGTGCAGATAATTGAACATTCACTTTGTTAACCCTAATAAGCATGCATAATCATTTTCATTCATAATTTTTTAGAATTTATATATATAAATATATATATATTTATATATATATATATATATATATATATATATATATATATATACTAAATATTGCGGACATTTCTTATGTTTCTTAATGTAGGTTAAGTCTTTAAATGTCTGACTATAAGGCAGCTAGAAAAGTACCTGTAAGCACACCCCTGATGTATGGCACACTCACTTTGGATCAATCCATACATCTGGAATCTAGCATTTCAATTATAGAAGAACCAATTTTAGTATAGATGTATGGTGCTGTTAAGTAATAAATTACATACGTATTGTACCCTCTCTGACCTGTCTTTCATTTAAGTCATTTTATTTCTCCCTGGCAACACAGCAGAAGCTTATTACTATATATTATAAAGCTAAAGACAATAAAATTTCCTAAAGGTTTTATTTGCTGATCGCTAAACGTAGGCTGCACAGCTTAACAAATAAGCATGAATAAAATGAATTTGCGTATAGCTGTAAAAGTACTGGATTGTTAAATAGGTCTTCAATGTTATTTTATAATGCAGAAGAAAAATAGATCCCTATACATTACCTGTATACCATTCTTAGTATTATGTATTATGAAGACACAATCATGTACACTTACCATAGCAGTGGATTAATTGTAATGTAATTTGCTTTGGCTACAATGCTGCTTTGAATCTATGGGCCCTATGCTACTTAAATTTGATTGTTCATGGGAATCTATGTACAGGGTAATTGTTTTTTCCTCTTCTGCTTCTGCAGGAGTTAAGATGCAGTGTTTTTGAATTGCATTTTAAGCAGGGATATGCTATTTGCAAATTGCTTATGTAATGCTAGTAGTTATTATGGTATATAATATATTAATTGTGGGAGCAGTTTTTCCTAGCACCCATAGTGTGTGTGCATGTTAAGTTTCATCATTCTAATGCTGGAATCCAGACAACTATAAAATACACAAATGAAAGAAGTATTTTATTAGCTCTGTATTTATTAATATAATATATTATTCATTTACAATGAAAGGAGTGTAAATACCTAAATTTAAATTGACATCAGCCATGTATAGTCTTTAGTACAAAGAGCTCATGTTGGGGAATGATAAGCACCTCAAGAAGGCAATTAGTTATTCTGCTGTGCAACAAACATGCAAAGAGAAGGAGAGAGCTGAGTGGCAGAAAGATAAATTAGGCTCAGTTTTGAAAGGAATGATTTTGTTTTTGTCTTTATTTTTTCAGTCACTTGTGGATGGCCCTGTATTTTTGGACACTATGGGCCTCTTCAAGACTGGAGAAGATGGGTGATCCAGCAAGCCTGGAGTGGATTTTCTAAAATAGTTTTTTAGCAAATGTTTTCAATCCTAGACCAAATCCATTCTAGTTTTTTTTTTTTTTTGGATCATCCCAGTTTACCCATCATAGGTAATCTTCTCCGGCCTTGGAGACCTTTAAAAAATCAGGCCCCATATGCAGCGTCCTGGGAGGGATTGTTTAGCACTATGAATCTCCATAGACTTGAACTGGAATCAATTGTCACCCCTTATGCATAATTTTTTGGGCATTTGCAAAGAAACAATGCATAGCTTCCCTAGGCTTTTGCAGCTACTTGCAAACATTTACAAATGCCAGTCCCAGCAATTTTTTTTAACTAAGCCTTATTTAGCTAAAAGCTTAAGAATGGAAATATTCAAGTATAAGATCATTTGACAAGTAAAATACCTCTCCTACACATATGTATTGTACGTGTATATTTAGTTGTTTGCATAGATCAGGGGTGTCAAACTCTGGCCTGCGGGCAAAATCTGTCCCGCAACATCTTTTTTCTTGAATATATTATTCATATATTTCTTTTTGCGTTTTAAAAAAAAAATTGGAGTGTATTAGTGTATACATATCACTTCTAATATTCTCAGTTCTATGATTTGGTTAAATTATAAATAATTTCATTTAGTAGCATATTTATAAAATAGTGAACATGACTTGTTTAATAATAATAATAATAATAATAATAATATTAAACATTTACTGGTGTCAAAAAATCACTCCTATTTAAAATGTGCAGCTGAAAGATTCACCTACAGTAATGTTTGGTGAATTTCAGATTACCTGCTTTATAAATATATCTCTCTTTGTTTTGAATTATTACTTATTTTGTCCCTGATGAATGATGAGTTATTGTATCTGTGATGATACCTAATAAATCCCAATGAACAACTAGTGTGTCAAGTCTGATCTATTTCATCCAGACGTGTCCTTTTACACACTTCAAGGTGAAATTACACCTTTATCTCTTTTGTAGACATTTGAATTACGCAACATTGATTATTGGCTTAATTTGGCAAAAAAAAGACTAGAGAAAAAAGTCAAAACCACCCAAAACTGTGTGTATTTTATGTTTTATGATACATTTATTGTTCTTGTTACTCTAAAAATAAATTACTCACATGTGATTGTGCTTGTTTTTCCTAATGTTAGGACTGTGACTTTAAATTTCCTTCAATTGTTACATGTAGACATTAAGATGTCCTACACACATACAAATGCTTGCCTCTAATACTTTTTCCATAAATTATTATTCACATGAAATTAACTCAACTTTGCAAAGGAGATAGGACACAATTACAGATAATCTTCTCACTCCTTCCAGCAAAACCTTAACTTGCACCAGAGTTGTTAGCTCTGTTAGTGGTCAGTCTATTACAATATAGGCAAAATAGTAATGTGACTGAATGGTAGCAGACTGTCAGTTAGAAATTCAATTAATTACATTTACTGCCAATGTTCAGATGGCCTAGCTTTACTTTTGAGCTGTCATAAGCAATTTATCAGACTTTCTGCTCCCATTTCTATAACAGGCACAGAATAACTGACCATAGCAGTTGTAGCATTGGTTGCATTCTGTGGATAATGGAAAAGGTATGAGCCTATCTTAAAGCAGAAGTATCACAAAAAAAATCATAAGTGATCGATCCTTTCCATGATCCTAGTCGAATTGGTTCAGAACGGTCCTGTTTTCTTTCTTCGTCCTGGTGTGGACTTTACACCAGGCGCTGCCATATTTTTCCATCTTTTTCCTGGTAATTCTTCTTACGTCACTCAATCTTGCATTGGGCAGGCACAAAATCTGGTGATGTGCTTCTAGAAATTGCAAAATAAAAGTGCTGATCTCACTGTGCAGAAGCCTTTTGGGATATATGACCTGGGTATCCTTTTCTCCCTTTACCGCTGCGGGCAGTTAAGACAGAAGAGGAGGGGCGTCAGACTTTTTTTTTAACCACAAATGCTATCTAGTAGTCAGTTTGCATGTGAGGAAATGCTTGAAAAGATTGGATAATGAATTCTGACTGGTAGCAATCTAAGGTTTCTATGACATCCCACATTTACCATTCAGGGAATAAAGTGACTTGATGGGCCACAAAGGACCCTTCCTGGTTACTATGCCCTAAGATAAGCTGACACAGGGGCCAGTCTGTGTGTTCTTGTGGTATCTCTTTCCTACTGTCTAAACAGAAAAAAAAATTAAGCATAAACTTGCCTAAAAAGGTTAGATTGTGCATTTTTGACCAAACATTCATTGATGTTGATGGTCATCTTAAGAGTCCTAACTGTATCATGTTTTAATAATCAGGGAGAATCATATACAAAGGAAGACTATGACTGTGTAAAAACCTAATCAACCATATGACGAACGTGAAACATAAAAAGACAATATCCGAAAAAAACATGTGCTAAACAGTGATAGTCCAATGCTCTCCAATGTGTTATAATGTGATATCATATTTCAGCACATTAAAGCAAGTCATGGGAGCTTTGGGAATATAGAAATGAGAAATAATCAAACTGACAAAGCTCTTTCAGATAGACATTCTTACGAAGCTGCTCGGTTTTAGACATCCCAGCAAGCAATGTTACATTTCAAATGGCAAGCACTGATTAAAGAAAAATAAAATGGCTGTACAGAGGCACATTTTTTCATGGAACCTGAGCACAGTGAACTAATTTAGGAAAACAAGGAATAGTGAGTTATATTCTGTTTACATTGCCTATGACAGGTCTATTTAACATGTTTCTAAGATAAGCAACCACATATATATTACCTGTTTTTTTTTTACAAGGGCCATTGTAAATTAGAGCAGTTAATTGAAATGAATTATCTTTTTGGCTATCTGTAGGGGTGACATTATTCTCATTGACCGCCACACTAATGTCTATGTGCTGGGGATGTAGTAATTATAGAAGAGATTCCCTGTTGACCTGAAAGTTATTTCAAGGGGTTTTTCATGTTAAAAATTTCAAGAAACACTGGTTTAGCCTATTAGATCACTATGATGTTAACAAACAAAAAACACTATACAGCTAAACTTTTTTTTATAAACAGCAAATGCCTTATGTGCATATTCACGTTCAATGTTATTATAAGTATAATGTTCAGGGTCCAATTTAATAAAACTAATACATATGAAAGTGGGATTAAATATCAGTGCATTTTATCTTGTTTTTTGAGTGTTTACATTGAATCTGTTATAGAATGTAACTTTTAACAAGGTAAATGCAAGACAGCTCTTAGTGTGCAGATTTGTGCTTAGGCTCACCCTCTAGTTTGTCACTAAGATTACCCATCACATTGATTGACAAGTGAGGATGCAAAGGATGTAGAAGAAGGGGTCAATTAGGCTGATTGAATCACCATTTGATAATCATAGTCACAGGTCCTGGAGATTTTTTGAAGGACATTGATATTATATGTAAGCACTTTCAGATGAATGATACTTCTTTTAAGTAACTGATTTAAAACTTTACAATTTCTAAAAAAATAAAAAAATCTGACTTATAAATCGGAGTATAATATTTAAGAACTCCAAAAGAAGCCTACTCAAAACCATCTGCTGAAGCATGTCTTAATTAAGGGAGCCAATTTATGGCATACTTAATTTAAACATCTATTAACCACTAAGTAACTGAACCAGGAATTGAAGCCCTTATGTACAGGCAACAATATAACCTTGAAATGTGTTGTCTATGTTTATATTTGCTGATATTTGCAACTTTCCTGATGAAACAAACATTTATGAACGCCTCTACCTTAGGTGTCCTATTCCTATTTTTCTTTTACCTTTTATTGTATGCCCAAAATTATTTTCAAGCCCCTTTATGTCTAACCACCCATTGTCCCTGTACTGTTGACTCAATGGGCCTGATTTATCAAAGCTCTCCAAGTCTAGAAATTATACACTTTCATCAGTGTAGCTTGGTGGTCCAGCAAACCTGCAAAGGATCTGGTCCAGGATAGAAAACATTTGTTAGCAAATAGCAAATTACTTTGAAGAAATCCATTACAGGTTTGCTCGATCACCCAGCTTTACTGATGAAAATGTATCCTCTCCAGCCTTGGAAAGCTTTAATAAATCAGGCCCAGTCTCATATTTCACAATGAGGAGCAAATTCACTTTAAAATATATCTCCTTCCGCCTACATCATCTGATCTGATCCATAGACTTATCTTTTGTTGTCTTCACATCAATTTTAAAAGTTGGTGTGAACAGTTGTGGTACCGAGCCCGAAATCTATGTTTTAAATGTACTATGCGTATTCCCATAATTCTGTTGCACTGTGTGCAGCTGTAGGATATAAAAGGAGGTATTCTTTCCACATGCCACTAGTTTAAGAGGCTTTTTCCCATACTGAACCCTAAATGAATTGGTTTACCAGGGGTTCCTCAAAACCTATAAAGTATTTTAGGTTTTCGTCAGGGGTAAAAAAGTTGACAAAGGCTGCTGTAGAAACATATAGGAATGTAATAAAATGAAAAGCTACTGCTATGCTCACTTCTAAGTTCTGTTGGTATTTGGTTGCTATTGCTTTTTAAAATATAAAAAAAATCTGCACAGTTAATTGTCTAAATTCACAACAAAAATCCCCTTTTTCACTTTTTTTCACTTCCACCCTAGATGGCATGGTAGTGTATAAAACTGGTTAAAAAAAAAACAAAAAAAACTGTCTACTCTATTCTTAACCCCCCCCCATACACACACACCAAAAAAAAGTATATATAGGAGAACTAGCATTTCACAATTCTGACTCCAGTTTACATGAAACTATGAAACTCAGATTTCCTAGTTTTGACTAGCTCTTAACTAGCAGGGAGCCTATATACTCCCTTGATCCTAATGCAATGAAGCTGTTAAATGAGAACTAATGTGTGTGGGTGGTTTAAGAGAAAAGAGAACATTTGCTCTTTGAGTTAAAAGTACAGTTGTATTATTGAACAGCAGATTTGGTTTCAGTAAGATAGTAAGAAAAAATACTTAGAGATAACTAAAATAAAAATATTCTTTCATGATTTTCACAATTGAGTTCATAATTTCTCTATTGAGATTGTTGAATGAATGAACACAGATGACTGAACATTGGTATGGATCTTAAAGAGGAATAATCAATGGTTTAATGCTGCATATATTTTGAAGGTGTTTTGTTATTAATAACTGACCTTCAAATGGAGAGTACAATATTTCTGACATGGATTTCCTCTCACAAAACAGCTTGAAGCTGAATTTACAGCAGTTTAAAAACACTACTTCAGGCAAGATGTTGTTTTCACTCAAGCAAATCTTGTACAACAGTTGTGTTGTACTTCATTTCACAAGGCAGCTGGGAAAACAAGTAGGTGTAAATGAAAAAGTCCACAGTGATGTTTCTACAGGCTATATCACAGAGGATATCATCTTTAGCGTAGATGCTGTATCATATATGTCAGAAGTGCTAAAAGGTTTTTAAGTCCAGTTGGACAGTTTCCTCAGTCCATTTCCTATTGGGATATTTTTTCATAGTTATTTTTAGGGATATTTTAGTTTTAGAATGTTTGCAACGAGAAAAATCTCCTTTTAATTGAATTAGTGAAAAATAAACTCAAAATTTTTTAAAATTTACAACCTTTTGGAAACCATCCATAATAATAAAAAGTAAAATAAATAATATAAAAATAAATAAACAAATAAATAATATTAAAAAGATAAATATAAAGATAATGAATTTTGTTATTGAGTTTTTGCTTGCAATTAAAGTTCAGGTCTGCAACCAGCTACATACTGTGAGACCTATTCAGTAAAAATGTTCTCATCCACAGAGAATGCAACAGAATCTTGTTATGCAAAGGAAAGGGTAAAAGAAGGCACTTAACCTCCATGTACTCTTACTGTGTCTTTCTTCTAGCTGTGCTTTACTCATTTTTCACCCCTCACTGTGCTGGCATATTAAAAATTGCTGCTTTGTTCAGGCTATAACTGTAACACATTTTGTTTCTATCTTTATGCATTTCAGGAATTCTTTTTATTCTTGCAGTCTGAATACTACTCTCTATTACTTATTTTCCTGGCACATTTACTGTTTTTTTTTTCTTTTCTTTTTTGTCAATTTTATTATTAATACTGTTGTGTATACACATTTTTATGAATATAATTTTTTGCATTTTCTTGCAAATAATAGCTTGTTATCTAACATGACATTCCTTCTTTCCAACTTTACATTCTGTCGTACAGCAACCTTAGCAAACCAAACAATTTACCAGTATAATTTATAAAGTCACAGTTGTGGGATTATAAAAAGGTTCTTGACGCTGAATAAGCAGGATATTTATATATATATATATATATATATTTACATATATATACCTATCAAGAGATTAAAAAATCAGAGGAGCCGTTATGAAATGCTCCACTGGGACATGCAGACTTTTAGGGCTCTATAGAATTGAATTGAGGCTGCAGAGAGCATGTGCAGGAGTAGTGTAATGTAGTGTAGTGTGTAGTGTAGCTGGTGAATTTATTAGTTATTGGAAGTGCACTAAAAGTGCAGTTACAATTCACTTCAGGAATAGACACACCTAACATTTAAAAACAATAATCAGATTGCATTATGGCATTTGTATGTTTTCTCAGTGTTTGCATGGGTTTCCTCCCACATCCTAGATACATACTGGAAGGTTAGTTATCTTCTCCTAAGAAGTTGGCCTTATACTGTGTTAATATTATATGACTATGGTAGTCAGCACTTCTGAGGGACCCTTAGTGACAGGACTATTGACTTTGTAACAGAGTATGTAATATGTCACAGCTAAGTGAATATAAGATAATAATAACTTTACACCAGGAATTTGTATGGCCACACATACTGCATATTTTATACACAGCTAGGCCAAAATATAACTGTACACATATGCAGAAATGTTGTTCAACTAATGCAACATTTTTCCAGAAGATGCTTAGCCTTGGTTAATTTCAGTTAGTGTTGGTTGAATATCTCACTATTCGATTCGACAGCTATATACCGAATACGGTGATATTGTTCAGGTGATCGAATGCCGAATGGTGGGAAAAATTCCGGTTATTTTTCGGGACTGTGAAGAACGGCAAGAGCAATCAGGGGAGCAGAGCTGACAGCTGATTGCTCTTGCAGCTCTTTACTAGTTGTATGTGTTTTTGGATAGAGTTTTTTAAAAAAATTTTTAACACATTTTTTTACACACAAATTTGCACTTTTGAATCCCGTGTTTTTCGGGTCAGCTCTATCCCAATTCGTACAGCCATATGCAGGTCGAATATAAGGACAACTGGAATTCCAACACCAACACTAATTTCAGTTATTAGTATGGCATTTTTTTTTTTAAGCAGATGGTTTTGCATTTATTAGATAATGATGTACCCATACTCTGTATTTGTATTATTCTATCAAAACTGTCAAAAATGTGGATAGAAAAGCAATTGTGTAGTACTTCCTCCCTCCTTCCGCTGTAGTTTCTGCACACACTACAAGACCTCCCCAGTGTCTACACTGGCTCCCAGCCACAGCCCGAAGCTTTTGTCATGTGTCAACAATCACTTCAATGAAAACTAAATCATGTTAGTCACATGTTGTTGAGTAACAAACTATTGTGAAAACTTACAAAATCAATACTTAAGCCAAGATTTACAGATATATTGCAACATCAATAATTAAATAATTAAATACACTGTATTAATAAAATACACTGCATTTCAAAAAAATATATTGCAACATTGTTAAACATAAATATATTACAAGTTACGTGTATATTTTAGAAAAAAATAATGAGTAACAGTATATTACATATATATAT
Organism: Pyxicephalus adspersus; assembly: GCF_032062135.1. NCBI lineage: Eukaryota > Metazoa > Chordata > Amphibia > Anura > Pyxicephalidae > Pyxicephalus > Pyxicephalus adspersus. The sequence continues at coordinate 132,089,965 of NC_092858.1, forward strand.
ATATATATATATATATATATATATAAAATATATATATATATATATATATTGCACTTTTTTAAATTTGTGCTATGATAGATAGAACTACAGAACATGTTTTCAGTACAGCAAACTCTTCAAGGGTAATATTGGTGCAGTAAGTTGTCCTGCATTGCATTACTCAGAGAATTCAGTATACAAGAATTTAATATTTAATGCAAAATGGTGTGTGGAAAAATAGTTTAAGAGCTTAGTAAATAAGCCATTACATTCCTTACTAGAGTGAAAAGTATTGGCTTTAGGATCTTTTTCAAACCTTACAGTATAAATTGCGACTTATAATATTCCACCAAGTAATTGCATGCAGCTCCTGGATGATGATGTAGCTGCATTTTATGTCAACCCCAGACTTAATGCTGACTCTGAAGCTAGCTGAATATTTTAGTGAGAAAATGTAAAAAGGTAAATCAGTGTAGCACTATGGTTAGATATCAACCATTTATCAAAAACTTCTATTCCATGGCACAGGTTTGCTTACTATTCTTACCAGCCATTCATTAAGTATGGTTAAGTAAACATTAAGTATCTTAAGAAAGATGGTATTGTCAGCTTCTATTGTCACTCCCATTCCATCCTTATAAGCTGTTGTTGGGAAAGACTACATGTACATGTACTACTCATGAAAGTGGTTCAGGGGCACGAGGAAGCTGTAACCACACAACAACCTCACCTCCAATCTGAACATAGCCTTAGCAAGCAAGTCCACTTATTAAAAAATACTCTCCTCCAAGTTATTTATATGTCTTTGAAATGGTTTTGGTACAAATTTCTTCTCTAAAACAAACAACGGATCTACATCCATTATCATCTACTAATTAGTGTTGTAAAGAAGACTGCATCCCATTAGGTAAGGAATATTTAAAAGGTGTGTAAAAAATTAGGAAAAACATTAATAAAGGGTATAATTATAAATCCAGTGGCATCTAGGTGCACATTTCAGCTAAAATTAGTGAGTCAGACACACAACAGGACACATTTTTTGGGGTGGGGGGTTCCATATACAGTATCCAGATTCCCTCAGTTTGTCATATCACAACAACATTATTGTAACATATTGGCCATTAAAAAAGAAAACACTGCAGATTGAAGGGTACATGTAGTAATTCATATCATTCACCAACAAAATACTTTGTGCAGTCCTAGATTTTATTTGTTTGTAATGAATTTTAAAATTTTATTCTACAATTAATTTGTGTTAAGAAGTACCTCTGAATTCTCAAAAGGAGAAACATTATTGCATTACAGAATTATATATTACACATGCATTATCTATTGGTTGACCATCTCGTATGACTTTATATATAATACCAAATTATAATAAACCTGTTGGGAATTGGCTTTTCCCTCATACAAGCACCTTATAATCTTTACTTCTTTTTAGTAGTTGACTTCTTATTGGTATATTTCAAGAAAATGTGAGTAAGAGGGAAATTAATTTAATATACCCCTGTTTTCTTAATGTGTTGGGAATTTCAATCATTCAAAATGTTGTGTGAATATTTACTTCAATTATCCAATCACATAAAAAGCATCTGATCATGATGAGAGTATCATAGTAAACCGTAATTTGCTTTTCACTTGATTGGGTTATTGAAATAACGTCACATTATTTTTCAGTGAACATTTTCAACTCCTTTAGTAAATTACTTTGGTTTGGTTTACCAATGTGAAACAGCTTGATTGGTAATGATAGATTCCCCATTTAGCAATCATATGCACTTGGGTAAATGTGAATTGATCACAAGTGTTTCCCTTTAACATTTATCTTTAATACTGCTACAATATCTCCTTCAAGTTTAATACTAAAGTGAGTGATTATTCCAACAGATAGGTCATAAACATATTTCATTTACTGGGATGAAATATTTGTTAATCTGCTATGGTTTATGTCATCTTGTAAATTAGCCATAAACTTTTAATAAAATATTTTGTATTTTTAATTACATTAGCAAAACACCGTTGATGAGAATTCTGTACATGAGAATGTAACATTTGCATTTGAAAGAAAATAATAAAAAAGTGGAAATTTTTGTTGTAATAACATTATATTATATAGAAAATTGATCCAGCCTCCACAGAATTCGCTAAATATCTGAAAATATTTGCCTATTTTCCCCAACAGTCCTTGGAGACATTTAGTTACCCAACACTATAATATTTGCATGCTGACCCATTCAGTCCAACAGATGACCCACAGTACAGATTCTATTATATATTTTTGAGAATATAAAGCTTGTATAATCTTTTCCACATTTTCTAATCTTAATAAAAAAGAGTTGATGTATATATTCAGAATGATTATTATCAATGTTCAAGGGCTTTGCAATTAACTAGTATAAGTTAAAGCCATTGACTTTAATGTAAAATGCGATCCAATACGAATGTTAATTGGACACTCAAGTTATTCCATCAAACTTGGATTGAAAAGAATCCAGGCAAAGGTATTTGTTACTAGTGCTTGTCTTGTGCTTTAATCACATACCTGCAATCAACTTAACTGATTGTTTTGGTATTCACACCCCTGACATAGAATCCTAGCTGATTTTCTCACTTTCATTTACACTTTCAAATTTTGCATACTGTTTTTTTAAATTATTTTTCACAACTGTAAATTGGATTTCTAGTATTTACATCATACAATAATTATTCTCAAAAGAAAGAAAAGTGAGTTTCCAAAGCGTTACTGATTTGCTTGTCACAAATAACAACCCTAGAACATTTGTCACTATTTATAGCTGGTTTAACATCATTCACTCCTCCAGCTTCATAATATGTTCTCTTACAAGCTTATCAGTATTTAAAAATAAATCACTTCATGGATCTACTTGGAGATGCAAAAATATTCAATACAAAGAAATATATTTACATATATATATATATATATATATATATATATATATACAGATATTAGTATTTCTCCAAAATTAGATTTGTTAGATAAGGTTGTAGGCATAATACGATTTTAATGTCTTTGTACTTGTTTTAACAAACCCTTATAGTTAAATACTAGACATAGATAACTGTGGATACATTGGGGTAATTGGATAAACAGTAAATGGGGTAATTGGGTAAACAGTAAATGGGTAAATGTAAGCTATATACTTATATATATAAAATTTATATATATATATATATACATACATACTGTATACCTTCCAGGATACCTGGCAATCCCAGGACTGAATGAACTCCTCATTAGAAGGAGGAAGTGAAAAGGAAGAAGATGTCATCACCCTGCAACATAGTTGGAACAGGTGAGTAAAGCAGGTTAAATTCCCCTTTAACTGGGATACTCTAAAGTACAAATCTAAAGTACTGTCTATACAGCCATTAAGCAAATTATCTCTACTTCAATTTGCACTGGAAATGTAAAATTAGTAACCCATGTGGCTATGTACTGCAGTATTTTTAGACACAGATTAAGATAATTGGTTAGCATAAGATTTAAAACAATTGTCAAATTAGTAGCACATCCCTTCTACAATTAGACCCCTATGAATTATAGATTGGTCCCCACTTGCTGCACCAACACTGTAAGTAATAACAGGGAGTTAACCCAACTATACTCACATATTGGTTTTCATCCTAAAATATTGTTTATTATATTCTTCACAGAATACCAGATTTCACCAGGTGAACACTTTTGAATTATTTTTTACACCTGCAGTAAATTCTAAAGTATATGTTGTATTATTTAATGCAATGTTTGAAAGCATTGCAGTAACTTATTTCCACTTCGTTTAAAAAGCAGCAGACAAAGAGCTTTGAAGAACAGTGGCTCTCACCTGGCACCGATGGATAACAATAGAACAGTACTCATTCTTTTTTTCTTCACTGAGCAAAGTTGAAAGTAATGTGGCCCTATAATATTTTATGGGTTTCCCAGGAAGTAAGTGACACAATGGAGTTCCAAACAGTCTTTTATGTTCATTCAAAGATAAATGGTTTTTATTACCTCAAATACAATTGTATTTGGTAATGCTTGCATGTGTCTAATTGAATCATCTTAATAAATGAAAAGAGGACCCAACTGTTCAAAAACGTTTTATATACAGTTGCATAACTGGCAAACCTAGTTCTGTATTAAGTATTCAGTTTTAAGTATTCAGTTTTAGTAATGTAAGTTAAAGCTATCGCCAACATTTTTACTTTATATAAAAGGGTAGATAACGCTCCTTTGATGGTTATACTAAAAAACAAAAGCACAAATATTTAAAATGTAGCATTATATTGGAGAGTATTTTTTTCACGTTGCTATATTTTGAGATTAGATTGATACTTTTAGATGGATAATAGGTAAAGATCTACAATAATAGCCTTCCTGACACTATTTGCCCCAGTAAAGTCTATGTACCATACTAATAAATGGAAGGATGTAACATTAAATTATTTAATATGTGTAGTGTCTTCATGTGACTGCCGCATAAACAATACTAAACAATAAAGTGAGTAAAAAAAACCTGCATATTTCTCCATTAATTATGTAAAATGTCCTGCTGTAATCTACGAGTGCTTACTGTAGAGGTGCTACATACATATAGACTTATAAATATGAAAAAAAACGCTGATCCTGTACTATTGGGATCAAAGTAATTTTTCTAGCTCAAGCATTTGAATGAATTTGAGGATATATCATATGGAAATGAGATATATTACATGATCTTCAGTGGCTCAAAGTATTGGATAAAAATGCTGCAATATTCTGTTAGCCTGCAGGGATGAGTCATAGTGATGAAGGTAGTTCAGAGGAAAATCAAATTAGTAGTAAAATTACTGCAGCAAAATATAGAAAATGAAGGTGTAGGGTTTTGCATGTTCTGTAAGATGTATTTATATGTTTTAAATCATTTAAGGTGAAAAAAATCTCCTTGTTAGCTGACTGGAATAAAATCAGCAGCAGTAAATCATCCTTCTCTTGCGGTTTCATTTGGCTGATAGATCAGGGAAATATCCCCCATGACGTCTCATTAAAGAGAACCTAAATGTAAAAAGTAAATATTTTGTATCCTATGGGAAACATCTAGAAATGTAATTGTGCCTAAGTGGTACCCTGAAATGTACCTTTAGTCTTGAATTCTTTATGAAAAATAGCATTGCATTTTCTGTGCCTTGAGACGTAAAGCTGTATATCGGCATTGTCAGATCATCTGGCACATGACTGCCTCAGACTTTTAGTCCCTTAAGATCCAGAATGAGATCTTTTGATGTAAATATTATACTGCTTCCTGAATTGCTAGCTATATATGAGAATCTGTTTCTTGAATATTCCCCAACCAGCCATCTGTCATCATGAAGCAATTTTGACAAAAGGTAGCATAGCTCTGCCTCAACCAAGATGGCTGCCCTCATAGAGAAAAACTGTCAGTCAATAAAAGGGAAAATATAAGCTGCAGGGTGCCTATATGCAACACCAGTAACAAGTCTTTGTCCTCTGCTTGTTTGTATTTTTTTTGTTTTACTACAGCATCCAAAGTTTGAGTACTCTTCTGTTAGGTAGAACCCTACTCATTCACTGGCTGGTGGCCATTTAGCAGAATCTAACCCCTTTAATGCTTTAAGTCCTGAAACACAGCATTGCATGTTAATGTTAAAATAGCCTTCTGTGTCCAGGAACCTATGTACAGCTCCCTGCCACCATCCCAAACTAGCCATGATCTGCCTGCATTGTAGAAACATATCGATTACACCACTAAATCTAAAAGATATAATGAAAAGTAACAAAAATGAAAAGTAATTGTTTTTTTTTTTTAAATCGAACTAGCATTTTAATGAGAGGGGAAAGAGGAACAAGTAAAGACTAAATAATAACAGATTCATCTTTAGATTTAGTTCTTTAAGCATTATTGCAGTGAAGACATCAGTAGTAACAGGTGGATTATGAATTAGCGCTTTGTCTGTGTAGCACTAAGGTTCCTGATTCCATGATTCACGTACTATTTCAGTCCCTCTCTGCGTAGGATATTTTAGGTGAAAATCAATAAAAAATACTAATCCAGTGGTCGCCAACTGGTGGTTCGTGAGAAAATTTGGTGGTCCATGTCACCCATATGCACACAACCTACCCACTCTCCCATTGCAGGCTCAAGGCGGTGGGAGGGTTGTGTCTTTGGACCTGCGATGGGAGAATGGGCGGGTTCTGGCAATATGATGTCACTATGGGGGAAGTCTCTTCCCCTTTGAGTGACACACAGCTCTCCGCGCATGAGCGGTCCGGATCTGTGCGTTTAGTGGTCTGTAGGTCCGAAAAGGTTGGTGACCCCTGCAGTAACCAATAACATGCCATATTCCAATCATACCAGTAGTTGCATATTGTTAGATGGATCACTGTCTGGACAAACTGATTGCAGGGTTTGTGTGTGTTGAATTAATGAACATATAAATAGGTAGAAACATTTATCCAGAATAAATATTTAAAAAGACAAATAAAAGAAACAAGTGCAATGTTTGTGTGATGCTAAGAAAGTGTCATAGCCAAATAGGGGGCTTGAAGCTATATGTTAGTTTAAGTGGCTAAATGGGATTTTGATATTTATAAAATTGTATGTGATGCTGAAACTTTTCTCCTTTGTGGATGGAGTAGGATGGGGTTATGATTCTTGTCAGTTTTTGTATTGTTATAGGAAGATGGGGAGATTTACCTTACACTTTCTTACCCATGAACACAACATGAAGTAAAAGAAAATGGCCACTTAGACAATTAGATAAATTTTACTGCACCTTGAAAATTAAAAGATCTATATCAATGTTTTTCACATTTTAGAATTATAAATCTTTTTTCCCCCAAATTCACACTGATTTAAATTTAAGTGTTTAATAAAACTATGTAACCCCTGGGTAAAAGTGGTATAAATCTTGGAAGAAAACATTGATAAATACCCATAATATTTTTAGTTTACCAGCACTTTCCACGCAGAACACTGTGACAAAGAGGATGATTCTCCCCAGCTTTAGGTTTTACACTTTTTTATTTATTACAATATGTATGTATATATATTTATACCTAATTAATTACATTTATAATATTTGTATTTGAGCCTAAAAAAACTTTTTAATTCTTGTTTTTGTGTTTAAATTATGTTCAGATGACCAATATACTTTTCTTTAGTCACTAAGTCTTGAAAAATAGAAATGAATTATTATTTTAATGGAGTGTCTGCCATCTTATGTCATCCTCCTGTTATACACTTTATAACCTAATCTCAACCAATACAAAAATAAAAAGCCTTACAAAAACAGTCACCCTGTCTCATTTAAATGCTACATTTTTTATTAAAACTGCATGATCAAGTGAGCTGAGCAGCACTGGAGAACAAGCAGAAATGTAAGCTTATCTAGTCTAGCCATCATAAAACATCAGCTAATGGGAATGTCTTAGACATTGAAGACAAAAGAGAAAAGAACGATTGCTTTTAAGTATTTGCTATTTCAGACCAACGTGGCACAATATTTCTTACTGGATACCCAGTACAGTGTTCATTTGTTTTAATATGTATAAATATTAAACTGATCATTAAGCATACAATATTGTACATACTGATAGATTTAGACTTGCATAAAATTTGATTGCATTTTCACCAAAAAGACTGTTTTTTATACTTTCTTTAAGGTTACCGATTTGCCCTTATCAAGTCAAAATGTTCTTTTTAGCTAAAAAGAAAACTTGGCTGAAAGTTTTGCTAACTTTCTTTTTACTGTTTAATGTAGAGAAATATCTTTGTCCTGCAATGATTGCTTTAAATAAGATTAACAGTGTCCTTCCATTTAAAAGGCTCTTCCATCTTAAAATGCATGTAAGGGCAAGTAAAAAAACACATATGGTATGTAGCACATCCATGCACATTGCCCCATGTTTTATAACTTTATAACCCTGCAAGTACAAAAAAAAAACAGTTGATCTGTTAGAGTTTACATGTGTGCCAAATTAGGTTCAATTACATGTGTATTAAATTGTGTCAGCTTGGATTTTGTACAGACTGGCCTCTCAAACAGCAAAGTTTTTTCAGCAAATACTAAAATTAAATACCTATAACAATAATTTAAATTGTGGTCTTTCCTCATGTGCATTTTCTTAGAAAACAATATACCAAGACACAAACCCTTTAAATAACGCAGTTAAAATGCTTTAAAGCTTCATGTGTTGTTAATTTTTGAATTGTGAAAAGAAAAGAAAAAAAAAGTAAAGGATCCCACTGATATTTAAATAAGGACCTTCTCAAGGCATGGAACCCAGCTGGCCTAAATAGGAGATTAGTAACTATGTCCTCCTTCCTGTCCATGTCAGGCTTAACTAGTCAGAAAAAGGGAACTGTGAGCCACTCTTGTTTGTATCAAACCCACTATGCTCCCTCAACAGTGGGGGAGAGACATGTTGAGAACCAGGGCCTAATATCCACAACCTGTCCTCCAAAAAGCTTTGGGGTCTACGGTGGTATTAAAATTTGGAGGGCTTTAGGATAGCCACCCTCACTCTAGGGAACTAGTAGAGGGATGCTCCCACAATGGTTGGAGAGGGGAATGTTGAGGGACAGGGCCTCAACCCTGCAACCTTCCCCTCAAATGGATTTGGTGGTCTGCAGTAGTGGGGTTTATTACAACCTATAAACCCTTTTTATTAAGGGAGACCCCAGATAGCCACTCTCTGACCCTGGGGAATGATTACAGGAATGCATAGCACCTCTCATCTATTAACAGAAAAGGTTAAAGGTAGCCCTACAAACAAAGACACTGACACTGTGGAAAAGTATTTTACATTTTATGAAGTCATGATTGAGTCAACTTCTTTATATGTGCCTAAAGTTAAGCTTTGACAGAAAGTGGTTGGTAAATAAATGACCAATAACATATGTCAGTGTGTGCTTATATATATATATATATATATATATATACCCACACATATATACTGATACTTACATTGGTATCAAATATACAATTATTAGTAACATTATACATCACATGATATTGAATGTAAATACAATTGTTGACTTGTATTTTAAAGAATGTGAGTTTTCCACATGATCTACAGTTAGAGGAGTATGTGAAAAGCAAAGGATTCATGGCACCATCTGTTAAAATTATAGAAGTCCACATGCATCTTCGGATGTGCTGTGAAAACAGATGGAGCACTCTAAATAATCTGAACAGTAATCATTCTACAAAGGGCCATTATAAGGCTCCTGATAAATATTTTTTATTACATCAGGAGAGCTGAGTACAATATTGGTGTGTTGCAAATTGGAAAGAGTTATGTTTGCTGTCTGCTTTACAGGGAAAAGTGAAATAACTGAGTGTCCCTGATGTAATAAGTCTTTCTTTTGTTTTGTTCCCAGAACTATACTTGATATTTTACTAACAACTAATGCAAAAACTGATGATAATACACTGATAACCTTGCAGTAAGGTGCAACTTTCCTTTGAGGAAAAATGTAGTACTGCTGAAAGAAGCTTTGAAAATGATGTAAAGGGCTCATGGAGGAATAGTTGCTACTGTCTGTACTGTAAAGCATTTTGAGCTACATACTAAGTTTGAAGGTCAAAGTAGAAGTATTGAACTGCAATGATAGATCTCTAAGCCAACATAGTGAGCACAAACGGAATTGTTACCTTTCATGGGTTGAAATTACCTTCTAGACACCATTTTTCTGTTTTTCAGTGCATGCAGAATTTTTTTTTTTTTTTTTAGGAGTCTTGGGATTAATAAAATATTTAAACAATAAATATTGTATATAACTTTGGAAAATTCCTATGAAAAAAATAAAAACATTTACTTTTAAAATTCATTATATATATATATATATATATATATAGTCAATTATGTTTAACATATTTTAGGTTTATACAGTTTTCTTTATTTACATCAAATATTTACTGCTCAGTTCACAATTGTCCCATTAGGATGCCAGTTCAGAGAAACGATGCACAGCTAGTTCTAAAGTCAACTGAGATAAGAAGTGGTAGCAAGAGACTGGGAGTACAACTGAGATCCTAAAATTTCTACAATTTATTGTGTGAAAATCCCTAACTACTTTAGTAAACTAACCAAAAAGTCTTTTATTAAAACATTGCATCCAATGTGTTCAAATATGCCATCAAGCTTTATCTTGTTTATTTATCTAGATGAAATACCTGTTATTCCCCAGAGAATAAGAAAATCACTTGCAATGTCTAGTACTGGTTCATTGGTTCAAATCCCCATAAATGCCCATAAAGCTTTTTACGAGCCTTTAAGTATTTATAAAAGTATTTTATTTGAAGACATGTAGCAGAGAAGAGGTAGAATAGAGCAAAATGCCCATAAATGCCCGAAAATGACCACAAAAGCTTGAAAACGGGCACAGATGTCTATTTTTGCCCCATCATTTTAATGGGGCCTTTGAAATGTTTACAAGCATTTTTAAATGTTTTCAGGTGTGTATGAGCACTATCCAAAGTCTGCAGGGTCCATTTTCTTTACAGCCCATCAAGAAAACACTCTGGGGTGAACTGGCCTATTAGAATCAATGGATAGTTGCAAGCCTGGACATTTTAACACTCAGAGATCAGTTCGTATAGACCAGTGGTCGCCAAGCTTTTCGGACCTACGGGAGCCACGTGTCACTCAAAGGGGATGAAACTTCCCCCATAGTGATGACATGATGCAAGAACCCGCCCACTTTCCCATCACAAGTCTGAGCCCTGAGGTGTCCATCGGGGAACATAGTCCGCAGCTCAGGGGGGTGCAACCCCCAGCAGGGTCCTTGTCCTGACCCCACTGGGGGACACACCAGTCAGAGCTGCAGACCACCAGTGGTCCACGGACCACTGGTATAGACTTAGTCATAAAGACACAAATCAAATTTGGAATTAAACTATGAGCTGTATTAGGGGAGCATAGCCTGCATGTTAAGTACCATACCATAATTCAGAAAAATCATAGTAGCAATAGGTCTGATTTATTTAAGATAGACTTTCATGGGTGAACCTCTGTAAACCAGCAAACCTGGCATGGATCAGGTCGAGAATGGAAAACATTTGCCAACAAATAGCAAATGACTTTTAGGAAATACATTTCAGGTTTTCATTACCCATAAAGCCTGTCTTCTGTAGTCTTTGAAAGCTTACTAAATCAGGCCCAATATATCTGGTCCTATATATATATATATATATATATATATATATATATATATATATATATAATGTAGTACATGTGGCTTAGAAAAGGTAATACATTCACTAAGGGAAGAAGGTTAAAAGTCTTTATAGTCTCCTCACTAGTCCAAGGTAACCATTATGGGTGATGTTCTTAACATAAGGAGGTATAATGGAAAAGGAAGGAACAGTATCAAGATAAAGGAAAGAAAAAAAACCTCTCGCAAAGTTATAGGTCAAGTATAAACCTCCCACTGAACCATATGAATCTGTGGGTCTGTTTATTCAATCCAATGTTGCTATAACCTCAAAAATATTTCAAGTTTATTCAAGAAAATAGTAGTAAGTGTTCAATTCAAAATACCTCCCTTAATCTATTTTTACCTTCCTAAAGTTATTTTTTTTTCTTGTTTTCCCGTGCGGAAAACCTGGTGCGTCTTATAGTCCGGATCGTCTAATGGTCCGAAAAATACGGTAAATCAAATTACATAATTTTGTTGCATTAATTACTGGGTGGTGTAACTTGTAAGCAGCTGATAGAATACTTTTACTTAATGGGCCTGTATCATTAAAGCTCTTCAAGGCTGGAGAGGATACACTTTCTTAAGTGAAGCTGGGTGATCCAGTAAACCTGCAATGGATTCCTTAATGGTCATTTGCTATTTCTTAGCAAATGTTTTCAATTCTGGACCAAATCCATTCCAGGTTTGCTGGATCACTCAGCTTCACTGAAAAAAGTGTATCCTGTCTAGCCTTGAAGAGCTTTAATAAATCAGGGACAATGCCTGAAATTGCTGTTTGGCATTTTGTAACTAAAAAAGAGCAATAAATGCATAAATTTCCAGAAAGCACGCTATCTTGACTCTTGCCAAAGAATGTAACTGACATATTATATGACAAATGTTAACTGCAGTTTTCTTGCAGTCAAGCATCCATCATTTTGACAATAATTTGTGCACATGAGTTACCTGATCTGCACTGCCATTATTAAAATCAGCAGGCTAACCTACCTTGTTTTGTGTTTCACTTATTTATTTTTTACCCAAAACAAATTTTAATGCTGGCCTCGGGTTGCCTATTAATATCTAGCCTTGATAAATCAGTCAAATGTCAAGTGATGTCCCTTTTGGAAAATATTCATAATGATACATATTAGCTTAGGACATATCCAAGGTAGTTGGAATTGTTTATGATGATCTGTAAATGCTGATAATGTAGTGTTGTTTATTACATAATTAAATGCTGCATTACGAAAGCCTTCTTTCTGGTAAAAGCTCATAAATTGTGGATTTTCCTAGCAGAAATAAAATATGATCACAGTTTTTAGTATAACAGGTTGTTCTGTTTTATACTTAAGATGAATTTGGTTTGTATGCATATCATTTTACACCACTAACATTAGTAAATTAGTATATTTAAATTGAATATTGAATTACATGCAAAACCTACCTGGCTAAATTTGGCATCACAACTCTCAGAACGCTACTATATGTACATAGTGGGAATTACCTTTTTCCACCTATATAAAATGTATACATTGACATTTTAATAATCACTTTAGATTCTATTAAACAAATCCCCAATAAAACCCTCTAAAAAACGGCCATGTTTATTTGTCATCATGTACAGTAACATTATAATAAAGAGCTACAGAATATTAGGTTCCTCTTCCAAGCACTTTTAATCTATGGTATATGGATCCCTGTAAATTTAGCGCTCATAGCAAGCAAATTAAGGTATCTAAAAATGAAAACATTTAATCTTATGAATTCATATATTGCTTTACCCCAATCCCTTTTAAATATATTTATGAGTTTTTAAACTAAGCAATCAAGATCTTTTGAAGGTTCTTAAAATTCAAAGGTTATAATGAATTCTAATCGTATTTTCGAAGTCAGCACACTTTAAAACCTTCCAATCTGTATAGGAACCTTAGCCATGTTGAATGGAGATGATCTTAACTCTTTTTACCACTGGTCAGTCTATATAAACCAAATAAAATTAAACATGCACTCCATGTAGTACACAAATGATCTCAGTTGTGGTTGCTTATACTGATTAACTCAGTACAATATAGAAAGGCAAAGTCAGATGCATAGTAACCTTACAGTCATCTCCTGCAAGGGCCCAGTGTTCTACATATTTTTGGCCATTTCTCCACTGTAGTTTATAAAGAAGCTATCTGGTTGTATTCTTGTATTCTGGAGTTTGAAAAAAAAAATAAACTTAATTGTCTTCCAGTTGTGTTTCTGAACTGCCACTGGTATACAGGGAATTAATTCTTATTCAATCATATTTTTAGTGGGTAAATAATTAAAATTTTGCTTTAAGAAGAGACCTTTGCACAGTTCATTGTATATGTTTTTATGTACTAAATGTAACTAATAATTTCATGTATATAGGCTATGTTTGCTATGAAATGGAATTGTACTAATACAAATATTAAATTGTTCAAGTTTTTTGACTTTCTCCTATTTATGATATCCAGCAGTTTTGATCAGATTATATATATTCATAAACCACATTTGTTTTTTATTTTTCAGACTGACTCACAGCAAAGGGACACCGTACACAAAATACAATGATTGAATTAAGCATGTAAATTGGCATTCAAACTTGGATTAGCATTCTATCAATTTTTTTTATCCACATGGAATGGGCTTTACAAAACCAGTAATCTGGATCTTACAGATGGCAGTAACGCAAAAAAGGCAATAATTTTTGTGGTTTATCTAATTGAAAGAATTTGGTTTATCCTGGCTGAAGTTACCTGTTTGTTGGTTTTCCTCTCTTTCTGGGAGATCTCACCTTTGCTGATGTTGATGTAAACGATGTCGAGACCAAAGGGATTATTATGGTTGCCTTTGATCTTCACTCCTGTCTGTGTTGTTGTAAACTCAAATTTGCTACTATGGATTACAGCCTTTGCTGTACGATTTACAATAATAGATGGCCAAGCACAGCATCCAGTTGTTCCTACAAACTATGGCAAGATACGTGGCACAAGAACATCTTTATCCATTGAGATTCTTGGACCTGTAGAGCAATATTTAGGAGTTCCCTATGCTGCACCACCAACCGGAGAGAGGCGTTTCCAACCCCCTGAACCACCTTCTTCGTGGACTGGTATCAAAAATGCAACCCAGTTTGCTCCAGTATGTCCACAGTTTCCAGATGAAAGATCGTTATTAAATGATATGCTGCCTGTATGGTTTACTGCCAATTTAGATACAGTTGTAACCTATGTTCAGGATCAAAGTGAAGATTGCCTATACTTAAACATCTATGTGCCAACTGAAGATGGTAAGTCCTTGACCTTAATGGCATGATCTAAAAAATCTATCATCTACCTATCTAAACAAACATGCCTTTCTTCATAATTCCCTTTTTTTATCTTTTTGTAGCATTTTCTACCTATTTTCTACAGTGTTTTATTTTTAAACTAGTTTGTCATTGCCGAAATAGCACATTTTAGTATCATTTTTTATGTTTATTTAATTATTGATCATAGCTTGTTTGGTTCTTAGTTTCTACACTAAAGTTATATATTTCATTTGGTTTTCCTCTTTGTGTGCTAGAAAGAAAAGATTACTTTAGCCATCTTGTGTGTGTGTGCCTGTGTGTGTGTGTATGTGTGTTTGTAAATCCAATGCATGTCTATGTGGTAAAACTTGGAAAAATACATGCCTATGTCTTGTGTCTTACAACAGGAATATATGTATGCACATTGTGTTTCCAGAATCCAATTTTCTGAATAATACTTATGACAGAGCGTTCAAACCCATTAGGGATCTACAGACATTTTTAGTATTTTATTATTAGATAGCAGTATGTTTATGGTACTGTTAACAAAAAAAATCAGAAAATACATTATTTACAGAAGATTCCTAGAATAAAAGTGGCTTTGTAAATTTGAAAACCCCTAACTTGAAATTTAGTTACTTGTAGTGTTACTGGCACTATGGGCTTTATTTATAAAACAGAATCAGATATTCCCTCAAACATTCACACTTGGGAATCTTTCAAGTCCATGTGTTTCAAAGGCAGTAAATGATTTCCATGAAAAGAATGTTTAAAAAATTCCCTGTTTTTTAAAACAGAGCCTTATGTTACCACCATTTTAATTTCATTTTATTTGTTACTGCCTTATTTTTCTGAAATATTGCTGATGTAAAAAGTGCCTTAAATCTTTAAATGACCATATAAACGACCTAAAACCACATTTATTAATTGTGACATTTAACTTTTATTGATTATTGCTCTTTTATGTTTTTTGTAGATAAAATAACACTAGTTTGTTTTTGACTATGTCTTTGTCTGTAATTGTTAGCCTGTAAGTGCCTATCTGATTATTAAAAAGTAAAATGACAGATTTCTTTTCTAGAACCCAAGATAAGAACAATAAAAACAGCAAGGGGTAGGCAAAGGCTGGCAATTGTTGTCCATACAATCTGATTAAACACATTACATATCCTTACATGACAGTTCCCTGACAGAAGAAACTTGGTTACCATGGAGACAGACTGTGAAATTTGCTTTTCATGTCAAAGGTCTGAATATGACTCTTTGAGTTTAACTCCCATTACCAGTTTATTTTGGAGCACGAGTTAAAAATATGTTTCCTTTTTTCCAGGTTAATATATGATAACATGTAATAAATGTCATCTTTTGCATTTTAAGTATTACAATAATACCAAATGAATGGCTTGTTTATCACACATTTGCCCTTAAAATACTAACCCAAAGCAGGCATTTGGTATAAAAACAATTATTTTGTTTCAACTGCATCACAATTGCCATGTTTTATAATTAAACCTATTTATTTAGTAGTAGTTGGTACATAAGAGACTTTCTTTATCACATTCCAGATTTTTTTTTTTTTTTTTTTTTATAAGCAAAGGATGGCAAATTCTATTATGTCAGTCAAAGAACTGTCAGTAATAGGAGAGGAGTTCATTTCCCACATTTGTACTAGAATGAAAATCCATTTGAAATGCTTGTCATTCACCACAGTAAGCATTATTACGAGGGATTAAAATAACATAATCACTACTAAGTTGCTGGGAAAAGAGTAAAATGTATTTTCAATAACAATGGAAACTGATTTAAAGGATTTTTTCCTCATATTAAATATCTGGATCGTTAACTTCAACATTAGTCATATTGAAAAGCAAATATTTAGTAAAAAATGAATTTAATGAATTAAAACACATAACTGAATGAAAGAAGTACAGAAAGTAGATGAATTAATAAATAGTTTAGGAGGTGATGGGCAGGGTGAATTAATTTGAAGTTTTTCCAAAGTAAAATCTTTATTTATTAAGCTTAAAAACACATTTTTCGTTTAAGGGAATCTGTGAAATTAATTAATAAAATGTGTTTTTCTTACTTTAATTTTTAATTTTTACTTTATTAATTATTGTTTGTATTACCATTTTCACTGTTTTTCTTTTTGAACCCAATTTGTTAACTGTCACCTAAATATTTATATTTACCATTTTTCCAGGTTTTTATTTTTGTAAAATAAAATTATAAAAAATAAAAAAAATTAAATTATAATAAAGAGGCCAATAATGGACCATGTATTGGCAAAAGACCAGGTTCATAAGACAGTTTAAAATGAAAAACTGATGGTAGGAATTTACAGCTAATGATACTTCTAAAAACTACCCAAACCACCCTATTTTCACTTTCTGTTTTCATTTTTGCTAAATAATGAAGTAATTTTGCAAAATTTGACTGAAGTGTGCTGAAATTGTGGAATAATAAAGTTTTCTCATTGCTAGTTTAAAGTAAAAAAAAAACTTTAGAAAATGTTTGTGTGCTTAAAATACAGAAAAGCAATAGTTTAATAACACTATCTTGTTTGCTAATTTTGTGTTTTTTTTCTAATGTTTTTATAGTTAATGGCTTGTTTTCTTTTTGTTTTTTTTTTTGTTTTTTTATTATTGCGTATTAAGGATGTAGCTTTGTACCTAATATACTGTAAAGAATGTATACATTTCTCTCAGAAGTTAGAGAATTGGGGATGAGCTATTAATCGTGCCTAGATAAGGGTATGATTGGAATTTAAGGGGTACCTAAAAATTAAAAGAAAAAAAAAGGTTCCTAAGGCAGTTTAAAGTGACCACTGAACTCTAAACAACCACACAATTCAATAAAAAAAAGAGAAAGAAAATAAAGAAAAAAAATCAAAGGGGTTAATTGTACCGATACCAAGACGTAAATTAATCAAAAAACTCAATTGAATCAATCAGAATAAAATTATATTGCTATAACAGACACTAACTTTTGCCTGTACATTTTCTCAGATTTTCTCAGATTTTCAGGTGCTATCTCTGCAATAGTTATCTATACACTAAGGCTGCCTTGTGTTTACCCCCCATTATAAAGTGAGAGGATTGCACATAGGAAAGCTCCAATTATTGGTCATTGTATCCCTGCTGGTTATAGTTCAAAAGCCGTGCAGTAAATTATAGCTTTAAAAAATTCATCCTGCCAGAATCAACCATAATTTTAAAAAGGTTTGCAGAAATTTAAATACACAACATTCAGCCTGAACACCTGCAAGAAAAACATGTATATTTGTTTATGCTATTTACTAGACTGAGCAGTGTAACAGGCCAGTATATAGGCAGTGGCAATGACTTGTTGACTTTAGAACCTCATTCTACATGTTATGGGAAAGTTGCTGGAGGCAGAGATGGCCAAGCTGTTTTTGTGCCATTTTAAATGGTCTATTATTGAAAAGACTTTGAGTTCTTTTGTTAAAAAAGTAGGTTACTTACATTGAAAAATTCTATTAAATTGAACATAATAATGGTGATAACAGCAACAGTAACAATAATATGTCTATTTGAAAATAAAAACTGTACCACAATGGTAGCACAACACATGAGTAATTTATTTGTTACCAATGATAATTTCACAAAATGCATAGAAAATACAGTAGGTCTTAAAAGGTATCTAAACCCAAAAATGTAAAGTGTTGCAGCTTTACATAGATATGATGGCTATATTACTTTCCTTGTTTCAAGTTTTTCCCCCTTGATTTCACCTAGTGATTCTGTCACAAACACACATTCTGTCTTGACATTATTTACTACCTCTATTGTGTATATGGAAGAGCACTCTTGGCATCCATTACAGCTCATCTCTATTACATTGAAGGAAGTGTTCTGTATTTTTCTAAACAAAGCAGGATGAAAACATTGCTTGATATTTCAGTTGAATGTACAGAAATATTACAAGTTCTAGGAAGATCTGCAGATAGTTTTCTGCACCTGCAGAAAATGTATTTTACCTTAAGAAAGAAAACCTAATGCATCTTCCATGAAGTTTGCTTTAGGGTTCAAATTAATGTGTAAACAAAATTGAGGAGGTATAAAATAGCAAATTTCGTTAATGATATAATTATGTAGTAACAAGCTCTAGTTTAATGTTCAGTATACCATTGTAATCAAATTTTTTTCATGGTATAGGACAAATTATTTATATATATATATATATATATATATATATGTGTGTGTGTGTATACAGTATACCAATGTGTAAATGTGTTCATTGGAGACACAAAAGAATATATTTACACAATATGCATACTCATTTCAGTTTTCCCGTTTTCAGTTTATAAATTTGTAAACGGTAAAAAGTAAGGTACTTGCAAAGAAAAAGCATAGGAGAAATGTTGTCAAGGACAGTTTTAACATTCTTTATGAACACTGAAAGTAGGAGATTGAAGAGGATGCAAAATGTTAATCTGTGCTTAATCCCTGACCTTTTCTCATTTGAATCTCTATGCTGCACAAACAAGGAAGCAAAGAGATTGCTGACTGATTATTACAATCTCACTTCAGCAAGAAGAAAACTTTGCTCTAATAAATTGAAGAAACTTGGCATAGCAATTTTATCACCAAGATCACAAAATCACCTTGATTCGCTTTAAAGCTTTTAGAGCAAATGTATATTTCACGTACGAAGCCAGGATTTATGATTCCATTGGATAATATAACCTCTTTTATGGTCTCCGAGACAGGAAAGAAAATAAAGCTCTGTAAAGTAGTTATTTAGCTAAAGAGCAGGCATATGCATGCCCAGAATTAATTAGAAATGTCTGCACATCTTAAATAATGGCTTGACTGTAGTGCACTATGCCCTTCTGAATCACCTCAGGCAAAGAAAACAGAAGTGAATCCATGTGGAATATCTCTATTTTCTGACTTTAGTAAGAGAGGACATGATTCATTTCTGTAGAGCTCCACTGGAAATTATACCTGCAATGTCATAGGATGGTGTTTATGTTTTTGCTGTTCTCAGTTGGAATCAGTTAAGATACTCCTGGTTTAATTTATGTGAAAAGCAAATCATTGATTTAAGCAACAGTCTCAAAAAGGCAAGCAAAGGATAAAGAACTAGTTGCTGTGTTGCTTGCAGGCTTTTTTTCATGTGTTATAATTTACTTTGATAAGTGAACAGGCTCAGTTACAACCCTACTAAATCCCTCACTGTCCAATTCAGCCACTAGATGATTTTAAACCAACAGCCTTACTATTTTGTACAATGTACAATATAATAAAAAACTTTACCTTTTAACAACTCAAATCAGCTCACCATCAGGAAACAGTTAATAAACTATTTTTGTACAACAGGTTAAAATTCCAGATAGGAGCAGCAGGGTAGTTGTGCAAAAAAAATAACTTTCCCCACTGGGGCTGTGGCATCAGAACTTCTCCCTCTTAGGCTACATACACACGTGCAATAAGTGTCATTGGAAAGGATCTTTCATGATCTTTACTAACGACTGCATGATGCATGAATGAGTGCTGTACATACAGCACTGTTCTGCTTTATGGAGAGGGGAGGGGGAGAACGATGGAGCGGCACCCCGCTGCGCTCTCTCCCCCTTCACTTCCATTAGAATCGTTCTTCATCCATTGTTTGTGGATCCGTCAGGACGGTCGTTCGGATGATGGATGATGAGAGCTGTACACATGTAAGATTCACGTCCGATATTGGCCTTGGGAGGATTATCGGACGAGAACCATTGCACGTGTGTACATAGCCTTCGATTAAGGCCACAGAAAGTCCATTTATGCCTATTCTCAACTTTATTGCCAGTCTTGGCTTACCCACGATACCATTGCTGACCTCCATTGAGTGTTCTGTTCACTGCACACAATGTGCAATGCATGTAGGGTAAGATTAGGGCCAGTGAATGCCTAAAAAACAGCCAAGCACCAGTGAGCATTATTCAGTGCCAAAGGGTAATTATACTTTAATAATTTATTATATAATTTTATTTATGTATACTTTATATGTATATAACCTTTTACACAAAATGTTAGCAATATAGGCAAATTATTAACTTAAAAATTAACACAAATATTACTTAAAACAAAAACCAATACAGTTATATGTATACCATCTTTCAAATTCAATTGTTAGAATTCTAATGCAATTATTTGTATTTGTATTGTAACCAGCTTCTTATAGACTATAGGGTAAATTAAGTTCTGATATTTTCTTTATAATAACCAGAACTTTTCAACTTTTAATTACTCACCATGCCAAAATAAACACTTTTTTTTTCTTTTAGCAATTTAAATTAAAGTTGATTATGATAGGAAAAACGACAATGATGAAAAGATGCAAATAAAGTTGAGCATGGCAGTAGAGGACTGGTTGTGTGGCCAATTCCTTCCTATCCTTCAGATGCTTTATTGTTAATTCAGGGATCTGTGCCCTCTCTCAGAAAAGGGCTTTCCCAGCATTATCTGGGCATAGTAACATCTCATCTAACACATTTCTCACATCTTCACATCTATCTAGCCTACAGAAAATGGGCTGTCTCTTCTTTCAAAGAGCCATAATGACAATCTCGCCTGGTAGTCTTCTCTGTTTGAAACTTTTCATTTCACAGGTAGTTAGGAAACTTAAAAAAAAAGGCTTGTATTCCAGTTCAATCTTTTACAGGACTTGCTTGGTCAAAAAACATTTGTTCTAAAAGACAAAATGAAAGTAAAATAATAGCTTCTTGTAAACATCTTATCCACCATGCCTTAACGTCCCCATTTGTCTCAATCTTTCTGACAAATTGAAATTAAATATATTTTAGTGTTTTATGTTTTTGTGTTTATTCTCTTTAATGAATTTGAAAGCTAATAGTGTAGTGTAACTTTTTAATTTTTTTTTAAATTTAATTTAATTAATTTTAATTATGTTTAATTTTATTAAAAAATAGTGAGGCTAATAATTGTTTGTTGTCTTGAAAACTGGTTCAGAATAGTTGAATGGCGCTTCTTTAACTCTCATGAGCCATTAATGTCAGACAAAGGCAACATTTTGCTGATGTCCCTGGATTTTCACTGGGAAATGAAAACTCTTAATTCCTCCCATCCCTAATCACAAATATCAACTGTAGAATGAGGAGATCTCCCCCAGGCACTGTATGATGTAAGCATTTAAAGATCACCTGTTACTTGTACATATAATTTTTCTTGATGATTAAGCCTTTCTGTAGTTACATAAATCTAATATATACCTTCTAGAATAACTTTAAATGTGATTGCTATAGGAATAAGCTTTTAATCTTGGTCCAGTAAACCTGCTTGCACTCTGTGGTAATTCATTGCCCTGGGACTAGTACCAATTCGTAAAGCACAATCATAAATGTCTTTTTTTATGCTGGAAAGGAACCTTGGCAGAACAGTTATGGGCCAATGTGACAGTTTCTTTTTAATACTTTATTTACCACAATGTTGCAGCAGATAATAAAAAATGTTATATCATTATTTTAGATTTTAACAATATCTTGCTATAAGAACTTTAGTTCAACATTACTATTAAATTATGTAGAACAGTTTATTCTTTGTTTTATATTACTCTTCAATATCACACATTACCAAACACCCATTATATGACAACTTGATCTAGGAGCAGTTAGAGATCAAATGTGTTGTGTATTTTTAGCCGGTATTAGCCATATGTATGAAGATGTATACATGGACTAAGGTTAAGTTCAGACTTGGGATATTTTTTTGCAGCCTTTACTGCCTTCAGACTTGTACTGTCAAAATCTAGGTGCCCAGGAACAGTACCAGGCTGTCACTTCTGGACTCTTATAGGGAGCTTTAAAAGCCTAGTAGTTTTTTCTTTAATTTTAAAAATAACAACTTCCAAGAATGCATGATTTTTTGCGCTTTCAAACTGCATCAAGTCTATGGTTGGCGAACTGCCCCTGGATGCTGCATGTAGCACAAAGCATGGCAATTCTGCTGACTTCTACCGCCTGTCAAATAAAGAGCTAAAAACTGATCTGTGCTGTCCATTGTTATCCATTTTTTAGAACTGATTTTATTTTTGTGAAAAACAATTATGGACTCAGCCATACTATTCATTTCTAATTTTGTTTTTTAATGCATTGGTCAGCTTTTGCTTGTATACTAAATCTTTTTGGACAACTTTAAACTTAAAATCTACATATTGATTCACTGGATCACTGAAATGTCAATAACTCCATGAACTAAATTAGTAATTGAAACAAGTCAAGTGATTCCATTTGAATTAGTTTAGCTGAATATTTTTGAGTAAATTACCCTATTAATATTCAAGGAAAGCTTACTAAATTGCTTTATTTGGTTTTCTCTAATTGATTTTTCTGAACTCCAGTGAATTCCACACAAAAGCTTGCACATAAAAATGTGTTTTGAAACATTGAACAAGAAAGTGTGACTTGGTAAAACATTGATTTATCCTAATTTAACATGTTGATGGTTGTTCTAGTTTATCTATACATGCTGAAGATGTACATGCTATTCATGTGGAACTAAACAAATATGGAAAAAATAAACAGATTTGCATGTTGAGTGATTTACATGAAAGAAAAATTTTACAAGGTCTTGATGTGTCTAGTATTCCTAAGGATCATTACATTTTGCTTGATAGCCTGAGGTCAGTCTCCAGCGCTGAGCAATTAACTCAAAGGCATCCAAAGACATGACATTGCATTGTGACTTCAGTTTCATCCTGAAAGCAAAGAAAATTTGGAGTCTTGCACACAATGGCCACTCAAGTCTCAAATGACTATCCGACCCTGTAAAAATTGCAAATAGGGATTGGTACTTACGAGCGCATTATATTGGCCAGATGTTCAGTTAAGCATCTTTAAAAGTTTGTGAAGTGGAAAAAGTGGGAACAAATAGGCCCTAAAACCTTGGTTTGAAATTCTGTTAAGAAAGGCACTGGAAGCCATAGGGTTAACATGCCATCAGGGTAACATATTATTTACAAATTTTGGTTAGGAAAGAGTCTTTTCATGTAGTTTATAGGGCAGCATTAGCACTATACAAATTACTTAAGTAACATGCTTTATGATGCCATAAAGATTGCAGAGGCCCACATACAAAAATATTTTATCTAAAATATAAGTATCTACAACACATTTAAAAAAAAAATAACCTTTCACCAATCACATTATCCAGCAATTTAATTACAACCCATGCTTTTTTAAACCCAACACTGTTTTTGTTGGCGTTGTTATGATACCATTGCCAACAATCACAATATGGCCAACATGCCAGCTTCAGCTATAACTAATTCTTACGTTCTTACATTTACAAAAACTGCTATGAAAACTGTACATAACACTAGGTGTCTGTCATTTTAAGGAGTAAAAAAATAGATGTTTGCACATTTTGACTATTAGCTAAATTCTTAAGGACCCATAAGTATTGAGGCCATAGTTCCATTTAATTTTGAGCAATGGCTAGAACTGTCAGAAAAATTGTTGGCATTGGTCAATGTGAAAATAGGCAGCTATCAATTCCCTAAATCCCATCCATACATGAGCAGCTTAATCTTTAGTTTAGTGAGCATCAGACAGCATGATGTGTTAACCTAGATACTGAGTACACTCTATTTTTGTCAAAAAACATACAATTTTACATACAATTAAAAAATAATGAAACAATAACTTGAATATACTGTTTATTTAAATTTCATTTGTTCGTACAAAGGATTTATTGTTACTATATGACATTTTTTTTACAGTAAAACATTTGAAAAATAATTGGGTAAGCAGTAAAGATAAAAATTTACGCTTATAGCTTTTCCTGGAGTGTTCAGTGTTAGGAAAATCCCGCCAGATGCTCCAACAATAATCATATGTACATCCGATCGACCCTGATACCGTCCTTCCATGACCTTCATATCTTGGTGGAATTGTTCACCTTGCTCATCACTGACTTCACCAAGGTTTTCCGCGAAGTTAGAAAGGTGGCCATGCAGAAAATATTGCAACCAAGTATTTTGTAGCTCTCCAAGAGTTTCTGGACAAATTATGTGTAATTTTTTGCTCATGTGTTTCCAAGAAAACCCCTGACAATGGCTTTGAATGATAACCAAGCATTCTTTTCGACTTCTGACATTGTCCTGATGAAATGTTTATCTTTGAAGAGCTGCCGAATCTGTGGACTATCAAACACATCGGCCTTCATTTTTTCAAATGACAGGCTAGAAAAAGCTAAAATGAGGTACTTGAAACTCTCCTTCAGTCTCCTTCAGTTGGCAAAGCTTTATCAAACTACTTCATCAGACCCAGTTTCATGGTCAGAGTCAGGGATATAATATTCTTTCTATCAACAAGTGACTCATGTAGAATGTTTGGATCACCTGGTTTTAGGGCAGATCTTGGAGACCAATTCCTTTCCACCCAATGCCTCTCATGAGTTCTGCTGTCTCACATGCACGGATAGCAGCGATACTTGGTGTATCCACGTTGCTGACCAGGAAGGAAACATACCATTTTAAGGTCAACACAGATGACCCAATTGTGTTGGTGACCCAAATATATTGCCATTGCCATACAGTGAAGGAGGACACATTTTAAGCTCCGCTTTGAGCTATCGATGAATAGTCACCATTCAGTTGAGTTATAGATTGGAATTCCCAATTCCTCCATTAAACCAGGTAGGGTATGACAACAAACAAAGCCACTGTCAGTTCTAATGTACTGCAGAAATTCAATTTCTCTGGTTCAAAAGTACAATACCTTTGTTCCTTTTTCAAGTAAGTTTTCCTCACGTGGTCTTGATGCTAGAAGTTCTGAAGCCTTCTTCGATAGTCCCAAATCACATGCCAAATCACCCAACTCATGCTGATCAAATCCGTTATGAACAGAGTCTTCTTCAATTTCAAACTCCTCATCATTGTTGTCACATAGTTCATCACCATAATCATGTTCTTCAAGGGAGGGGAGTGTAATGAAAACCGGCACTGGGATTTCATCTGAATGAGCCACTGGGCGTATAGCCGATGGTAGACTAGAATACTCTATGTTACATTAATTTTCCTTTTATACCCTGAAGTTTTCACCATACAAAAGTAACAGTCACTGAAATGATCTTATGGCTCTCGTCAAACCATAGGTATGCCAAATGGCATCTTATCACGTGTTCCCTTTGTCCACATCCATAAACCCTCGACACACTATTTGCACACCTTATGAGGGGCCCAAGACTTATCTTGATCACCAAGTTTAACTTTGAAATATGCCAAATAGGCTTGCTCTACAAATGTGCTGATGTTCGCCCTTTAACTGGGAATGGTGAAACTGCCAAAGATATAACAAAATAAATCAGGGTTGTTTAGGCACATACAACGAGAAACAACAGAGCCAGACATGACCTGAATAAAAGCAACTATGTGTGTAAGTAGAAAAATAAATCTTGCTATTTGACTAGGTAGGGCAAGGTACAACGTCTGACCACACTGTCTTGCATGTAAATGAATTGGCTATACAAATCCACGCTACAGTAATCGCATAATATAAGCGGTAGAGAAAAAACCTGACCTGATAGAAGAAAACTAACTGCACTTTCAGAATCAGAATACCTTTTTTAAATTTGTTCAAAATTGTTTCCCTAGTGTTATATGTATTGTATATACTGTACTATTTACTATATATACTATACTATTTATGTACACATAGAAGAAATCCAGGGAAGTTGTAAGTGGATTTTGCATAGTAAGGATGATAGAATGTCCAAAAGAAAAAGATAAAAGGAATAATTTAACAGTGGCAACTGAAAGCATAATAAATGATTAGCATGCATCAATCTAATCTCATTTATCTTTTCAATTTCAAATGTGGTCTCCAAGCATGTTCCTATAAAAAGATTCCGTATTATAGAATGTCGTCACTGCAGGAAATAAAGAACATCAATGAATGACAGACATTGTGATGTACAGCATGGCTTCCAATCATTTTACCTCAAAGCATCATGTGAAATCCAACAAAAAGAAACAAAAGCAAATCTACCAATGCTGTTTGAAAAGGGAGTCCAATACAAAAAGTAAAGTAAAATTAAATGAAAATGTTCCATTCAGCTTGGCTTGTAGAAGGTTATGGAAAATGTGTCAGACAACAATAAATAATATTTAGCCATTGTACATATAAGCACATAAATTATGGATTTTAAATAAGGGAAGCTAACTTTTGTTGTAAATGGATATTTGAGAAGGATTAATCCACCCATTTTATATATTTTGTTTGGCGCGTACTGTAGATATTTTAACCAATGTACACTTGTAAAATGGATTTGTTCAATTACGTATTGTGTTAATTTTAATAGTAGTACAACAATAGTATTTTAAATAAACTCCTGTTTCAATTTGGTTAATAAAAGCAGATTACACTGCTAGAGGCACTTTGTCTCCGTATCCTTTAGGGTTGGCTGTTGGTAACAACTAACTCCTACTCTGTGTATCAGGATTACTGACTACATCAATCAGAGCAGATTAAGCCTATCAAAGTGACATTTTACTACTGCAGAATAAATTTTAAACATTAATAGCAGTTTCTGATACAACGACTGAACCCACTTATATCAAAATGACAATGAAGCCCTTAAGCTTCCTGTGTATACTGCAGTCAGGATGGTATAATCTATTTTTGTAAATGTTTATGTGCCAGTTAAAGTATCAGTACTTAAATTGCACATGTTGTCAATTCTTGCAAACCTGCAATTAAAAACAAAATTGTAGTATATAATAATACAATACACTTTTTTAAAAAAGCTTTCATTTAAACTGTAAACAAGTTTACCATGCTTTGTACCAAAAACACAGTGGTAATTCTTTCATTTAGGAGACAAAATACCATTAAAATTATTAATTTGTTGAGTTATTGTTTGATATAAAATACAACTAGACAACTGTAATTTCTGAACTCTGCACTGGCCAGGCCATTATACCTCCCTTTGTTAGTGGGTGAATGGGACATCTTTCACAAAACCTTGCCCTGGCACTGCATACAAGGAGTGAAAAGAATGTTCTTGTATTGTGTTTTAATGAACATATTCATGTCAATAGCTGAATAGGACATTTGCAAGTTCTGTAGGATATACAAGGTGGGAAATGATTGGATTTTAGGCAAATTTAAAAACAGCAGACCAACAGTGACTAAGGTTCCAATCAGATGTGGATTGGGAGTGTAAATTGATGGGCCTTAAATATTCATTGGAAGCTCACAAGTCAAGTATTGGGTACAAAAAAACAATCAAATCTTATTGAAATACTAATTATGTTTTATCCAAGAAAGATTATTAGGGTAGAAATTTATATGAATGCATCCATTGTTTTTGGGAATTCCAACTGTTCCAAAGATTGCTCATGTGTATTAACGTTTGTCAGCGTTTTCACCAGTTGGATAGAAATTATTCTAAGACACTTTAATGTCAGGATCACTAGCTAAGTCCAGTTGATATTTTGTATGTCATCTATACCAACAAATAGAGTACATTTGTAATCAAAATTTTGACATTAGGCTTAATTTATTTAGGCTTTCCAAGACTGGAGAAGCTAGACCATCAATGGAAAACCTGGGTGATCCAGCAAACCTTTGCTGAATCACCCAGGTTCTCCCTTGATAGCCTATCTTCCTCATTCTCAAATCCAGAGAGCTTTAATAAATCAGGCCAATTGTCTCTGGGTTCTTAAAGTTCAGATGCAGAAAGAGTAGAACATGTAGTACCACCAGACCTTGTATGGTTGTATTAAACAACAAATAATAGACTAAAGAAACACACAAGTTCATAAAACAATGAATTCCCTTCTGTAGTGTATTCAAAGATGCAAACAAATTAGAGGAAGCCAATAAAGTAGAATGAATCATAAAAAGTCTATTATACAGCAGTGGTAATATAAAAAATAAAACAATATCTTTTTTCATGTAAATGACACAAAGCAAATAATAAAAAGTTGAAAACACTATGCAAACAAACTAAGACAAAATACAACTTGCTAGCTGCTAATATAATTATTTTCATCTTTAGAGCAAATACCTAACATGCACAAATCTGTCTAGGAGGAGATAAATTTTGCAAAAGCATAAGTGAGTGTATTTGACAAAAAGTATGCCAAATAACAGGAAAGCATTCTCCAGAATAATGCACACACAAAACATGTCAATGACCAGGAGAACATAGCTGGGACACAGACTTTAGGTTCCATTATTATAGTGCCAGAATGCACTGGGATGGGACTGATTTGAACTGACACTAAAATGATTGCAGTTGTTACACTTACACTTTTTCTGGAGTTGCTAGGAAACACTCAATGCTTCTGTACTGAATCTTAAGGTTGCTTGCACCTCCAGTGAAAACTAAATAAAGTTATCTTCTTGTTCATTCATTTTAGGACAAAAAAGCAATCTAAATTCTATGCAAATATACCAAACACCAATAAAAGGGCAACTCCATTCAACTTACCTTTCTCCTTTCACACTTGTAGAGTTCTTCACTGCCATAAAAGCAAATAATCTAATTTCCCTGTACACCTCACCTTCCAAACAAAAACACTAGAAGTTGCAGCAGTTAAAAGCAACTTCTTTTTTTGTCCAATGGAATATAAACACCATCAAAGCCCTCCATTGATTGACAGTGTCTCTGGTACTCCCCTAGCTATTTTCTGCAAGCTTAATGCAAATTTTCAATGTCAAAAACGTGTATCCTAATTGATAGGGATCCGAATTCCTTTTCTGTCATCTCTTATGGTTTATTGATTAATAGTGCTATATGCTTATGGTTGTGAATTCTAAACTGTTTAGCTTTGCTGAAAGTAATTAAAATTTGGCATTCATTTTATTTTCCTCTATATTAACATCTAATTTTTATTAGTTAACATTTATCCTGCAGCTGATGTGCCCTGTGAAATCGTTGCATGATTAGGGCCAGTATATGCAGGACAGGAGAAATGTGAACAAAAGGATTTATGAAATTATGAAATGTCCTAAAATTATGATCTATGCTCTACTCTTCCCGATCTTCAGCCAAAAAGGACTAGGGGTATTGTAAATGGTACTTTACCTACATGATTCCTCATTCCACTGGAGACTGCTCCCATGTATGACTGATCCCCTGCAGTCTTCTCTCTAAGTTGCCTTTAGCCTCAGTTGCAGGCACTGACATCATCCCCTACAGTACAAAGTAGTAAAGTCAGTAGTAAAACCCCTTGGTTGTTATAAACCATATAAAAAAAAACTTGGAAATGTAGATTTTTGTTCACATTGAGCATTAGGAGTCAGAAACCAACCCAGTTAGGTGGGAAACTGTACTGTGGCTGGTATACTTAAGGAATAATATCTCTGTTTATGGATATAATGAGAACATCCTTGCATTGTACTTAGATCAATACTCTGACATTGCTTCCTTTAATTTTATGTATTTAGAAAAGTTAAGCAATTGCAAATAGGAAGAAAATAGACAAAGGAGAAATGATGAATTGTAACATGTATCACACCTGTTAAATCCGTATACAGCTGTATAATTTAGAGTTTGCAGTCTGGTCCCCCAGGATCCATTCAAGGTTCACTGCATGGTAACAGGCTACTTGACAGGTTTTGCCTTTATGAATTCCTTGTGGGTCTAAAAGATTCACTGTAAAAGAATAAGATAGTCATCTCCAAAAGTTAATTTTATTGTGTGATATATGAAGAAATAAAAGGTATGTTTTACTTTGGACAATTAAAGAATTGTTTAATATATTAAATATATAATATATTTAATAAATATATTCAAAATACTAACGAAGTTATAGAAATAGATAAGCAGCAGGACAATGAGACCGACATATTGGCCCTGATTTATTAAAGCTCTTCAAGGCTGGGGAGGATACACTTTCATCAGTAAAGCTGGGTGATCCAGCAAACCTTAAACCGGATCTGTTCCAGGATTCCAGTTATTTGCTTGCAAATAGCAAATGACTTTAAAGAAATCCATTTCAGTTTTGCTGGATCACCTAGCTTCACTGATGAAAGTGTATCCTCTCCAGCCTTGGATAGCTTTAATAAATCAGGCCCAGTGACTTACCACCTTTTCATATTGACACTATTGGTGATGAGGCTTGTGTGGCTCTTACACTGATACAACAACACAGAGCACTGGAATGAAAGGAAGAAACCCTTTTTTAGGCAAAAATCTATCCTATTCACGTTACCATTAATTTTAAAGACTACCTCCAGTATATTAGAATACCCTTCCTTTATTGGCCTCCAATTAATTAAAAACATGTTCAGATTACATACCTTTGTTCTGCCTTTTGGCTAGTCAACTGATATCACAAGATCCTGCCTTTTCTGTTCCAGCAATGGTGGTGTGCAGTCCTCAGCACTGTAGAATCCAATCCTTGTGTTATAACTTCAGAGCAGTTCTAGGCAGAATTGTAGCTTAAGTCCAGACCCTCTCCTAAAGGGAATGTCCGTGACAGTCTAAGTTGACAAGTAAGTAAAGTGATGATGGACATTCAGCCTGGAAGACCAATGATGGCCATTGGTGGAAAAAAATATGGGCAGAGGGCAGCACCTGTAATGGTCTTTGAGCATGACCCTTCTTTGTTACAACATTCAGTCCTGTGTCTGCTAAATCTTAGGTTAATAAAGCATCAGGTACCTGGTAACTAGTGGTGGTTGGATAGTTTCAAGCACCTGACTTGATCAGAGCTGTTCAGTTCTTGATCAGAACTTGTAGCTATTCCAACCTTGTACTGTTGCTTTGAAAGTAAGCAGTACTAGTTCCCATCTGGCATTACTATACCTGTCATATGACAGGTACAGTGTGAGATGGGAGGATGACAGCTGCTGTCTCATCTGTCAGCTGTCATCTCCTGGCACCATATTGGCTGAGGACACTGCCGATTCGACTGCTGGACTTTGACAGTTGTCATCCAAACACAGTTGTCATCCTTTTAGCCAATCCAACCACCATACTATGACAAATTGGCTGAGCTTTACTATACCTGTCACTGACGGATATTGTATGGCTCATTAAAAAAAAAAAATCATCTTTGAATTTCTAAATCCAATTGGCCTTTTTGACTCATCTGCCAGATTCAATTGGGCATCTTGACTAATCTGCCACATTTGATCGAAGTTTGAATTTTATTGTTCCAGGTACCTCTACTGATAACAGAACAGAAAAAAAGTCTGGGGAAAGATTACCAAAGACAATACAGAGACGAATATATATCTATCTGTACAAGACTACTGTAAAAGCAATTATTTTGCTGCAGTGCTGATAAAGTTTTTGGACAGCACAACTTTCTGAAGAGGGATTGTTTTTAAAGGAAATCTTTATTCTTTCCAAAGCATTTGTAAAATGCATATAAAAATGATTAGCCTAATTGCAAACTAATATTGGTTTTTGCTTGTACCTAAGAATCTTTTTATTAGACTAATACTAATAATAAATATTTTACTTTAACATGTAAATTATTAGAAGGCCCATCCATGATAGTAATTGCGGAAATACAAATTGGACATTCTAATAGGAAAGTTTAGCAGTTGCTGATCACTTTCTTACGCTCTCTGTAATATTTCATAGGGAAACATGAAAAATGGGAATGGCTTTTCAATTATGTTGTGCCTGCCTCTACAAATAAATAAAAGAACATACAGACAACATGATAACATAATTAACACTCACAATATGCTGAGATAATATATACCAGAATGTTGCCATGAATTTACTACTTAACTGGTTATCTAATTCACAATTTCTGATTTCTAAGGTCCTATTTGTCTGGCATTTTCATCAGATTTGTTATACATAAGCTGTATTGCTTCCCTTCTGCTTAATTTTTTTTATTTTACTATACTAAATTTACTTCTTATAGAATATAGGAGCTGATAATTTAGATTTTACAGATCTTGGCAACTATTTTCCTATAGGTCTTTGTGTGACTTTTACTTCCTACACTAAAACAGTAATGAATGTGCAGTTATTTCTTAGCATAGTATTAGTATAGTGCTTTTGTTTAGTCTTTTTTTTTTGTTTTGCTTAATGCTTTTTTTTAAAATTAATACATGCAGTAAATGCAGTAAGATCTTACATATTTAAACATGTTGTACATTAAAATCACTTAAGGAAAAAAAAATAACCTGAAATACTGAACAGTAAACTATGTTTCAAGATGTAATTGGTTGTATATCATTGCCTATTAGTAGTCAAAGGAACTGTAATCTGTGTGACTGTAGAGATAAAGCAAAAAGTCAGTTACAATTTTGGGTATTGCCACCAAACATGAAGAGGAGTACTACATTGGCCACAAACTCTCTAGTAATGGAGAATGACTTATAATAGAAATATACTTGATGGATTGGTAGTGCCATCTGTGGGTTTGTATTGTGAGGATTCCCAATTCGATATACATCTGGTGATTGCTTATCTTGTTGATTTAGATCTTTTTCCCAGAGAGTCATTGTGGGGATTTCTTTATGTGCATATTTTGAATGTGACAAGTATAACAAGACATCATTGGGTAAGAGTGGCTTTACTTGATGATGAGTGGCTTTTTTACAAATGTTTGTGGAGTTCTTAGGCAAATTATATCTTTGATGATGATCAGATAATAATTTTACATCTTTGTCATATGGCATTCCAGTGGTACCTAGGTTGATCTGAACCAGTTATTATTATGCAGATCCCTTATAACAATTTTCATAGACGAGAAATAGTTTTTGTCATAGTTATATTAGAGTGATCAGTAACATGTTAAAACTAAACTTCCTAAATTGATAGCAGCTTTGACTGTATTTAGGTTTAAAGTCCAGAAGAATATCTTCCATTATGTCTTGAAGATTAGAATTAGGTTTGTACAAATATTTATCTTTTAAACCATAGATAAATTGGGTCTGGGACCACTAGAATTTAAAGCGGACCTAAACTCAACATTTTTACTTTACCTAAAAGGGTAGACAACCCATAAAAGTAAAGGGAAATTTTTTCTTTATTGCAACACATCAAAAAAAGGTGCAGCACTTCCCCTGTTTCTGACACAGAAACTCTATATTTGGAAAAAATGCTTTAAAAATCTTACTGAAAGTTGATATTAGGTCTATGAGTTAGATTACTTTTCCTGGGATAATGTTCTGGGTCTGTAGTTCATTTATTGGTAGTGCATTACCCTTGAAATTTAGGTTACAATAGGCTGTACTTACAACTTACAAACTTACAAACCTCTATTAAGTTACATTTGTGCCTGCAAATAGCAGATTGGATGGAGAGGGTCTCATTAGTAGTGTTGGTGTTGGAATTCGGGTTGTCCCTATATTCAACCTGAAAATGGCGGTTCGAATTTGGGCAGACCCAAAAAAGACGTAATTCGACTTTGCGAATTCATGTTTAAAAATATGTTTAAAAAAAGGCAAACTCCAGATGAACTCTCAATAGAGTTTCCCCATTGAGAGTTCATCTGAGTTCAGTTCCCACAGTCACTGGGCTGTACTTATTATTGATAAGTACACCCCGGGGAGCGTGGGAACTTGCGGTCACAGCTAATAGGAGGCACACGAGTGCTTTCAATCAGCTGTGACTGCAGATGAACTCTCAATTAAGTTTCTCCATTGAGAGTTCATCTGTAGTTCAGTTCCCACGGTCACCAGACTGATAAGTACAGCCCGATGACCGTGGAAACTTTGCGGTCACAGCTGATTGGAGGAGGCACACGAGTGCTTCCAATTAGCTGTGACTGCAGATGAACTGCTGTTCCGTATGTGTTTGTGTATGTGTTTGCCAAGGCTGCAAGAGCAATCAGGGGAGCAATTCCCTGATTGCTTTTGCCGTTCTACACAGTCACAAAAAAAACCCCGAATCCCTCCCCCATAGACTTTAATGGTGTTCAAATTCAGCATTCGATCACCCGACCAGGCTATTGAATGGAATAGCTGCCGAATCGAACAGCTGTTCGACCACCATTACTCATTAGCAAGTTGCAGAAGGCATTTGTCAAGGTGCAGACCTGTAAAAGTGGCTGTTCTTTGCCACAGGGGCTAATAATACAGTCTGTTTTGCTTGTAGGACAATAAATTCGTTAAAATATCTTGAATGCCCAATAAAGATGTGGATTTTGCACATCCCACACTGTGATACAGAACGGTGCTGTGGTGGCAACCAATGGGTGTTGCTGTTGTGTGGTTGATTCAAGAGTGTCACCAGCAAACTGTCCTGATTGAGATTTGTATAATTTAGTCAAAATAGAAACATTTGAGGGCAACAACCAGACATTAGTTATGATCTTGCCCAATAAAAATGTTGCCCAATATTTCAAACTGTTGCCAATTTGACTGCTGTAAGGCTCGAAATAAGCAGTACAGTGTGCTAATGACATTTCAGCATTTTTTAATATCCCCAGTGCAAACACAGATGAAGGATCCTCTTTGTGTCTCTGAAACTGCTAAAAATCTAGAAATTAGCTATTTGTTTTTTTGGTGACAATTTACAAGTACTATATCCCAACTGCCTACTAGACTGCAACACTAACTGATTCTAAACCTCTCTCGTTGTTTCCAAAAAAAGATATACAGTTATGGCTGTAGTACCACTTAAAAAAACTCTAAATGTTTTGATTTAGGAGAAAACACAAAGAAGCAATATTGCAAAACAATGCATCCAGCAGTTTTTCCCAGTAGTTCTGGAAAACCACATGTTTTGATTAAAAAATGTGTAGTGATTTTATCCCCATTTTCCCTTTCGTATATTCAGAATCCCTGTAGCATAGCCAAACAGATAAACTGAAAATCTTCCCAGACGTACTCATTTTGATGGCTATATAGCTAAAGCTTTCCACATTAGAATCCACAAAAACTATCCTGCAGAGATGGATGACTTTAATTTGAATTTATTACTTTTTCTATAATGTAAGCTGTTTTGCACTACGATGATATGGCATAGCTAACACAAGGCTAGTGCATTAAAGATCAGAAATAAATGTATGATTTATTAATTTAGGTTAAATAAAAACATATAACCTCAACACAAATACAGTGACCATTTCAGTAATAATAATAAATAAAACATAAGAAAGCAAACTTTAAATACCAATGGATGATAATAAAGGTATTGAACTGGAAGTATATTTCAGAAAAGTAATCAAGCGTTGAAAAACACTGGATTTAGTTGAGACAATATGACATTGTAATAAACATCTATGAATGGCATTGTTTCTTTTTCTGAAAGACATTTTATATGACCTAAAATAAATAGGCAGATTTGATGGCCAAATTGATCATTGTGCTCCTTGATCAATGGTTTTGGCAGTTACACATCATCAACAGCATGGTCACAATATTGGGGTCAAAAGCCTATGTGCATATACTTCCATTAAAAAGATTATTGTCACATGAGTAAGCTGTTTTTTTCAGTGATAAATGTTTTAAACTTTTCACTTATCATTATTAATGTAAATATAACACATGGACAGCTTGAATGCTCAGCATAATCCTTGATGTCATATTGTGGTCATCCATAGATTTTCTGACAGTCCTAATCAACAGTTAATCTATTCCAATGAAATATTAATTACTATTGACATATATTTTGGCAATGCACACACAGCAATACTATTGAAATATAGTAAGCAATTAAACTGAAATTACCTTAATGAACACAGTGAAAAATTAATACATAACAAATTACTTTTACAGTTCCTCTAAAGCACAATTAGTTGATGTAATCTTTTAAGAAAATATACATGTTAAAAAAACTTAAGGTTTTGATGTAAATTTATTCAACATGTTTTATTTATTTAGCCATTAACCTCTGTGATTCCATTTACTTGTTACCCATGTAATGAAAAGAATAGTAACGCTTTAGCATTGTCACTTTTATTTTATTTTTTATGTCATGTTGTAAATGAATACTGTTTAAGTTCTCAAAGGCTACTTCATTTTGATACAAAACAGGTTTAATGCCTACAAGAGATGCTTGTAAATAGTAACAAAATCTTTATTATATATATATATATATATATATATATATATATATATGAACACTGCACAAAATGTTGCCAAATTAAATTTCTGCTAGTAAAATCCATTAGTTTGCTGAACATTTCAGTGTATTTAACCTAATTGGTTGAAAGCATTACAGCTTTGATGAAGACCATCCAAGAACATAACATGTATCATTTTAGAAGTCTTAGATCAGTCCACTAAGGATGGTAAATCTGTCTGGGTTTGATTTGAGTTTGGTTTGTTGAAGCTGTCCTGTTGTTTGCTGAACCTGAACTTAGTACCAACCCGATTAAAGACCATATCTTGCTGATACGTTTTCCAAGTGTAATATTCAAGCTAGAAAATGGAATTGGAAACTTTCTACAATAGGGAACATGTACGGTACCAGTGTGGGTTAAAGTAACATGGTTAGCAGGTGCCTTAAAGCTGTGCATGTTTTATTTTTGAATTAATATTATTACTATTAATGATTGAAAAAACACACAGCTAGGGTTTCCTCCTAAAATTCAAACCATCTAGGAAAGGAACTGCAAGTGTGAAATTCCCCTTTCTATAAGGTGATCATACTCCTAAATAGAGGGGATTATATACTGGATAAATATTGGTAAATATGGCAGACGTTTAAGTAACAAGGAGCAGAGATATCCAGTCCTTTCCAGTGCAATGATTACAGGTGCACATTAGTACCCCTAACCTATTTTCACCAAGGTGTAAAGTGAATCAAAAGACAGTCACCTTTGAAAAAATCTTTTACTAAAAATAATAAAGAGATACCTACCATCCTTAGAAATAAAGTTTATTTATGTTTACACAAGTAAGTCCACGTGAAGCACATTGTACAATGATGTAAATCCATAGTACACTTCCATCATCTGCTTTCCAATTCAATCTTTAGGTTTTTTTTAAGGGATACAAAGGTTGCAGTAAAAGCACGGGGAATCCAAGGTGACAACATTGACCAGTAGGTCATTGACATCACCTGGAAATCTCAAAGATAATCTTTGCCACAAATTTTCACATTTAATATTGTGTTGTTACATAAAAATATAATACACTCACAATGAAAATAATACTGTCATATGCCTTACATTTGTAAAGAGAATAGTAAAGATTTACATTTTGTAAGGGTTTTTGTACCCTTGTCAAACACAGATTAGGTTCAGTTTAGAATGAACCTACTCTAATGTACCTAATTTGTCTAAAGACATCAAAGTGTCTTTAACAAACAGTATTCCAATTCTCTAACACTGCAATGCAAATATGAAAATCACTGTCTAGTAAACCGGTATATGATATCTATCAATCATTTTCTGTATTTTCTGTAGATGAAGCTTCATGATGTATCTACCATTTAAAAAAAGTGCCACATTGGACCTGATTTATTAAAGCTTTGTAGAAGCTCTCCAAGATTATTGTGAGTGAACCTGGGTGATCCAGCACACCTGGAACTGATTTAATAAAAATCGTTTGCTATTATTTGGCAAATGTTTTCAGTTATGGACCAGATCAATTCCAGGTTTGCTGTATCACCCAGATTCTCCCATGATAGTCTATCTTTTCCAGTCAAGGAAAATAAAATCTTGTGTCTGTACATAGCTTAAATCACTTCCAAGAAGAGAGAATGTCAGAGTAAGAGGGGGACAGGAGAGATGGAAGAGAGAGGGGAACAGGGGGGAAAGAGAGGTAGAGAAGAGGGAGGGAGGGAGAGTGAAAGGGGAGTTTGCGAGGAAGAAGTGAGGAAGAGAAAGGGAGGAGGAGAGGAAAGAGAGAGGGAAAATAGGAGAAGAGAACAAAGATAGAAAGATGGAGGAAAAGGGAAGAGGCAGAGAGAGTGAGGCCTATGTGGCCTTGTGAGAAATCTAAGCCTGGATGCACTGAAGAATAAAAAGCTGCATAATTCTGCGTCTTTTATGTCTGCCTAAAAATCGGTGTTTAGTTAACATGTTGTTTCGTACTGCATGGGCAAAGCAAATATTTACACTAAGTGCAATTGAGTTTTAAAATCACAGTTATAAATCAATGAACTATAAACTGCATTTAATGTTTACTATAACATGATACAAACAGCATATTTTGTAATATGCTATAATTTTTTTAGGTTATGTACTATGAACTTTAAACATCTTTTTTTGTCTGAGAAATGATAACTGTAAAAAAGTGTTTACACAGCCTGAGAGATCATATGTTTATAAATTATGATTTTATTGTGCTAAAATAGGATTCACCATTACAACTACACTTTATGTGTACACTTTACAAATTTTGTGTCAACTAGAATTCAGTTTTAAGTAGAAAAACTTATTTGAATTACAGATATCATATAAACAGTTAACCCTATTTAAATCTAATGGGGTATAAAGGAACTGAACTTGTTACTTTCCCCTAAATAGGCAAAGCACAGGTTTCATTGAAAAACAAACAGGTTTCTCAAGAATTTTATATTATGCGTAATTTAGCACCACTCATTTAAAATGGTATACTGTTCAAAATATTTCGGTTATTGCAGCTCACCAGGCCTCAGATGTAAAATCAGTTTTTTTCAGGCTTATTTTCCATTTTCACCAGGGGATCCTGCCAGTGACACATTTTCTATCATATGGTGACAATGCTTTTACCCATTGTACTGTATCAAGGGCGGGGTTGAGGTATGGACAGATGATTTCGTTGTATTGGATATTTCAGCTGGAAAGGGGTGAAAAATAGCAGTATCTGCAACAAGCGGTAATGATGTAGTTTACAGTTTATGTAGGGATGCACTTTGGCTTTTTTCCCTTTTATACCACAGAACCCTGTCCTTATTATTATTATTATTATTATTATTATACAGGATTTATATAGCGCCAACATATTACGCAGCGCTGTACATTAAATAGGGATTGCAAATGACAGACTAATACAGACAGTGATACAGGAGGAGAGGACCCTGCCCCAAAGAGCTTACAATCTGTCCTGCCACTGACTGCATCTGTGGAGGAGCAGCATTGTCATCCGAGTACCAAAATATGTTGAAAGTACAGAAAATGCTCCGAAATTAATAATTGTAATATTAAAAAGGGCTATGTATATTTTGTGGTTTTTAGGAATGTGTCCAGATCTTTTTTTTAATCTCCTAAACTGGATATAGCTGTTTCCTGAGAAAGTCTATTCCACATTTCCTAAAGTGACCCTGCAGTAACCTGAATAACTTTGCAGCAGGTACTCTCTATGGACAATTATTATATTTATACATAGTAACAATATTCTATCCTAAACACCCCAACTTTAGGGAGAATAAATTATTTTGAGTTAATCTTTTCTCATAGCTGGACTCATCCATGTCTCTTGGCAGTTTAGTTGTCCTTCTCTGCATTCAAGAAAGTACACTTCTGAGCAGCTGGCAAGCTGCCTGTTACACATAGCTGGCCACTTACATTCTGTGATCCCCAGTTTCTCTGGAACAGAGGTATGTTGGCAACTGGAAATGTGAAAACCAGTAGAAAACTCCCTATGCCCCCCCCCCCCCCCCATTAAAATGTTATACCCATCATATCATGGTATCCTGTCACACATAGCAATCCCCTTACTCTATATGAACTTCAATGTACAAAAAGGGAAATGTGACTGCAAGTTCAGGACTCTTGTGGCCAACTCCCCTTATATTTTCATCAATACGGCGCCATCACAAGATAC
This sequence comes from Pyxicephalus adspersus, assembly GCF_032062135.1. Classification (NCBI taxonomy): domain Eukaryota; kingdom Metazoa; phylum Chordata; class Amphibia; order Anura; family Pyxicephalidae; genus Pyxicephalus; species Pyxicephalus adspersus. The sequence goes on from NC_092858.1 coordinate 132,130,079, forward strand.
AAAAAACTATAAATGTCATACTGGGCTACCCTGTCAAAGGTAGCTGGCCATTTACCTTCCGTGAACCCCAATATCTCTTTAACAGTAGAGAAAGGGAAATGTAGGATAAGTGGGGGACTCTTGTGGCTTACCCCCCACACTAAAATTTCATCACTCCTATCATACCATGGTTACATATAAATATCCGCCTATGTTCTTTGAAACACAATTTCTCCTGAAAGGGGAGCTGTAGGTATAATCAAATGTAGGATAATTGGGGGACTCTTGTGGCCAACCCCCCGTAACATTTTATTGCTGCAGTGTCATCACATCACAGAAAAACTATAACTATCATACTGTGCTACCCTGTCACACATATATGGCCACATACCTTCTGCGAATCCTAATTTCTCAGGAACAGGGAGATGTAGGGCATTGAAGATGTAGAAGGACATGTACCCCTTGGTTATCCGACACATGAGTTGCTTTTCTCTGGAAGTATCCAGAAATTGAAGAAATGCAGAAATTCTTGATTTGTCATATTTTATTTGGTGCATATTACGGTAACTAGAAACATTTAAATTTAATTGAATTTTAAATGAAAACAAACATCTTTAATGTTTATTTGCATTGTGGTCCACAAGTTTTATCCCAATGTCAACAGCGGCCCCGGATGAAAAAAGGTTGGGCACCACTGGCCTACTTGATCAGACCTGACTTTTTGACTGTTAAAATATTAGTAAATTCTGTAGTTTAAAGAAGTTAGCTGCCCAGTGATCATATTATTGTCTGAATAACAGTACAGACTTTACTGTTAGGGCTTACATTCACTCTAATGTTGACCATTACAGATTTGGCAATTCCCTGATTCTTTTGGTGGTCAAAAGTGCTTGTTATCTCTTGAGAATGAACTTTATTATAATGTGATGGTTACAGGTAATTCATACGGTATTGCTTTTATCAGTACCCTGGTTTAAATTTCACTGGGTTTACTTCCAATCTGCATTCATGTTTTTAAAAAGATTGGTATATGTAATGCTCAAATCCAGCCTAAATGCTTACACCACTTTGGATAATGAAGGTAAGGTTTGAAGATTTTGCTGTAAAAGCTTCACTGATGAAAATGTATCCTCTCAAGCCTTGGAGAGCTTTAATTAATCAGGCCCATCGCCTGACTCTGCTGTCTCATGCCAGGTCCTGAGAATGTGGAACTTGCTGCATCCAGGGAAATGTGATGTGGGTATCCCAGAAGGCTGCAGAAAAAGAAGGGATGGTTAGCAAAAAAAAATTATAATAATATTTTATACTATTTAGACTAAGAGGTCTGCTTCAATGCACATTATAATCACTGCATATTAAAGTTGCATATGTAACAAAATGTAATGATAGGCTACTGTAAAAGAAAAATGAAAATTTAAATTTTATGTGTGCTGAGCATTATATAATGCTGTATTTGTTATTCTTGATTTTAGTGTGCCCTTAATAACAGTTGCCTTCCCACACAGAATTAATCTACATGGAGCATAGCACATCATGATATAAATCTACTTTCTTTAGAAATATTTTTCAAAGTATGAAATGAATTAATCCACAGGCAGGAAATTCTACAGTTTGTATGCAAAGAAATTATTCAATACAGTATATCTGACTGCCATGCCTTCCTTTTTCTTACCCTGGATGTCTAGTTGATGACAAGCAGAATTTATGCAATATGATGCTGCCTTTCACATACCTGTCTCTAATGCAGCCTGATGGAATGAAAACACTGCTGTCTTTAGGTGTATTCAGTTAAGCATTTCTATCTGAACTAAATATTTCTAACTGGAAACTAAATGGACTTAGCTGCATTGACAGAAAAATGTTGTAAGATTGTCAGTATTTGAGATTGTTTCAGAATCATTTATATGTCAGAGCCTCGGAAAAAAAACCCAAAACAATGAATCTTAATGAAAGAATTTTTACATTTGAATGCACATGTATTTTTATAATATATGTATGGATGCCTGTTTCAATTGTATACGAATAACAATGTATGAAAACATGTTTATATATGTTTTTATATATGTATTATAACGTGTATTTGTGTACCTCTTTTGTGTGTATATAGGCAATAGTTGTGACTATAATAAAGTAATTCCCAGAAGTATTTGCTGCTGAATCAGTGTAATCAAAACTACGGATGCCGTAGATCAGTGCTCTGGCACACAAGTGTGCTGTGAGAGATTTTCAGGTGTACCGTGGGAAATTATCCAATTACTATTGTCGAGTGTCTGTGCTGTAGTGACTGGCAAAGTAATGTAATACTCTTCCATGTCATTGGGTGGCAGTAGATAGCTTAATTGCCTTGTTTATTCTTAGAGACAAAGGAATTAGCTACAGAGTGTCATTTTGTAACATTTTTGATTTGTGGTGTGCCGCAGGATTTTTTCAATGTAAAAAATGTGCCGTGGCTCAAAAAAGGTTGAAAAACTGCTGTAGATAATAGATGGCAGACAGACATTAGTAAATGGAATGACTGCAAAGCAAACCTTCCGTACTATTTCTTCGTATCTTTCAAGCATGCGTGACCATATGTACAACCCTCTGAAGATCAATGCTATACAGAGGTGCAATAGACTGTTTGCTTATTAAATGTGTCAGTTATAATTGCTTTAAATGTGGATGTCAAGTTTGCAAAACTTAGTAGACATTCCATTCCCCCTGCTAAGAATTAGATAAAAATCAATGTAATGTAATGTAGTTTAATATCTACATACATCACTTTACAGAGATCCTGTGCCACTACCACAACCTATTTTATCAGTCTTTTAAAGGTGAATGAAACCTAAACATGGGTCACTTGTGGGTCATACAATATATACATGGCACATTCCATTTTTTGAATACCCATATTTGAACATCAATTAGGGCACTTTAATGGCATATCTTCGCTACATCAACACATTAAAAATAATTAGTACATGTCCACAACTACTTACATTTTTTTTGTTATAAAAAAATTATAATTTAATTTCCACCCCTTGAACAAGAGACAAAAAAAACTTTTGTACATGGTTCTGTCCCGGTAACTTTGTAACTGACATGTTAACGCACCATCTAATTACGCTTGATCAGGAGTAATTAAAGGAGAACATCACGCCATCTATATCCCATGTATAGTAAAACAATATAGATTATTCACTAAAGAAAATAACACACAACAAACACTTACTCATATATTTAAATGCTCACAAAAAATTATGAATCAGATAATCAGCAAAACGCGTTTAGTTACAGTGTTTACTCAAAAGACAGAACCTACTCACAAAAGATTATTTTTGTCTCTTTTCCAATGGATGGAATTGAATTATATTTTTATAAAAAATGTTTTAGGTTGTTTTGGCTACATGTTGATTAGCCTTTTAAAGGTAATAGATTTTCAATAAAATGAAAAAAGCACATTTACCATTTTGTTACTGGTGTTTAATGTAGCTGATCATTTAAAAATCATTTATTTATTATAAAAATTAGAGATTGTTTATAATCATATTATTGATTTCCCTGGAATTAATGACAAGAATTGCTATTCCTATAAAATCTAACTTAGGACACCTCAGGTTGAAACACAATGGAGGAGGATTACTAAAAGAGTCAGGGTTGTTAAATTGCCAAGTTAGAGTATTTTTACTTGGCAAACTTAAAGACTGAAAAACTTAAAGAATTATTCTATCCTCCATTTTTTACATGTGGAAGCAACCTTGGCCCTGAAGCACTTGGGAGGTAATTTATTGTTCAGACTCTAAGTCATATTTCTGTGAAGGGCAAAGGAACTCAAACTATAATGCTGAAATCTAGGTGTTGATCTCATCACTGTATTTCAGTGAATTAGAAATGTATGTTATACTGTTATTTAATAATGTAACAATATCAATATATATACATGTCCTTCAAGTTTATATATGCTGCAAACCTGATCATACAGTATATGCAAGCTGATTCATACTTCACTAGAGTAATCCATTTGATCAGCTGGTAAAATACATTTTTGGGGCTGAAGTTGAAGAAATCCTCTTAACCATTCTCAACAAAGTGTTGGGAAAAAGCCAAACCCTTAATCATTTAAGTTGGCGTCATATTCTTGTTATTTGCATATTTTACTTGGTACAAGTTGGCTTAAAAGCTCGGCTTTATTTGTAGTGCAGAAGATTTAAACTTGGCATAAATTTGAATGATTGAGATTGGTATGGCATATTTAGGAGCTCAGGAAAATCTTCTGATTTGAAAATATAAAATATTTTTTTTTAGAAAGCAATGCACACAGGCAGAGCTGTGAAATAGACCTTTTTTTGACTATTTCCTAATTGTTAGTTTGGCAAACAATATTTTAACAGTTGAAAGTGCATTGAGCAATGTCCAAACTGACATCTTACAAAGTTAAAAAAAAGACAAACAACTTCAGTCCCTGTTTAATATGTAAAGCAGTCACACAGAAGGGGATATGAGATAACAGTTCTATTTCAATTAGTTGTGGATGACTGCATTGTTTTCAAAGGAATTTGCATCAGTACATTTTTCAATTGCAAAATACCCTCAGCTATTAAATTGAACTGAGCAAAGTACAGGTGGCTGGCAAACATGTTTAATTTTTTAGTTTACGAAGCTAAGAGCAAAACTAAGAGCAAAATGTATTTTGGGGGTTGCAGAAAAGTAAAGTGTGTGGGGAATTTTATAGCACTGTGACCATAGCCCAGAACTTCTAGTATTATTTTTTCACATATTTAAATTCTTATTTAAATACATACTTATTTAAACTCCCCAACATACGATATGTTTTCTAAAATCAGCAAACATGTAAAATAAATTGATAAGTTGTCATTTTTTTAATGCAGTTAATTAATTGTTTTGTGTTTTAGTGTACAAAATACAATGTTACTCTTATTTTCTTTAAAATTTTAAACAGAGAACTGTATCAAGCGAATAAATCCCATGAAAAAACTAGGATACTTAAAATTGTCCATAGATGACATGAAACCACTGCAGCTAATCAGTTTGGACTTAACTAAAAACAATAACCTTGGATGTTTTTTTTATCCAGTGCAAAACCTGCTACAGGTTAGTATATATAGTATATAGATAGTATATAGTAGGTCAGGTTGAAAAAAGACATAAGTCCATCAAATTCAACCACTAGGGAAATAAATATATCCCAGATAAAAAACCCTATGGACATAGTTGGTCACACAGAGGAAGGAAAAAAACCCCTGGTGCAATTTGCTTCAACGGGGAAAAAAATTCCTTCCTGATTCCATAAGACAATCGGATGTTACCTGGATCAACAGTCACTGTTATCTTTACTTTAAAGCCTTATTACCCCGTTATATTCTGTGCTTCTAGAAAACCATCCAGCTTTTTCTTAAAGAAATCTATAGTAGTTGCTTAAACTACTTACTGAGGGAGCCGATTCCACATTTTCACAGACCTTACAGTGAAGAATCCCTTCCTTATCCGGAGCCTAAACTTCTTTTCCTCTAGACGCAAAGAGTGCCATCTTGTGCTGTGTAATGATCTCAAAGTGAATAATTGTAAAGAGAGTTCTTTATATGGACTATTTACTTATACATGATCATTTACATACACATGCATTTGTATACGCAATATTTGCGTATACATGTGTGGATGAGGCACAGAGGGTTTTTTTCAAAGTATTTTATTTTTGTAACACTTTTTCTTAATAAACTTCATTGCTTAGTAAGTGGGCTAACAAGTCCCCTATTTGATAGCTTAGGGGAGGTGCAAGTTTTATGTAAATGAGACATTCTAAGCGTCTTTTGACCCTGTTGCCTTCCCTGTCCTCTATGCAATCAGATGGAGCAAAAAAAAACAGCTCAAAGTTTAACAGTTCTGAAACCAGAAGAACTTATATTTAATCATTACACCGGCTAACTCCACAGAGATTTAAAAAAAAATCTTTAATTCTCCCTCAGCTGTTCTGAATAGTTTTTGTGGGTCCTGGGTGGTAGCAGCTTCAGATGAGCCCAGAAATTGTATGGTGTTTTGCAAATTAGTGTGTAGTAGAAGTGATCCACTAGCTTTACAGCTGCCCAAAATATTTTTTCAACAAAGGTAGGATGTGTCAGTACTGTTGAAGACTAACTAGCACTTTGCTAAAATTAATAGGAATAGCTGTGTCCTTGTCTACCCTTAATTTTAATACATACGGGCACCAAACTGGTAAAGAAAAGTGGAAAACATGATAAATATTTCCTCCATTTAATTGTATATATCCAAATATTTAATCTGTATAACTATTGTCCCTTTATTAGTTCAGACCTTTACAATTAGCAAAAAACTAAAAAATTGTCTTTTGGTATTTTGCATATTTTATATGCCTAAATATCAGAATTCACATTTAAGCAACATAGGTTTAGCAATACTTTAGTAAATAGTTATCCGTTAAGTGATTAGAAAGTCTAGTGGTGGTGAACATTTTACTAAAAAAGCAGCAGGAGTTGGCATTGAGCCGGGGTACAAAGGTAAATTATTAGGACACTGGCGAACCAAGACCTAAACCAAACCAGTTCTATTACAGTTATAAGTAGGAGGTAGCAAGAGGTTACAAAAGCAGAAGCTTGCAAACTCAAAATGGGTACAGGAATAGCATGATAATAAAGGGACAAAAACACAGTTCACTGAACGGGCAACTTCAAAAAACCAAGCTTATCTAGACTTTATATGTATTCATAGTAAAACACTATATAAAATTGTTAAAAATGTGTAAAAGAATGTTCATTTACATATTATTGACCCAAAATAAGCACTTTTAAAATATTAAAGCAAATCTGCATATCTAGCAACTTTACGGCATTGCCGAACCTACTTCTACAAGAGAAAATTGTCTCTTTCCAATGTGCTATAGTCCCAACTGATTTTACATTCAGTGGGTCTCATTTCATATATTCATTTTAGATCGGCACACTCTGCCTAGTAGAATCACGTTTAATTATAGATGTTTAAAACTTGCCTTTTCCACCATAATTTATCACAGTGGCACCAGGGGCCAGATTTTTATTTTTTTCTGGGCCCTTCCATCCCGACAGCAAAAAAGATACAATACTAAAGCTACCACAAAGTGCTTGCCGGTCAAATATTGCTACCTGCACCCCATTTCTAAACCATAAAGGAGAAACTACATTTACCATGGAATGCATCCTATGAAATATAGCTGCTGCTAACCTTTACATACTACTAACTCTGCTAAGGATAATTCCAGAGAAATGCCGGCCCCCATTACCATGACATCCTAGGTTGGCCTTATGAGAAATCAGGCCATAGTGGGACCTAAAATTGATATTCTAGTAATCTAGAAATGAAGGTACTGAAAGACAACGTAATGCTTTAGTTACCCATGGTATTTATGTAACCTGTGTATTTCTTGTTGCTGTCAGATTCTTTTTTAACTAATACCTGGGCTTGTTTTTCTGTTACACATATTTGTATTATTAAAAGAAAAAAACAGTAAATAAAATAATACAAACTGCTGTTAAGATTGCACTTTTAATATTTATTGGTGGATAAGAGAAAAAAAAAGTTTATGAGCTCAACTAGGTTGCTCACTTCTGAACATAGAAACTGAAGATCTCAGTTTACTCATTCATTTAACAAAGGCTATTGAGTGCAGAACTCAAGGGAGAAAAGGAGCAATGCCTAAAAATAAATAAAGAAAAATAAAATGAAAAGGCTGCAGATGCCTGAAATGTATTGACTCTCTGTATGTTTTAGGAATATAAAGAAGAAAAATAGCATTGTTAATAAAGATTGTCTTCATTATAAATCTTTTGGATTCAGGCCTTGCTTCTTCACTTTCAACTAGTGCATCTATTGCTCTTTGATTAATGCAGGTGTAGAGAATAGTTTTAGATTGCTATTATTTTCTCTTTTCTTACATTTTTTATAAACACTGTACAGATGGCTAAAGTGTCTGAATATTTTGACAACTTTTACAGTGTGCCTTGAATCATCAACTCTTGTGAACATTTTTCTTTTGTTCATAAAAAGTTCTACATTTTCTTTAAAATCTTTGCCATTTTTGATATTTTTTTTACACAGAGCATTTACTAAATATACTAAAGAACAAAATATCATTTCACATCTTCTTGGTAATAAAACACATTTTTTACATCAATCCCTTTTAATCACCTTTTATTTTAGAAATTATACATACAATGTAACACATTGTTACATTTTGTATCCCAGCTTTTTTCTTCCACTTTTTGCCATTCTTTTAAAGCAAGTACTGTATTTGAATTATCTTTTTTCCTTTTTTATTCTTCTTACCATAACCTTTAGGAGCCAACACAAAGAAACAAGCTGATGATATAGCCAATAATGATCGTGGTGAAGATGAAGGTATTTTTTATATTCACAATTAATGTGATGCATGTTTTTTTTTCCTAAAACCTAGTTTTTTTTCTCCTTTACCTTTTTTTTCTTGAGTCTTACCTATTTTTTTACCTTTGACAAAAAAAATCCTTTTCATTTGAAAATGATTATTTTCTATGAAATTTGAAATGTGTGATTGCATTTATAGCCTTTTTTACCTTTTAAATGCATGAATAAAAATTGTGGCACAGTCAATCCTAGGTAGTACTTCACAAAATGGAGTTCCATAACCTGTAAATATTTTTGGTAATAGTACGGTAAATATTGATTCTATGATTTTTCAAAATTGAAAGAGTTCTCCCACCTTTATTTCTAAAGAAATGATTTTTCATTATCGTCAGAAAACGGTCAAATGTGAACCTCTGTCATAACATCACTAGACTACACCCTTTGGGTCTGAATACTAACAAAATCTATACTCAAAAAACTATGTGAATCTTCACTTCTGCACACTGCAAATTACTGATCACTTTGAATATTTCATTATGAAATTCAATAAAAAAGCCAGAATTTGCTCTTTACAGTATTGGGTAACTAAAGTGAGTAACAGCGGTGTGTGGTATTCCAGTTACGTGTGTGGTATTCTATGTAAGCCCAATACAATGGTTTTTGCAAGTGGTATTGAACAGTTTTTGCCGTATGTTTTTTGGGACATTATGCGTCTTTCGCGCCACCTGCAAATATTTAAAAATGCTTGTGCTTGTTTTTAAGGCATTTTCAGGCATTTTGTATGCCTATAACTTTTCCAGACTTGAAAAAAAACTGCACGGGGTAGCTGAAATATTAAAACCAGTCCCGATTTGAACCTTCATATATAAGAAATTACTATCTATACTTTACTATCCATCCATCCTCTACTATCCATAAAAGTTCTTCCGGATCTGACTTGCAAAAGAAGGAACAAAAAAATGTATCTCACTTCACTTTGGCAAAAGCAGACCCCCTACCTCTCCTGAGTGGTTGAAGAGGCCATTGTTGGAAGGGGAGAACCTCATTCCTACAAGGTAACCCCAATGGTTTGGGGTCTGCAGGTGGGAAGCTTATTACTTTTTATTGGAATTTGTAGTCCACCTTTATTAAGAGGGCCTCCAAGTATCCACTACCTCGCCCTGGGGAAGGAATAAAGGGGTACATAGCCTGGACTAAATTGGCTGAACAGATGTAAACAATTCAGGAGACCTACATAGCCTGGAAAAGCTTTTGTCAATGTGATGCAGAGACAGCCGACACTGGATTGATCCTTGTGGATCTGATATTTAGATCATGCAAAGCTATCTATTAGTTTAAAAAGAATATGAAAGACCTTTCTTTCTATTTGTGTGTCCTTCCCTGTGTACTTATTTCCAAGGATGAAGAAAAAGGGGGCCTCCTTTTTACTAATGGGAATTACAGATTCCAATAGGCTCCTCACCTCAAAAAAAAACAAAAAACAAGTTTTTGCTTGAAACTCCCAATTACCTAGACATGGGCAGTAGTAGGAACCCAAGAGCAGTAAAATAAATTTAAGTTTTGATATATCCATGTAATTTAAAAATAATTTTTAACACATGATATTTCAGATACAAAAGTTTTAGTTTAGTAATTTCCTACTAAAGGGTTGATAAGTTTGTCTCCTAAGGCTCCTTTCTAAATTACATGCTTACTTACTACTGTTAGCTGAACCCTGTGTCCCCTCTTAAACTGCTTTTCTGTCAACTACAAATTTTCACAACTCCCTTGTCAATCTGTAGAGAGTGTGATTTTGGTTCCTCTCCCAAAGGAGAAAAAGCAAGCTAGCAGCCACATGGAACTTGACGCAAAAAATGTGAAAATACCTATTTTATTAAAAATATATCGAAAAATGTTAAGCCCCTCCCTTTCTGTCTTTACTATTGTAGCAGTAAAGACTGAAAGGGAGCGCAGAACCTCCTGCTTCGGGCTGCTCCTTCTGAGCATGGCCTAAATTGGGCATGTACAGAAGGGGCTTTCCTGCCATTCTCACAGTGAATTATAAATAATGTTCCCTTGCTTCCATTCATTTTTTTTTTTTTACTTTACACTCAACATTGCTTGTCAGTCCACCATGTCAGTCCACTCACTGACTTTAAAATGTATCAGTTCCAGTTTCAACATATATTGTTATGCTCTTTAGAACATCTGGATATCCTAAGTGCCACACCATCATCCATCCTGTGGTTCTTAGGTTTGAAAGTTGCTTATCTGGGGCCTCTAAATAGCAGAACAGACAGATAGTTTAGTGGTAAAATCTTCAATATGTAAACTTTATTTCAACTTTGCCAACATGGATTGATCTTTAGTGTTGAGAAAAGTTTTTTTTTTTTATTCTTGTGTATGTTCAAATTTCAAAGGTTTTACTGTGTCAAGAAAATAGACTGGAGAAAGTAATTCTCATTTGATCATTTTGATCTATAGAAAAAAAAAATAGTTGGCTTCAAAATGAAGGCTTTTTCCTTACACATACGAAATCAAAAGAGTTTTAAAGCTTTCATTAACAGAATGGATTGTACATTGGTTTGCTATTGTGTCTCTTGTTGTTAAAGAGAATATTTTGCCCATTTAACAGTATGAAGTAATATTTCCAATTACATCATAAAATGTATTTTTATGGTATTTATTTTATATAAACCAATCAATACTAAACTTATTTATAAATAACAAGCAAGATTTAAGCATTATGCAACATAATACTATACATTTTCCCCATACCACCTTAACAGCACAAAACTTTTTCTATGTGGAATCTTTTAGTAGTTTAAATTCTTTAAAATTATGTAAATCCCAAAATACTTTGCTCAGCTTTAAATGTAGACCTACTTTAAAATATGACTGTGCAACAATGTGCCGCCTTAAAATATATTTGCTGATTGTTGCAGTTTTAGAAATCATAATTTTAGTGCAATTGCAATGTAATGCATGTTCAATAGGTTTTTACAATATGTTTAATCTATATGGTTTAAAGCACAGCTATTATGCTTTCCTATGTAAACCGGGTTAGTTACATATTCAAAATGTCACAGGCATAACCCTTTTCATTTTAGCGTTGCATTAGACTGTAATTTATTTAAGCCATACTCCAGAGCTAATGTAATATGTAGCTTAATACTACAGCAGCAAAGAAAACTGCTGTGAAAGTAGATTAACTTTATTGCCTTTTGACATAGTATAATTTTGTGTATAAAAGTGAATGCGCTTCTAGTTCTACTTCTTCGCACACTCTAAAGTTTTCAAATATCACACATAACATTTTCCTTCCTAATGCTTGATATTAGTGTTTAAGTAAAATATGTCTAAAACACAAATACAAAGAAAATGAAGCAAATATTAAAAAGCTCAGCACCAACGTAGGACTGTATTTAAAATGGCAGTGAGAAGAGTAGTTCCAGGGTGTCTCTTATTTGGTGTCATCTCACTAGCCTATACTACTGCACTGGTTCCTGAAGAACTAGTGTTTGCACATTTTATCATGGACGTTCCTGAATTGGCCACTGCTGCCCCTATTGATTCTCTAAGGGCCTCCATGAGCGAGATGCTACATGTAACGCTAGCTGCTCCTCAACCTTACCACCGCAGTTCATTCTGTTTTCAGCCATGTTACTATAATTTTAAAATTGAATTGTTTTATAGATATCTATGTCTATATATATAGACATAGATATTATAACTGTCACCTTCTTTGAAAAAAATATTGATTAATTGATTCCTCCAGTCATTTTCCAGAGTACATTACAAGATAAAGTATATTTTATTGGTTATTATGACAAAATATATTCTGTTGTCCAAATTTTTATGTACAAAGGTTGAATTTTCAGGGACACAAATGCATAGGCAGACATTCTAAAAATAATTCCTTAAAACCCTTATATAGCCAACAATTTATATACAATGGATTTCTATACCAGAGAGATGGTCATGCAATGTATTTAAATTAGGGTCGGTATATAACTACTGGTTGGTCCAATTTAGTGTGTACTTTTTGGAATTTATATTAGAATTCATTTGTTTAAATTAGTGGCAGGACTTTTCTAAATGTGACTTGACACCCAATTAAACCCTTGTAATTTATTAATGTGATGCACCCAGGCTGCAGAGGGTAATAAATCAGATTTTCTTATTAGAGTTTGCACTTAATTGGAATGTGTAGCATCAATGGTTGAAAAACCCTGGTCATTCAGCAATCTGGAGTGTATTTCACACAAAGTCTTAGTGACTTTGCAATCCTTTATACAGAGGAACTAAGCAGTTGGGCTGCAGTGCTTATGCACTAACAAATAACATGCTAATAGAATGGGAAAGCAGAGTGCAATACACAAAATTTTTGAAAAAGTTGTAAAATTTCAAGACTGAGTGGGGTAAAATACAAACCAGTAGGTAGATAAAACGGTTCCTGCAAATGTATTTCATATGCATATTCGATTGTCTTCTTGGAGTTCCACTTTAACTTAGTAAATACATGTTGTATAATATTAGAAACAACCTTAAAATCGAAGATATTTCCACTAATTTAAATTTAAGCTTGAAGATCACAGTATATAAATATACTTATTTTTTTTCTTCAGTTATCATTTTTATTATGCCGTAAAGTTTTACAAGATTTCTAACCAACAGAAAGCCAAGATGTAAAAATATATATAAATAGAGCTGCAAAGAGTATTGAGGGCCAACACTGGGGAAGTCCTACATTTGCATACAGGATTTTTGTATTAATAATGCAAGCTCTAAGGCCATTAAAACTAATTCTGTACATTCAAAGTGACATTTTTTGTGGTAATAATAACAGAGAAAAAGCCATAATATTATAAATGTTAGGAAGCTTTTGACCTCTTATGTGCTTAAATTTGAACTACAGTCCCACTTTTAACAAGGGCAATTCATGCAGGTGGCTATTGCAGAAAGTAACAGGTGATGTCCCTTCTGCAAAAGCTGCTTTTACCTGTCTGTTTGCCAGCCAGATGTAAAATTTTTATGCTTGTGCACCTGAGCAAGTTATGTCATTGAGGCATTGCCAATCAAGATGTCTGAAGATCGTTTTCAAGAAGTAATGAACAAAGAAGGTGGTGGCGCCCTGCAATGGAACAGGGACAGGTGAGTAATTGCAGGTTTAATTCTAAATATATATCCCATATACCACTGTTAACATAACACATACACAGGTGAATATTTAACCTTTCAGCACAGAGATACAGTTGTATCAGAAAGGGGTATAGAAATATGACACTTATTTTCAAGAAAATTAGGCAGGTTTAGGTCCACTTACAGATTTTTGGAACTTTGGAACAAAGTTAACTCACAGTGAGGATTTTATATAGTAACTGACACCACATTGCTCCATATTATGTTGAGACAAACATTAAAATAATGTACTTGTTCCGACTTGCATTCAAATTCAACCAACAACAAACCTTTAGTCCCTACCTTGTAGATAACCCGGGGACTACCTGTATATAAACCAACTTCTACTCTGTATGATCTAACTTTTTTATTAGAAGTTCAGTTTTTTTAAGCATTATTAGGCAGTGTTTTTTTACAGTGGAAGTAGATTTTGGCAATATAGGCAAAGCTTGAATCTAACTGAAAGGATCTGACTATGCTTCCAATAAACGGGAATGTTTCCTAATAATAAAATAAATGTATGCTCATGCTTTCACTGATCAGTACCATATTTCAGAATCTTCTCCACAATGAGGCCTGCGAAACAATAATATATGGTAAAATGTTCATGAACTGAAAGGACTACCTTGTCACGATTGGGAAGAAAGAGATTACCACTTGGTTTTTAGATTTTCCACTAAATTTGACCCCCTAAGCTTCCAATTATTTATTAAACATGTTCCTCCTATACGAACACTCATACAGCCTCTAAAATACAATAAAGTAGCTGCTGAATCTTCAGTTTGGACTTTGTACGATTTTAGTTTTACTAAGAAATTATACAATGTATTTAGTAACTGGATTAATAGATATAAACGAAAATATAAAATGGCGAATGCTTGAACAAAAAAACAAGCCTAGCTATTCCAAATTAAATGTGTTTGCATCTGTGAAATGTTTTCAGGTCACACTTGATGTTTCACTAGTAAATGGGATTTCTAAGTATAGCTCTTTAATAGGGCAGTGCCTTCTTTGTATGTAAATAGGTTGCAGCTGTATCTTTATTCAGCTGATGAATATTAAATCTTTTGTTTCAGTCTATTTTTAAAGCATGTATAGATTTCATGACAATTCATACATATCAGTCTCTGTATTGCCTTCTGCAATCACAATTGCTATGACCTAGGTCCTGTCTCTTTTTTTGTTTTGAAATACTGAGGAAGAACAATAAAAATATGTATATGTATTAGGAACTGTCATGTGTACCTCCTGTCATAAGAAAACGAGTTCATCCATCTGCACTCTTAAAGCTCAGCTTCAGGCATGCACCAAAATTATTTAAAGCCCCACCTCACTGCATCACCAGAATCAAGGATGTCTTAAAGACATGTGTACTTACAAAACTGTGCTGGTCTTAGGAGCGCGCTAATTACAAATAATGCAGAATAGGGAGTGACATAGGGAGTATGATAACTAAGAAGAAAAGGTTCAGGGGACTGGTCATCTGGCAGGAAAAAAAACCTACAGGATAATGGAGGCAGGTAGGTAATGTTTTCTTTTAGAGGCTTTCTGGAATAAATAGGCCAAGATACTTTAATATAGGACAATATATGCACGTGAGTGTATTAATAGTATTAAAGTGTATAAATATACACTATAATACATATTATTAATAATAGTGATGATAATAACAAAGGAGTGTTAGCAACTTGATGAAACTAAAAAGTTAGTAAGCTGTATATTTGTTTGTATGTTTTCCCTGTACATGAGCAAATAGTTATGTAAAAGTCTTTACTTCAAAGACAAGAGCTGTGCTCTTCAGAGTAACAATGATAATATATTCTTAATAAACATTAAATTTGCTTCAAAACAGGCCCCCATTGACCTGTATATATACAGGCACTGACTCAAAAATCCATTCTTCAAGATAAGCTTCTTCAAACATCAATTAGAGGCGGAAGGCTGCTGAATCTCTTGGAAGAAAAGAAGGGAGGGAACTCAGAGAGATGGCTTAAAATATTTTTTCTTTTGTATATTTAAATGTAGACTTGCCCTGCAGCACTTGCGGCAACAAAGGTCAATGAGATCTAGTTTTAAAATGTCTTTTCCTTTAAGAATATGTCAAAGCTTAAATGTCCTTGTCACAGGTTAATCTAAGACTTGTTGCACAGATATACTGTAATTGCTTCAACGTCCAAAGCTATAAAGGCGTCTCACTGATTGCTATGTAGTTGGTAAGGATTCAGTAAGAGGTCGGAGTAGGTTTTCTAAGTGTTTAACAAATATAAAATAGCATGTACAACAGGTACAGTGAACTGTTTTCTAAATACTTGAAAAAAAAAATCGTTGCTGGTTAAATGCTTCCAATTTTTTTTTTAGCAACCACCATTGGGAGCAGATGAAAGCCATGGACTACAAACATAGATGTCTTAGGGGCCACTTAAATATAAGCTTTTTTACCAACCACTTATATGTGTACTGTTCTATTTGTTCAAAATTGAGCTTTTGACAGGCTATTCAGAAGCTTCTAAGTAAACTGTTCACTTACCTGTTAGCAATTCATATGGAGTAAACTTTTACTTTGTTAAATATACCCAGGAAATAATAGCAGGAGTGCCTGGTGTATTGCAGATTATTACCACTGACTGGTTTTAGTCAGATTTTGGTGATTTGAAATATCTTCCATTTGTGAACCAAGTGTTGTTTAAGTAGCTGGTATATCCAAAACCAAGAGTTTTTGTTTCAAATTTAACGAAAAAAACGCAAGTCAAAATGCAAGCTTTTCAATTATTTAAAGGGAACTCGTCATGAGAGAAAAATGGAAATTTTCATTAAACTAACAATATATTGTCCTTTTTTTACCTTCTTTTTCTGTCTATTTGATAGCCTGTGGTGGCAGTAAATGAAACATTGGAGGCAGCTGTCAACAATACAGGGACCAGCCTTTCCTGACCTTTTTAACATGGGGGAACCTTTGAAATAATGTTCCCAGCTATAGTTACTATATTCACAGCTCACAGCACATGTGGTAGTCAGTGGGAAAAATGTCTTCTGTACAGCCAAAAAAATCATTGGGTTTAGTGGTAATTGACCTAGAGGACACAGATTGCTCATTGCTCAAGGAACCCTTAAGAAACCTCCAAAGCAACACTGGAATTCCACAGAACACTGGATCAGAAACACTGGTCTGGATAGTAATAATAACTTGACAAATGGTTCCTGTTACTAGTGAATAATATACTGTTTCTTGAATCTGTTCTCCATTGGAAAGATTTTCCATCTCCTCCCCTCCTGTCAGTAAATGAAGGTAAATCTCTCCAAAAGGTGACTGTCCACAGTGAATACCTAACAAGTGTTCTATCCCACCCTGTCCACACCTTTAAGCGTACTTTGGGGTTAGGTTTTACTATTTATTGGTCATGAGTAACTGGGTAATAATGGTAGTAAATTGACTTGTTAATATTGGTTTTACACAATTGAACAGCATAACCAACCCTGGATCCCCGTATTGGGCCATACACTTTTTTTAAAAAAAATCCAGAAATATATATTTTTGTTTTTATTTTTAAAAAAGTACTTTTTCCACTCTGTCTGTGTTTTTATTTACAGTGAACTCTTTCTGAAAATGGGAAGTGGTACTAGCGAATCCCTGTACTCCTTCCTCTATTAGAAGTTTAATATTTGGGAATTACCTAAAAAAGGGGCTTTCTTATTGCATAATAGGCTCCTCCAATAAACATGCAGATCCTTTTGGAGTCCCCTTAAATGTTGAGGGAGTAGAATCTGATATTGTACCCCCAGACCTTTTCCGGGCCACCCAGGCTTCCTGTCTCAAAAGGTACTAATTCTAAAGCAGAACTAATAATAATAATAATAATGATAATAAAAAAGTTTATGCCCCCTTCCCCCCAAATCATGTTATTAAACTTATGCTGCTTTCATCTCCATATGTTTTTTGTATTATTATTACTGTAAGTTTATCTTGTAATCTTGAATCTTGTGTATATATGTTTATTGTATACTAATTTTTTTACATTGTATATATATTTATTGTATGCTCATTTGTCTACATTGTACTATACAAGACTACAGAAGATGATGGAGAGATCAAAATAAAAACAATAATATTATAAATACAATTAATTAGTTTTTAATGTTGCCCATTAAACCACATATAAACCCCCCCCCTGCCATATCATATTGAAAGCTTCAAAAAGGTTTTGCCAAACCACACAGGTTTTGCCAAAACTCTGTTTTAATTATCAATAATTATCAATAGGAGGCAATACATATTCCTACATTCAAATTGGCACACCCACTGGTAAATGGTCTTTATATATAAAGATTTCCAGCTTCCACTAGGATCTACTTACAAAAAAATATACCAATATATTTATGTTTGGTGCCAATAATATGTGTACAAAATAAACTGAACAGAAACAAATACTATAGGGAAGCAACTTTACGAAATATGCAATACATATTTAACAAAAAAAGCTATGATTATCAATTCAATGCAATACTTTTATCTGACCATTTGTTTTCTGTTTCTATAGATATGCATGATCCAAACAATAAGAAACCAGTGATGGTCTACATACATGGAGGGTCCTACATGGAAGGCACTGGAAACATGATTGATGGAAGTATTCTTGCAAGTCATGGAAATGTCATTGTTGTTACTGTCAATTACAGGCTTGGTGTCTTAGGTAAGTCTAAAACTGTGTTAAAGGCTGTGATTTCACACATTACTTTTTCTGTAATTATTTTTAAAATGTATCTAAGCTCAAACACTTACAAGAAATGTTTTATTATATATTTGTCTCTGTAAAGTCAAAACGTTAAACCTTTTTTTCTAAGTCAAATCTCAGTTAAATTATCCCTTATGATCATCAAAGTGTATTTACCAGTATTTCTCTTCCCCCGGTGACAACATACAACATACAACATACACCTAATTCAGCTTCAGCATTGTCACGGCATTGTTCGATCAAGAACAGTAATTAATTACTAACCTTTTGTTTTACTCCATAATTACTCGATTAATTACTCCATAGTGCATGCATCTGCAAATGTCTTAGAGAGCTTGTTTTAAAACATTTTGCTGCTTGTTGAATTCCATAGCCTGACCACAGTTGGACTTTAAACAAATATTTCTTTTAATTTTAAAGGTATGCATCCACTGTTTATAAATTTCCCCCTTATCAAATCACAGCCATTTGGTGTAAAAGGTACCTGAAAAAAATACCATGGCCAATGGTTTCATACCATGTGAGAAACAAAAGTAACAAACACCACTAGCAATGTATGTGATGCTGTCCTCATCTATGCATTGCACAACTGATAGGTAGGCATATTTTATTTTTTTGGTACATTTTATACCCACCTATAGCACCTAATTTAATGAAAGACCCAGGAAAAAGAAGACCTTTAATAGTTGGAAAGTCCACTTTAAGGCCACCCCACCTAATGTAAATAATGGTCAGTTATTTTGCATGTACATTTTTAGTTTATAAAAAAAAACTCTGCTTCCTTTTGGCAAATGGTAAATTAGGGCTCCCTGATGAGGTGGTGAATGATGAATAGTGAATGATAATGAACTATTCACTCACTACTCCTCTGCCTCCAAAAGCTTAATCTACTTTTTATAGCACATTTGTGGTCTACCTGCCCATTTACCCACTTTGGCCACAATTTGTGGATTCCACATTTTTAATAAGAAATGAACATGTCAGAACTTTTCTCTTTATGTATTTCCTGACTTGTGTTGCATACATTGGTTTAAAATTTCCAATTTTTATGACAAAACATAACTTTTATCAATAATTTGGCATTGATTTTTTTATGGAAAAAAATTGCATAGAAATATTATATCTTTTTAGTTTGATTTGCATATGGTAGCATTTACATCCCATACCAAGCACTCATGCTGTGCCAAAAAGCTTGTTGTTATGTGCCAGTGACTGCTTGTTGTTTTACAACTACATTCTTTGTTTTGTGTGCATACATTTGCTTATCATTACCAAAATACATAAAATATAAATGTACAGAATATACTGAAAACTCCAGTTTTAAATATTGGTTAAATACATTTTGTAGAAGGTGGAACAATGTAAAAAAAAGAATATATGGTAACTGTTACTGCTATTTCAATTGAATCTCCAGAAATAATTTATAAGGGAAATCAGCATGAGACGCTTTAATTAGATGGCATTTATCAAGAGTTGGTGTCCTATTGCCCTTGCATAAAAGCTTAACTTACATTAACTTTCCAGGTTTCCTAAAGGATATTTTCACCAAGAGAAATACATAAACTGCCTTTGACGCTCTCCTTTGTAAAAATAATAATTGTCTGTCTGCATTTTGTTTTTAATATCCTAAGACGCAAACGTGGAATAGACTTACAGTGAACTAATTTAGGAGGAAGTCAGAAATGCGGCATACCTGATCCTGGCCAGTGGTTATAAGAGTGTTACCTTACAACCAATGACATGTTCACAAATCAGTAATGGTAGCCTACATAATTTAAACAGTATATCCAGTAAAATATGTGCATTCAACATACTGTATTGTATGCATGTTTACCCTGTAAAAGACCTGAGGCTTCTGATTATATATCATCACCATCATGTAAAGTGTTTGACAAACTTATTTCTCATGTCTCCAATGGCAAGTTTGTTACACACTCACGTAAGTACTCATCGCCATCTACTGGTATCACTAGAGTGTAAACCGAGATTCTTTTTCTATTGGCAGTTTGACGTTAAAAAATCTTATTTCATATTCTGCTATTTATGGTAAGTCAAATAGTCATACCTTACCAAAATGGTGAGCGTGTTAAGGAGACTAAGCACACAGCTAGCTGGCTGGAATTAGCTGTCTCCTCAACAGGAAATGCTGTAGAACAGATTCCACATTTTGATATGCATGGACCGAAAGCTGTCAAAAACACATTAAATAAGGATTAGTAATTGCTTTAGGTTAATTATTAAAAACAAAACCTTCATAGACAACAGCTTTAGAATAACAACATATGCAATGCTTGTTAGGTTGTAAGGGCTATTAAAAATAAATCAATTTTAATAATTAAACTTGAACAACCTAGTCTAGCATTAGGGCATACTGTTTGAGAAGCATTTTATATAAATTTATGAACATTTTATTTTTTCTCTGGTGCAAAAATCTTTTACAGTTGATGTCATATCCTTAAATCCTTGCTAAAAAAATGTTTGGTATAAATTACATTTATCTCTGTAAGCTCACTAATTTTCCACTACTCTGCTGAAATCTCTATCCTCCTAATTCAGTTTAATCATTACATTTATGAGCATGACATCTTGATGTACTGAATACTAAAACACATTTATAATTAACACTTTGACTGGAAAGTGTTAGAAATGTATAATTGGCATCCATAATATGCCTAGGACCATATCTACACATGAGAAAAGTTTAAAAAGAGACCAGACTTTAAATATAAAATACGATTTGCCTATATGGTACATAGCAATAAAGCCCTAATGCAGAGAAAATAGATTATGATACACAGTATTATGTAAAAATGAATTCCCAGGCACTTTGAAAATGAATGACAAAATATACCACAAATGAATTGTATTTATTATATTCCCTAAAAACTGAAATGTTTTGATAGTGTCATAACAGAAAATAAATCTTTTTACTGCTGGAGTAGAATATATTCAATATTTCAGATATTTGGCAGTCTGTTAGCTTGTGTACCTTATAAGTTGTTGTTATGGCATCTGTTACAGAGAGATTTAATAGATGCCTACATTATAATCATAGTAACAAATTTTGGAACTAAAGACATAGGCCCTGGTTTAATAAAATTCTCCAAGGCTGGAGAGAATACACTTTCAGAAGTGAAGCTGGGTGATCCAGAAAACATGAA
>NC_092858.1:132152082-132207787 GCF_032062135.1 Pyxicephalus adspersus
AGTATTGTGTGTCCTGTGCTTGATATAGAAAGAAGTTGCAAGTTCACATAGCATGGAATTTTCCCTTTTATTTATTTGGATGCTGTTGAGGCTGGGCACCAGTCTAGGTTGATCAACCAGGAGCAGCTGTTCTATTTTATGCCTGTGATCATTATTTAGCTATTAATATTATTAAACAGTATTTATATAGTGCCAAAATTTTACGTAGCACTCTACATTAAAAAGAGGTTGTAAATGACTGACATTGAAACAGTAGGAGGGGAGGACCCTGCTCACAAGAGCTTACAATCTAGCTACCACCATTACTGGTTTTAAAGTAATCTTGTGTCTGTAAAACTGCAGTAGGGACATTCAAATGAAAGCTACTTTGCAAAAGAAAATTGTATTCATAGTGGTTTTAATTAGGAACATGTCGACAATAATGAAAACCATGATGCAAAGTGCATGACTGTATTCATATAAAGTCGCTAGTAAGTCACATTCAACTGGGCTTTTTTTTTGTAATGTTGAAGACATTTGTAGCTTGTCCGAGTAAAGTTTTCAGTTCCACAGTGGCTTTTTGACAAGTTATGAAACATCTTCATTACAAGAACAAGTCCAGTTAAAAGTTACTAATTACAGCTAGCAATATCATGATCTGGATAAATGAGAACCTTTACAGAATTTATAGAAAGTCTCTCTCCTATGTATTATTTTTATTATAGGTCTTGTGGTGAATTCACTCATTATTTTAAATATAGGATCATATGGATAATAATGACACAAAGAATAACGATGTGCTTATAAATATCTGTTCACAAGTAATAATTAATATTGTTTTAGTCATGCTATGACATCTTAAATTATTAATATGCACTTTGTACATAAATTGTTAAAGGTAAAATGAATCCATTTTTAAAATGATCATAATAATAATATTGATATAACTATAATATTAATGTTAGGTGTCATTTTTGACAACCAAGACATATTATGAGAAATGCATTGTCAATTGATGGATGTTCGGGATTCTCTAGTAGGGATCTACAGGTAAAGGTTAGAGACTGGGAGAAATAATCGGTTTCCATTCTTTCTATTGTGTTCCTTAATCGAAACTAATGACTTTCATCTAAAGCAAAGGAAACACTCATTGTTAGGTAATTTATCACAGTGAGATTGTTTCTGTAATAAGACTGCGCATGACACAGAGCATTGATTAGAAGACACTTTAATGAGTAGGCTCATATCACATTTATAAAAGAAGAAAAGAAGAAAAGCCTTATGAGGGCCAATTTGGATTTGGATAGCTTGCTGTGCTTGAAATGGAATACTTGCTGGGCCTGCAATTTAATACTCCCACAGGGATGTAAACACACAGCACTGTATAAATGATAAACCATTCTTTTTGGTTGTGTGATAGGCTAAACATACAATGTAACATCAAATATTAAACAAAAAAGCACTGGGGCTTAGTTCCAATGTATTCATTGATCTAAGCTGTTAACAACATTTTAGGAAGAGGCAGGCTAGAATTAGAAAAAACACACAGCATGGTGTCTACATAAAGAGTAAAATGTTATATCATAAAGGACTAAGGCAAATCAAGGAAGGTAAACCCAAACTAGAGATAAATGCTTACCCCACCAGCTTTCACATTTTCAAAGAAGAAAATATATAGTTATATACAATTAAGCATGTTTAGTTTTTGTTTTGTTATGTTTTTAGATAATGTACCCACAGTTAATGTATAAAATATAACAATAGTCATTTTACCTTAAGATAATGTTTTGTGAATTTATTCTACTGAAATTTCATGTACCATTGCAAAAAAAAAAGTGCTGAGATGGTGCTTTTTTGGCAACTACAAAAACCTTGCATTTTATGAGAGCTCTGTCCAGCTTCAACAGTGGAACCATAAGCTGTAAATAAGAATGTGATTAAACTGGTGGTAAAGTGTGGGTGCTGGTAACACTTCATCATGCCTGTGAACTGCTGCTTAGGAAGAGACGCCACATGTATTGTCTACTTATGGCATTCCAATAGAGAATGATTAGGGGTCGCAATGAATAGTCCCCTGCTGTCAAATCTACAAACAGTTGTTCTTTAGGAACCAGCATTTCGGTGGCCAAGGTGCTTGCTCTTGCAGGGTCTGAGATGATGATGTCTTAGGTGACCATTCCTGTTCCAGACAGCTTCATAAGGGCATGTGCTATCTTCATTAAATGTAATTGGACAATGATGAAGTGAGAGAAGGTTAAATGCACCTAACCCTGTCCTCCACCACCACACCAACTAATTCAATCTCACTGCCATTTCACTAACTTGAAGCAATAACTTGTTCAGCTGCACATGCTGTCACTGCACCAATGCACACAATCCCACTCTCCTCCACTACACTAATGCATACTACCCTACTGAGTGCTACTTCACCAACATGTAGTTCTGAATTTACCACTAATGCACCTATTAGGAACAGTTGGCAATCAGGTAGGTTTTCAGTGCAGAGAGGGACAAGCCATGTCTCTTTTACAATAACTCTGTTCTCAAACAAGATGGCCAAAGATTGTTTTCAGGAAGAGAAGGACAAAAAAGATAGAGGCGTTCTGCAACAGAATGGGGCTGGGTTAGTATAAAAGGTTTAGTTCTGTTTTACTTTAGGAATGTTGAGAAATTTGCAGAGAACCATACACATAATTCATAATAATTGCCTGGATTTCTGAGTCACATTATCCTACATGGATGGATATAGCTATGTGCAAATATTCAAGCAATACAAAATACTATTTGAGCATCTATCTATCTATCTATCTATCTATCTATCTATCTATCTATCTATCTATCTATCTATCTCTCTATCTATCCATTAGAATATATATGCAGTATCTTCTGTGTGTGTATTTTCCCTGGTCTGTCTTGCAATGATCTTAAGGATGAATGCAGTTGCAAGCATGGTTTGTTTTTCTGTCAGATGCTCCTGTTACAGTCTGTTAGGTTTGTTTTGCAGCCCAATTACAGACAGACTATTTTGTCATTTAGCCATTGCTAAATTACAGTTCATATTTAGTGTATTTGCTTACAGTTTACATCATTCAGTCACTACTAAATCACCATGAAATAAAATGAATATTTGTTGTCTTTTGTTTTAGATTTTCGAAATCTGTATTCCTGAAGATTCGTGGTTTTATGATATATCTGAGCTCTTAAATCCAAAGTGCAGGCAGATATAAAAATATGTGATGCCTAGTGATGTGTTCATTATTAAACTAATAAATATACATATTTTTTTCAATGCAGCCAGTGTAAGTACCCAACTTGGCACAAGCTTCTTGCCTATCTTGCCCACTTTGCTCACTCCCCACTGACTGACATCCCTCCACAGCTGCTACAACACCCCCCCCCACACAACATGCCTCCCAACTGCACACAACCATACTATTTGTGCCCATTTACTGGCATACTAGCCACTATTGTAGACTCTTTAGTGTCATATGCCTGTCCACTGTCATAGCTTCTGCACTTCTCCCCTGCACAAGCTATCAGATATCCTACTCTCCTTACTCCTCTCATGTACATACTGGCTGCTGCAATGCACACTGCACTCTTAAAATGCAAACACTGTTGTCATAAGCAATGCACTTCTCTCAATCAAATACAGCTCCACAAAGATTGCTCTCACGTACAAATTTCCCACCATTATACCCTCCATATTCATATTCTTGCATATTCTCTGCATATTCTTGTTGCTTTCACACATGGGTAACCTTCTCAAGTTATTCACTCTTTTCCTGTACTCTACCCACTTTTATTCACAGTAATAACTCTACCACAAAGTAAATTTCAGGATTTTACTTTTAATGGGATTAATGACATTACAACATGGCAGAAAAAACAAACATAGCCTCCTGGCTCTCTTCTTAAATTTTGGCAGAACTCTTGGGCAACTTTCCCCTAGTCTCAAAAACAAGTGCCTTTTTATTACCATTGGCCAGGTGCTCCAGAGCCATTACCATATTCTGCCCTGGAATACTGTGGCCTTTCATATTACAGAACTGAGATTCCTCACGTTATCGTAAGACATACAATAAAAAACATATAAAAAGGACATATAATAGCATTTTTTCGGAACAGTTAAATATATGAATCTACAAAACAGTTACAGTTATGCTACAGTTTTGGCATATCTAGGACTTACCAGATGTAGGGGAAATTTTATTAAAAATAAGTGGAGTTTTACATTATGATTAAGCTTTTTTGTTTTTTTTTTATTTTTTTGTTAAGCAATTCCTTAGCTTCACCATAAAAATTAAATACCACTAGTCTGTTTTAGCCTCTGTAATGAGAACAGACAAACTGTGTTCTGTTATTCTCTTCCCTGTGCAGTCTATTAAAAGTGACAATTTGTCATAGAGAATGCAGTTTGCTTTTATCAAGCAAAAATAAACCACTGAAATGGCCATGATGGTAATGGGTTGCTACATGAATGTGCTTTTTAAATGACGCATGAAAGATTTATAAATTAGCCTGTTTTTTTTTTTTTTATTAATTTTTGTAACAACTACATAAACCTCTACATACACATACCTTACCTCTGCAAATCTGAACATCTGATATATATTAGATTTAATATTGACCATTGCCACATGTGTAAAATATTGTTTGTGATTACTAGATATATTCAAATTCACCATGTGCCCAGTCTTAAAAAGTCATACACTGTTAAAACTTATATTAAAAATAAGTAAATAAATATTAACATTTTTAGTAAATTTGGTGATCACTAGAAGATTCCTTTCAAAGGAGAACTCCTGCCTATGAAATGTTGTTTTCAATAATACAAACTCAATGCCAACCTTTAGGTTAAGTCTACATTAATTGTTTCCCCATGTCTTAACTATAAGTTTAAGTGTCCATAGCTGAGTTTCCCATTTATTACAATGGGCCAGATTACTGGAGTGTTTTCTTTATGGGCAGTAAAGGAAACATATCCTGCAATTTTTGGAAAGTGTTAAAGCACCCATAAACATCCAAAAATGCTTAAAAAAACACAGCACATACAGATACTAGACAATACAATACAAAAATTTACAAAATACAAAAAGAAGGGTGTTTGGGGTTTCTTTTATTAGTTGTAATATTGCCATGAATAAGAAGAGTAAATACTTAAAATTTTAAATTAACTCAATTGTAAAATACTCCAAAGCATGACCTGTCAGATTTTAGGTTTAGCTGGTAGAATGGTAAATTTAAACTGTATAATCTTTTTGATTTACAGATAAGCCAGCCCACCATAAAGTAAAAAAAAATCCAACACATTTTAAATTCAAAGAATAAATACTGTATCAATTAATGGAAAAATATGTGCCACCCCTCTCCCACCACCTAAACATTGACCTTGGGGTCTCAGTAACTCCCCAAGAGTGAGTGTGTTTTATAGACTTGGGCACACAGCTGTGCTGCTCCCTGCCCATCTTGTACTGTGAAATATTCCTACCTCTCGAACAGCAGCAGGATGAAAGTTGTGGCTTTGTACATGCTGCTGTCATTACCCTCAATGTATAAACCTTCATATCTCCTATACAGAGTTTGTTGTGAAAACTTGAAATTTTCAGGGTGCACAGGGGACCCCAAGAGCTGATACTAAGCTTAATTTCAGCCTCTTGAACTTAACAAGATGCCAGATATGGGGTTCCAAACATAAAATCCTAAAAAGAATCATGGTTCTTTTCTCGATAAAGTGGAACTAAAGAAAAATTACACCTAAAGTAAAAGTGACACCTTTACTTGCGTAGGTTCGTGCTGTATGCTGCAGTATTTGTCGAAGTGCCGAACTTACTGCGCATGTGTGAGATCGCCATCTTTTTTTTTTTTCGAGGCAGAAAAGTATTTTTTTCAAGGCAGAAAAGTCCCTCCTGCGCATGCCTGTGATGCATGTATCCTAAGAGGCTCTGCGCTCCTATTCAGTCTTTACTGCCGCAGTGGTAATGACAGAAGAGGAGGGGGCTTTGTCTTTTTCTTTTTTTAAAAAAAAGCATACAAATCAAAAAACAAAAAAACTAATGGTTATCTACCCTTCTATATAAAGTAAAAATTGTGTTGATAGGTTAACTTTAATGGGGGACATTTCAAGATCAGGGTCCTCAAATTGAGTTTGCATATTAGGAAACCACGGGGGCCAGTTCCATGGCAATGAGCATTAGGATACT
This sequence comes from Pyxicephalus adspersus, assembly GCF_032062135.1. NCBI lineage: Eukaryota > Metazoa > Chordata > Amphibia > Anura > Pyxicephalidae > Pyxicephalus > Pyxicephalus adspersus. The sequence goes on from NC_092858.1 coordinate 132,158,265, forward strand.
GCCAATTGTCAGTGCGCTGTGGTGCCTAAAATACAAATTTGCCCGCTCACAAAACGTTAAGGCTGCATTCAGATTGGCGGTAAGGTTGTGTTGCAGTTACCCCTTCCTCATGCCATGGAACCCTGGCCCATGGGAGACTCTCAGTACTGCTCACTGCTCCTTGGAGTCAAATCGGCAAACAAGGAACTGAGACGCTGGTGGGGTGCCTGTTACAAATGGCTGGCCACTTACCTTCTTTGAACCCTAATTTCTCTTTAACAGTGGAGAAAATTGAAATGTAAGATAAATGGGGGACTCTTGTGGCTACCCCCCAAAAACTATCACTCCTATCATACCATGGTGCCCTGTCAGTTATAAATGTCCCTTTATGTTTACTATGAATGGGGAGCTGTAGGTATATGAAAATGTAGGTGCAAGTGTGGGACTCTTGTGGCATTTTACCCCTACAATTTGATTGCTGTGGTGCCATTAGGTCACAGCGAGAGCATCGGTGGCTTACACTGTTTTAAAGCTTGTGACAGTGTGACAGAAGGAGCGCAACCAGCGGGCGGCTCTCCTCACATTGCTTACACAGGAGCTGCTGAGAATGGCAGAGCCATGTATGTAAGGCTTACAAAAGGCCTTATGTAGGGCCATTCCCAGCAGCTCTACCACCTGACAGCACACCGGCTCTCTTACACTACTCTGCTATTCTCAGCTAGTGTGCTGACAGAAGGCCGAGCTGCTGAGAATAGCAGAGTAGTGTAAGCTGTACATATACCGGGCCGTGGCAGAATTTTATTCTATGTTACCGGGCCCTGCTATCAGAATGGTTGTGGACTACTGCTGTAGATGACATGTGCGAGCATTTTATGCTCATGTGAGACTACATAATAAGGAAACGATTTTCAGCTTAGACAGACTGGATAAATGTCACAGTAGCTACACACTGTTCAAGCTTGACACTTATTCTGCATACACTAAATTTTTACAGTTGGTTTCTTTTAACTAGTGTATGTTGTAACATTAAAAGAGAAAATGTCTCTCAAAAAAAGGCAAATCTTGACTTTGAATTTTATCAGTCCACTGTGACACATAAAAATCACACTTGCAGTATATGTCACATTTGATATGATGTTTAAGTAAATATCTGTAGTTTTGCTAACTGCATAGAAGAAAGTGTTATAAAAAAATACAGATTTTTCCATTTTTACAATGCAATAAAAAATATACAATTATTCCCTTTATTTAATCCCTATTTTAAGGTCGGCAATTGCCTATTATGAACATGTGCCTAGAATATGCAGACCAAAGTGTTTACACTTTCTGGATAATCAGAACAGTATAAAAGAAATAACGGAAAGGACAGGTATTATGGAGAAATTAACTTTTAAAGTTCAGAGGTGATGACATCTTGGTAGTACTAAAATTCCACTTTACAAATTTAGGATCAGGCAGGACTTTTATTGTATAAAAGGATCAGGGATGTCTGATCGCAATCTCTTCTGTCAAAATTAGTTGAACTTCTGCTCATCCCTTAATGAACTTCTGCGTGGGAGTTACATCATCTCGGCCCAGCCAATCAAGATGCTTTAAACAGAATTAAATCTTGGAACGCTGCCAGTCTGTAAAAAAATAGCAGGTGTTTTCTAAGCTCTTGGAAACTAACTAAAACCTACGCTAGAGTTACTGTTGTGATCTTTAGGAGGAGCATAAAAATAATATATAATAACAGAACAAGGCGATACAGTTGGCTTGTTTAAAGCTTATTTAATATTCAGAATATGGTTATACTTTATTGTCTGTTGGCTAGGCACTGTTGCAGGTACGGTTACATAATAGCATAAAAACTCTAATCCTGAAGTTGACATTTTTGCCTTTTAACTTTTTAGAAGGTAGAGGTAGTTGAATTTGGAGTTGAATGTGGAGTATTGTTTCCTACATTTTAGGTTTCCTTAAAGCTGAACTTTAGCATAGGTAAATATTGTTTAAATTCAATACTAGTATTTAATTTGAATTTTGCTGTGATTTCGGTATATTTTCCAGATGCGTGCATTCATATGGCATGAAACTTTTTTTTGTGCAAAAAAGATCAGTCTTGCTGCCCTGTCTTCTTAAATACTGTGTGTGATCTTGTGTTTGCCCCATGTGGTTTTCTAAAGCCAGGTCCCTCCCACACCTCCTATCTATGCATAAACTAGGGGCAGCACATTGAAAATGATTCTACCACTAATTTTTGGTTCATTTGTTCATTATTGAAGTATTTGGACAAAAGGGGGGGGGGGACAATACATTATATATCACAAATATCAAAGTAAATGTCAAAAAGAAAAAAAAAATGTATTCTTTTAAAAATGTGTAGTCCACCACTGCACTTAAAAGGTGCTAACTAGGTTTGTAAAGGTGTTTGGTATACCATAGAGTGGACTTTCATCCTTTGTGGCTATTAAGAAATATTTGAGTGAACACTGTTTTGGCCGGAGTTTAGCTTTTTAATTCCTGATACCAATTGTTTAGGTTATCATATTTGCTTGACATATGCTTCATTTGTGCATTGGGCCCCTAGAGGAAAACAGACATGCAGCACTTTCTAAAATTGGAAACCTTCCACAGTTTCATGTCGGCTTGGGAATAAGTTAACCTGCAGTTAATCTAGCACACTAATGCTGCTAAAATAAAATTACAATGAGAAATAAATATCTAAAAGAAAATAATGCCAACATAAGTGCTCTGGATGTTTATGGTTTTGCAGTTGCTTGGCAAGAAATTTTTCAGCTTTTAATCTCTTTACATGTAAACAAGCTTGATTCATTTGTGCAACAATAAACTGTATATAAGTGGTTTATTTTTCTGCAGGATGTGATAGTATAAAAGCAAGCAAAAGTAATTCAACAGTAAATTAAAAATCCTCCCGAAAATCGAATGTGAAAGAAACACATTAATACAAAATATTTTTTTTCTTAGATGTCCAAACGAATTGATTTGGATCAGTGGAAAAAAAATGTTCAACACTGAAAATGCTGAAGCGCATAATTTAGATTCACTCATATGACTCATGAGGGATCTTTGATGCACAAAACCTACAACAATCTCTCGGCTAGAGTTTGCTGCTGAAATAAGCACAATTATGCTATTTTTAAAAAGTATACCTATTTTACAAACAGTCGTTAAACATGGGTTATGTGCCTATATTTTAATTTGGCAATTTGACCAATAAATGAAATAAAGATACAAAACGAGTTGAAATAACTAAACATCAACTGAAAACGTAGTTTCAGAATTTGCACTTCTGAAAATGAATGTTCTATATTTTAATGTGTCATCAATAGGTAAAAGAGAGAAAAAACAGTACACAAATCCTAAATTCCTAAAGATAAAAATGCAGTAATGTAACCTGGTATGATGTTATATCTGTGTTTGGCAGATGGGAGTATCTTAGAGTAAAAGTAAGATTTTTTTCTATTTTTTGGGGGGCAGTAAATATAAATTATTGTATATAATTTTTTAAAATGTAGTCAGCATGTTAAAGCTCCCAGCTTTTCACTTTTCATGGGTATCCAATGAAAATAAAAACTGCTGTTTATGGAGCTTTATAATTCATGTAATAATACCATACACAAGTAAGCAAGATTTTTTATTTTAATATTTATTTTCACTTAACTTTGTAAGTGTCGCTTTGTAATCATGCGCAAGGGACATTTTTTTCTTAAATTTTATTTTTCCTTTTTATTTTTATAGACATAAATTTATCATTCAAGTCAACCTGGTTCTATCTTATTCACTAAGCAAAATAGATAAACATGTTGCAAAGTGAACATGTCCTACTTCTTTAATAAAACAACTTAATTTCCTTTTTCATTTGACAGGGTTTATTTTGTTTTTTGTTTTTCATTTTTGTTGTTGTTGCATGTTGATTAATAAAGCAGTATTGTCTCTGGTGGAAAATTAGTCACTGGCATTGAAATCATCACTACCAGAGAATGTCAGCTGAATGTCAGATCCAATGCTTTATAAATAGAGCCCGTAGTGTGCATATTTGTGGAACATATTGTGACACCAGAGTGCATTAAAGCAGCAATATTTGGATCGTCGATACACACCACAAGAAAGGTCTGAACTATTTGCAGTAAACATCAATGTATAAAACAGCTGGATAGATTCAAATGAGCAAGTGTGGGTAAACATATGAAAACACATGCGGGCACACCATAAATGTATGATAATTTTTACTAAATCAGTAAAAGTAGGGTATATTAGAGAACAGAATAAAAGAAGTATTATTATGGTATATTGGCATTTTTATTCAGTACCATTATTTTTCTAAGCTGCGCAGATCTCGTGAAACAAGATGGAGACAAGAAGGTTTTCTATTCTTTCTCTTATCTGGTTTTGCATAAAAACCTGTCTGGGCACAAGACACAAGCTTGTCATCAGTTGGCAATGCTGTACGTTTGTTGGCATCAGAATATAAGCAGAATATTTTAATTTGATGGAAGACAACCATAATATGAGGATCCATGAAATTACAGCAATCACTGTGAACAAAAGGAACCTGCCTTTTAAAAAATATACTTCTACCGAGGAATGGATTAATATTGCTGGAGTTACCACCCCCTGGTCTATGCTATTTTCCACATATTTTCTGATAACAATGTCCAAGCATTCTCTGGATAGCTTGCAATACTACAATAGGAACAGTATTAATAATCAAGCATTGCCGGGACCAAATTTTTTTTCTTCAAGAAAACAAAGACTCAGAATTGGTATTGTTAAAGCTGAAATTCAGCTATACCTTTCTGTCTTGTATAGTTGTACAGGTTCCACTTATGTACTGAAATAGCTTAGTCAGATTGCACCGCACTTTGTAATCTTCTGACAGTGTGCATTAGAATGGATAAAAATCAGAGCTTGTCTCGTTTTCTGGGTGGAGAACATCCAGCATCATGTTTTCCTTTCCACCCCAAACTGGCTTTTTCCATACCTTTATTGGATTTAGGTCTTTAAATCATGAAGGTGTTACCCCAGAGCTTTCTGCATGTAAATGTTCACACTTCAGACTAGCTTTTACCCAAGTTTTTGATTAGTTGTTTAACACCCTCCAAATGACATACCACTGCATTCACCAAGGCTGAGAACTCGATTCCCCCCCCACAAAAAATTTCACCTACATTTACCAGTAAAAAGTCCATGGCCCCCCCAACAGCCAAGCCAAGCAAGTCCTGCGCTGTCCCAGCTTCTATCTTCTGTTTGGCGCTGGACAGATCGTGAGCATGGCTCTTACATCAGGGGTTTTTTTCATCACGCAAACTCACACTGCACAGATGAGAGATTGATTGATGTGTCTTCCTGAAAATGTAAAAGAAAAAATTGTCAATCTCACTGCGCATGCATGAGATCAAGATCTCTTTTTTTACATTATAGGAAAGTCCCTGGGAGCCTATGCTCAATTTTAAGCAGTCCACACCCTCCTGGAATATGCGACACAAGTATCCCAAGAGGGTACAGGTTTCACTTTCAGATGGTAAAGCAGAAAGGGGAAGAGCCCTCCCCAAAATGTAAAAAAAGTCATACAATTTGTTTTAAAAACCCAATTTTTTCCCCTTATATAAAATGGATAACCACGCTTTTATATAATGTTAAAAATGTGAGGGGTCAGATTTAAGGGAAGTACAGAGGCAGGATGCTGTAATAAAGGAAAGTGTGGAGAATTATTGATTGGGTCACTGAGTTTAAAATAAGATATGTAATGACATTTTAATACCATATTGATAAAGGCGGAGAGAAAAACCAGAGATGGCAAATATTAGACTAAATTTTAGTTTAAGGTATATTTACAGTTTTTTTCATAATATTATTATAAGTATAATAAATGTTCTTTTTTTGTGTGTTCTATCTTTTTTGTCATCTTGGTAATTCCAGAATGGCAACTCAAAGATTCTCATCTGTGTGAACAGGGAACTTACATTTTAAAGTACTTTATTTGGGAACTGTTCACAATTATCCCTGTAAAATTATACAGAAGACCAATTCTCATTTTCATGACTGTGACAAGGGAGAGACCCACATTCAGTACCCTCCCTCCCCCTTTGGAAATAACACTACAATAACATTGGTTAATTGGCCCATAGGCCTTTTATTATAACCTAAATAACTTTAAATTAACAATTAATTATTATTAAAAAATATGTAACAAAAAAAACTCATTGAACCAAAATGAAACTCCTCTGGTTACTGGTCCTCGAAGGTCCACGATGTACCCCCTTCTTTTGGGTCTGCACCACCATGATATATATGCTCCCAGCCACAACAAACCAGCTCAGGAACGATACCAGCAGCAATCACAGCCCTTTAATCCAAAATCATTCTGTCTTTCTAATAACAACATAATTCCAGAAACTCCCACACCAAAGATAGGTCTTTCACCCCCACTGAAACATTAAACCAACAAAATTCCCAAAAGTGGAGCCTCTTGCCCTTGTGCACTACCCCCCCCCCCCACACACACACAAAATAGTCTCCCATCTTGCAGTCCCAAACACTACAAATCCATCCCAACTGCCGACAAATGAACCCCATCCTTTTCCAGATACAACCCACAATTCACTTCCAATAAAACTTCCCACTGTCTTTTTCAGTTTTATGCTTGCTTTATTTAAGCGCGTTACCGACCTAGCCTCCCACCATTGCATCCTGGCCACCACATCGAACCAAACTACTACAGCACCCAGCAATATAGTGCCCAAACACATAAAATCCTATTTAATATCCCTAATTAACTCACGCAGTGGTCTCTTCCCCAAATCATTCCCCCTAGCTTGCAACACCACCACATCCAGGCATCTATTCCAATGTACATAACGCTGTATGTTTGCAAGCACCCTGCACCATTGCATACCAGGCACTCCGATCCACCGAATCACAACGTCATGATGCAGAGTGCCCACTCCGATCCACCGAATCACAACGTCATGATGCAGAGTGCCCAGTTGCCGATCATCAGGTCCTAAACCTGCTCACCGTGTCCCACGACACACATACGAGTGCCCATCAATCTATACTACACACGGAGAAGCACCTAGAATAAAGCAACGAAAACAACTTCCAACCAAAATCCACCAACCAGTTGCACTAACAAAACTCACCCTCCCCCACATATACTCCCACGGCAGAGCAGACTCCTACCCTCTGCCACTTCCTTACCCCTTCATCCCAAAAAATGTGGGCGTACATTCAAACAAAACTTTTGAGACTCCCAGCAAACAATGCACCCCCAAACCCCAACGCGCCGCCTCGGTAGCCGCCCCAATTCTAAAGGAATGAGACGAAAAATTACTCTCATCAACCATCCCTTCTGCCCGCAAACATTTAAAAAAATTGGCCAAAAACTGATACTGAGACAGAGCCCAACCATCCTCATGTATCAGGAAAGAGCCCCCCCCCCTTGGCCGAACTTCCCAGAAATCCCCCACAGCGGCTACCAGGCAAACCACCCCCACCACTTCCAACACAATTACCTCCCCTTTACCCATCTGATCCATCTTGGACTTCACTATCCGAACCCACACCTAATCCCTAGAACAATCCACATCCCCCACCTGTACACCACCTGGCCTTTGGGCGGTCATACTCACCAACTACCCAATTCTAAAAGTTCCAAAAAAGGCTAAAACAAATGCCACCCAAAACAATAACACCTCAAACCTAGACCGACAAACCCCCTCCACCTTCTTACCACTGCCACTAACAGGTGAAAGGACACCGTCCACCTTCCGTCCACCACCCTTTTACCCTTCCTAAAACACTTCACTGCCTGCTTAACCAAAAATTCCATACAGATGTCCCTAATCCCCAACAATTTGACCTTCCGTCCACCACCCTTTTACCCTTCCTAAAACACTTCACTGCCTGCTTAACCAAAAATTCCATACAGATGTCCCTAATCCCCAACAATTTGAATAAAAATGCCAGTTCTGCCAAATTTTTATTCAGTACAGCCACAGAGATCCCCTTCTCGAAACACAGACACAAGAAATAAACCAAAACTTCCTCCTCACATTCCTCACAGAACTGCCACCATTCCTTCCACACCGCTGAATATGCTGTCCAAGTCGCCTGACTCACAGAATGCTGAATCATACCCGCTACTACTTCAAGGGAATCCTCCAAAGCTACTGAGGGCACAGGACACCCTGACGCTTCACTCCTGGAACGAACTGCCTGAACGAATCCCACTAAAACCGAGACAAAGAATCGGCAATTGTGTTCCTGGGATATGTACAGCACAAACAGCAATGGTTCAACTCAAACAACGTAATACTAGTTGCCTAAATAACCAAATAACCGCTGGAGAGGAGGCGGAGAAAGAGTTCACCGCCTGCACCACCCCCAGATTGTCGCAGCAGAAGAAAATCCTTTTATTCACCAGCTCCATACCCCACAGCTCCACCACCAGTCCGATAAGGAACAATTCCAAAGCTGCCAAATTTGCCACTCCTTCAAATTTGCCTCCTTCAAAGTCGCCAGGCCAATGCCTCCACGCTCCCTCTTCCTTGCTAATTAGCACCATACCCTGACAAGCCCGCTGCATCGGTAAACAATACCAATTCCGTATTCACTACTATTCCCTCCATCCAAACTGACCTACAGTTGTACTCGTCCAAAAATCTCTTCCATACCAACATTACCCCCGTTTGTAGCAGCCGCCGGCCTCCTTGCAAAAATACGCACCATGAGCAAAGTCCTACACACGAAATTCAACTTACCCAGGAGCGACTGCAATTCCCGCAGGGTTATCTTCAGCCGTTCACAGGCATTTACCACCCCCTCCTCCAACTTATCTGCCAGCAGTCTGCATTACATAGCAAAAAAAACAACTCCGTCATGGGTTCTTCTGATTTCTCCTTTGCCAACGGAACATTGAATCTGTCCGCCAAGAACTCAAACGTAGCCACAAACACCCTGCACACTGACTTCCCAGGCAGCCTGATGAAAAGGAAGTCATCCAAGTAATGAATGACAGAAGCCACCATAGACACCTCCTGCACCACCCATTCCAGAAACGAAATGAATGTTTCAAATAAGGCACAGGACAAGGAGCACCCCATTGGCAAACAGCGGTCAACATAAACCCACAAAGAAACCGTCCTCTAAAAGCCTAGCTGCCACCCTCGCCAGGTACCTACTTAGGAACTTAGGAATGGCTACGTTGGCTCTCACCAGCGTCATCCCTTTTTCCAGTGAAATCCGGTCCTTTTCCCCAGCCATATCTAAAGCAGCAGACCACGCTGTTTAGCCCCCCACACTTAGCACACTCATGTTTGAACCAGCAGGCACTGCCAAATTTGCACCCCTCTTCAAAGGCCGATGTCTTTATGATCCCAACGTATGGAAGGCCGAAAAGGTTTTCGCTGTCAAAACTGTTCATCGTACCTTAGCCATGCCACTCCCCCATACAACCGATGCTCCTCACTAATGGCAAGTAAATGTCACAGTCCCTTCCATGACGGAAATTTGAGGATCTGTCAGACAAGCTGCATGTGTGATTATCTGTCAGTCTCTTTGTTTTTACTTGTTTCTGAGTTGTTGTTTGTAATGACCACTCCCCTTGCATCAGGTGCAGCTGGTGGTCATTACTGCTCCTCCATTTAGTCTGGCCTCACACTTCATGCTGTGCGGTTGATATTCACTGCTGGATTGTGAATAGCTGGAGTGTTGAGCCATCCTGTGTTCCTGTTGATATCTGCTAATAGGATAAGTTGCTTTACTTTTGGTGTTTTGGTGTTTTGTGGTTATTTAGTTGTTAACTAGGCCTCAGGGAGACACTGGGTCCTTCATAGGGGAAGGAACCAGCAGTCTCGAGCCAGACACTACTGCCAGGGCTATACAGGGCTAGTAGGGCCTAGGTTCCTGTGTATGAGCATTCCCACCATCAGGGGATGCTCATACGGTCAGGAGTTAGGGCTAGATTAGGGTGTCTGCAAGGGGTGACCATTCCCTTTTCCCTAGTCATTTGAGGCCTAGTAGTTAATAAACCTTTCTGTTACCCTCCCCTCCCTGTTATACGTGACAGTAAATAGCAGAACAGGGCAGAGCAATGCCCTGGTTCCTTTTCCCCTAGCACCCTGGCAAATATTGCAAACACCTGCAGCCAATTGGCAAACGTTCGCAGAATCAGCCTTTGCTGCCGAGCAACCTCTTCTTTCCTCCACTCACCTGGCACCCTATCAGAATTAAACCTCTCCAGCGGCAGCAGTGAAAAGATATCAACAAACTAATTTTTCCGAATTTGCTCCCTTGTCTTCTGCCGCAAATGTGCTTCCAATGGACCTTCGAAATACACAAAACTTCCCATTTTGCTGCATCCCCTAAACCCCCTTGCAGTTGTGTGGCTGGTGCACCCAGACCCCGGCCCTGCTGCTCACTGGCTTCTCTGGCTCGGACCCTTAAACCCCTTTTCCCTCCATCCCCCCTTTTGCCCCCCCAGACAAGCTCTTCAGTCCCTGGGTCCCCCAAGGCTTCCCCCATTCCTACTTACCCCCGGTATCTCCTTTCACCTATCAACAAGTCTTCCGCCCCCGTGCCTTGACACCCAACAGAACCACTTGCAACGCTGCCAACACTTTCTAAGGCCTGCACTTTCTCACTGCCCTTCCCCCCCAGACCCTAGCTCCCAGCACCTCACCCTCTCCTACCCCCCCACATTAACCCTATCCCCCTCCAGACCGCTGGGGCTCAAAGACCCCCTCACTAACTCCCACGGTGCCTCCCACTCCCAAGGTCTCACCATCCTCTAGCTCTCCTTCCGACAGGTCTTCTTTGGGTGCAAACCCAGGCCCATCTGTACCCACAAAGGCTGGGGAGCCGCTGGCAGCACCACTTCTCTTGCTACTGCCTTCCAGCGCCCAGTCATACTCCTGCATGGCCAAAGCCATCAGGGAATCCTAAGCCGGGTCCGCCATGCAGCCCTCACTGCCCCCACCACCACAGGACACGCAGCTGGACGTTTCACCCCCCAGCTGGCCCGCTCCTTCAGGAGCACTTCCACGATTGCCCCTCTCTTCAGCCTACCTCCGGATCCAGGCACCCGAAGTTGACACCATCCAACCCTCCTCTCCAGCTTGACATGCCCAATGGCCACACTTCCTCTTAACACACATCCAGCCCCTCTTTCCTGATGGCCCCTCCCACCTAGTATTTTTCTGTGGTGGTGGATTCCTCCCAGCTGTACCAGCCACAGCAGCGGGCTCCTACTGTTCTTTAGGCCCTGGAGTGTCCCTAATGGGGCTCCTAACTCTGCCCCGAGGCCCCAGGGGTTTAAGGGCTCAGACGCACCGAGGCCTAGACCCCTGAGGCTGCCTTGCATCCAGTCCCCCAGTGTTGTAGACAAGAGCAAGCCCCTTCAGAGCAGCATCCACCTGCTCCAGCAACCATCAAGGCCCTATGCTGGGCCAGCAAATTATCCACGTTGGCCATGTGCTACTACCAAGTAAGTTGGAGTATTACACAAACTTTTCCTTTCCTGTCCTGCAGCAAAATGGTCCACCTATTCCGCCTCCCCCCCCTTATATCTCATAATTTCCCTTCCCACTCATACATCACTCCTTACTCCAACAAACTACCTCCCCTAAGACCACCCTTAAACTTAACCCTTCTACTGCCTGCTCCCTATCTCCTCCCAGTCCTGAAGGCCACTTCCACTAGTCCTCACTGCGTTCATCAGCTTCAGGCATTTCTGTATTAATGAAAGACATTTATCTAAGCAAATATTCTATATGTTAAAGTGCTATTTTCTATGGTCTAATGAAATATTCAATTGTTCATTTTAAATATCCCCCTATACATGTTATATATATATATGTTATATATATATATATATATATATACATGTTATATATATATATATGTATAGGTTAGCTTGAGCACAAATCAATAACTAATTATAAATGAACACCTAAAGAAGTGTAGTGGAAGTGTAGCAAACTGCATGACAAGTACTTAATGATTACATTTTAATTGGATTTCTGAGGCTCATTACACTTGTCTAGTTAAATCACTAAATACATTATTGGCAAAAAAGACATCTTTTTCTATTTTATTTCCTGCTATTTTACTTGGTTAACCTGGGTAAACAAGAACAAATCTACAAATAGTATCTGTTCCTCTTGCATTAGAAAGTACATTTGTGATCATAATCATTGACTGCTGATGACAGTGTTATATTATATCTTTATACCTAAATGGTAATGAATGACAGTCTCAGTACCCTCAATATTAATTGTAGAGCTTTATGAAAGAATATATTGTGCAAACAAATGTTTATTATGGGTGTCCTATTTATAATTCCAATAAATAAATAAATAAATAACTCATAAGGAGGAATTTGAAATTACGTGGTGATAGGGCATGTTTTACTTATATTATGAGATTAAGAATTGTTCCTAATTTAGGCTATGTAACCTACTACTGAACTTCTTTGTTTCTTTTATGTGTTAGATTTAAGGGATGCTTTATATGCATGAAGTGGTGCTGTTGAAGTTTATAGACCTTGGACAGGGTTGCCATAGCCTGAAAAGGCTAGACTATAGCAAGATGAATAATCATACCAGGGACTTAAGAAGGGCAGTAATTCTAAGCAGAAGATTCGGGAAGAGTGGTTAGTGAACTAGCAGCAGTTAAAACCAGACAAGTGTGGCTGGCAACGAGAAAAACAGTACTTCTCTCAGTCAAACTGGAATTTGCATGACAGGGCAATTAGTCATACACAGAAAAAAATTAAAAAAAGATAAAAACTACATGGAGTCAAAGTTTTTCATGAAACCAACAGATAAACTTAACACCTCCAAAATAGTTTTATTAGGTCCACATATCTGGTTAATCTCTTTCAGGGGTCCATACACTACTAGTGGAAGATAAATGCATCCTAACCAAAAAATCAGTACATCGACAATGGGGCTCACATCTAAACTAACATAAAGCTTGAGTTTGACCCTGCCTGAGGCTGCCATGGGGAGACTACACAAGCCAGCAATACAACAAGAAAAAGAGCAGCTTACTAGGACGAAATAGCCTACATGTTAGGAGCTCACAGGGCAAGGCAATTATGGTCTGGCAACAACCTCTGGCTTTCTTTAAATTGTTGACAAGGGTAAGAATAGCTTAGTGTCAAAAGTAAGAAGAGAATATATGCAGAGCATAGCGTTCAGCAGAAGTAGAGTTAAAGAAAGACCTAATTAAGTGATGAAAATCAATGTAGGAACAGCAATGAATTCTCATTGTACTGTGAAGTGGTCCTTAAAAGTCAGTGGTTCAAGTCAATATATGAATATATGCTGTGCTTGCTTTTGTAGGGCACATGCTCGGACATAGCACTCCTGGTAAAAACACATCCACTATAAATACGAATAAATAACATATTTGTAAATGTGTCTGGCTCCAGAAGGGCAATCAAGGGTGTGGGACAGGCTAAAAAATGTCAAAAGATTTACAGATAAGAAGACAATCATTGTTTTTACAGTATCTATCCCCATGCTTGTGCTCATGTACATCTGGAACAAAACAGTCTGCTTCCAGGCCATTTCTTTGAAGCATGGTAAAATAAATACTCAGATTTTTCTGATACAGAAAATGTATGTTGTACTTGTTGAAGATAATATTACTTAAATCCACAATGAAATAACTCAATGGAGGAATTCATTAAAGTTATAGCTATCAGAGAACTCAATTCAGATATGCATTAGCAATGTTGTTTTTTCTATGAGGTTTTAATTGTTTGTTCCTCTTTTTATTTGCTGCCTTTCATTCTGTAATGATCCTAGCATATCCTACAATATAGGAAGGGAAGTGGTATATAAAGACTCTCACTATACACCAAGGCACTGCCATCTTGCTTTAATGGAAAGTAGTCACTATCGTAATGTTCACATGCTCGCTTCTTTGCCTTTTGGCTACGATAAAGTGTAGTATCTGTTCTTATCAGTGACAGGAGAGGAAAGACTCTGTCTCATGAGGGGGGATTGTCAGTGGTCCTGTATGCCTGTTTGGAAGGGTGACCAGATGGTGACGCTCTGTAAGGAGTTGCCAATTCTTCAGGTATATCTGGGCTGGAGAAAGGCGTGGGATCTGTCCTGAGAACAAGCGCCTGGACGGAAACCTATCCTGCAGGTAATGAGAACCCACGATCTCGCCACTAGGTCTGGGAGGGACCGAATCCCAAAGAAAGTCATCCCCATAGCTTAGCCACCCATTGGTATCATAATTCACTGTGGGTTTTTAACTCACTATGAATATGGCATGACCATCTCTTTGTCATTTGGCACTATGCTTTCATTCTGTGCTAGCCTGATGGGCAATTTTTTCTATCTTGCCCAGTGTGTTATGCACTGGCACTTATTTATTTTTATGTATTTATGTGTGTCGTCACCTCCACTGATTGTTTTATGGTTGTCACTGTGTTTTGAAAGAGGGTGCAAGTTTCATCATTTGCCCAGCCCTGATGTCAGGGCAACTCACTGGCCTTTTAGTCATGGGCTCCCTATTAGTGGGAGTCTTTCCTCATGGAAGAGCTCAGCCCTAGTACCTGGTGGGGTAGGCTTTTACCAAGCCCACAGAGAAAAGGACCTGCCTGGGTAAACTAGGAGAGCTTAGTATTGTTCATCTGGCTTTGGACAGGTGGGCTTAGTACCTTGCCCTTTCAGGAGTATTATGCCCCGGGGGTTAGGAAAGATGTGGCCCTTCCTCTATAGATAAAGCACCCCCAGTGCACTTTTTTGTGTGGTGTTTTTGCACCTTGACTTTCTTGCTGAGCACTAGGGTTTTTGTTTTCAGGAACACACTTTTCAGGATTGCATAAAAAATAGGTGTTATATCAGTGCCAAAAGCTCATATATACAAATCTGTAGCCAACTTGTAATCATCTACAAAGTGACAGCTGCTTTGTTAAGCTTCGAGCTTAGCGCCCTTCTTGCTTTTCACAGAAGAAACCCTGACTATTATCAAAGCTGTTACTGCAGCAATATTTTCAGTGTCGGAAAATGATCACCTGGCACGGTCAGCAGTTTATGTAAACACAGCAGCACAGCATAACAGGTTTCTGCTAAAAATGGGAAGTGGAGCAATACGCTCAGAAATGCTGCTGATGTGTTTACATAAACTACTGACAGTGATGGGTGATCCCTTTGAACTGCTTTAAATACAGGCTAAAACTGCAATGTCTTCGACGAGCAAGCAGAGTGCAACATAAGAACATTTCCAAGGTGGGCAAATAATTTTTCATTTTTGAACATCCAAGGACATCTAGCTGGAACAGAATGCATATTTTTTTCCAAGGATATGAAATGTACAGAGCACATACAAGAAGACAGTAAGGAATAGGGAATATACAATGCATGGAGATGTGTGGAGTATGGAACATACATAGCAGGGTATGGAATTTAGCAGTATAGAAAATTGAATCCATAAAGTAGCATATAGAATAAGGTCGTACAGAAGCAGAAGAGAATGTACGTAGCAGGTCCACTGCCTCTAGTATTTAGGGCTGCTCTGCCTTTTCGTTGAAGCTAACTTTACTTACTGTGCTTTTCTGAGAACTGAGCTGCACAATGCTCGAAAGTTATTTGTAAGGCAATAGTCATCTACAAATGTAGTAATGCTACAACACACATAGAGGTACTTACCACCTTTTTCCTAATCAATGTAAACCTGCTTTAATATTTATTCAAAGCTTAAGGTCAGTCTCATCTTCTGTTTTTCACAGCTGTACAGGCTCATCCCCTGTGTCTAAATTTATTACTATGATTTTTTTGCACATTGTGAACATCTCACAATATGCAAAAGAATTTGCAGTCACTCAGATAAAATCCCCCTTATTTCCAGGCTGAAGAATGCCCAGCACCATCTATCCATTTTCTCTAGTCTTACTGTCTGAAGTCTTACTGTCACAAAGTAGATACTCTATACACTATACCACTACAAAACACATTTCAGGCTTTAATGAATAATTTATATTAAACAAATTAAAATCAGTGGGCCTAGTCTGTTAAAGCAGAACTTGCATAAAAAAAGAAAAAAACACCTTTACATGCTGAAATCAATGGATCGATGTACAAACCACGCCCAGCAAATCTCAAGCTGTCTTGGCTACCATCTTCATTCTGGGGCTTATCGCTCTGTATCATGCCACTATCTTCTTTCTTCTGGGTTCTTCATGACATGTCTTCCTCCAAATGTAGATAAACGAGTGCTGATCTCACTGTGTACATGGGTGAGATTGAGCACTTTTTTTTGTATTTGGGGAAAAAAAGTGCAAAGGAAGCAGCCTGGTTCCTCCTGGAATACGTGTAAATATCCCAGAAGGCTGCAGATTTTCCCTGCTTTAAAACTGGAAAAATTAAGATGGAAGCAGATTTGCTACTAGTACTGACCAATCAAGCTTTGATTACTGACCAATCAAACACTTAATTTTTGAACACCTTAAAACTATTTTCAATGGTCACTAAGGCAAACAACTGCACTTTGTTTCCATATTGTATTTTGATGTTTTTAATGAATGTGTCCCAGTATGTTTTGTTCAGCTAATTAAAAACTGTACTTATTTCTTTGCATATTAATCATCTTGACTTTTAAAAGGTTATAGCGTTCAATCTGTAGTCAGCAAATATGGTTGAAATCTAATAAATAAGGTGATGTATAAATTGTGCTACTGTCTGGCTTTAAAAATGCACATAATTAATTGAGAATTTTTATGTATTAAAAGACACAATCGTACAAGTGCTTTAATAGCACAAACTTGCTTAAATAATTGTGCTGACATTTTTATCCATTTTAATAGTGCACACGTGAAAAATATGTATAGCTTGACTGGTTCAAAAATGTTGTTTGTAAAACAGTGTGTGGAACATCTTGCAAATGTTGGCAGAGATATAGGTAAATTTAAGTACTCATAAAATCTTGTTCAAGTAAAGCAAATCTTCCACTGCTGTACACAAGAAAGCAAATATTTTTTAGCAAAGTTTAGGTGGTGGAAATAAATATTAATAAAGAAGGCATTTCTTCATCTGTTAAAAGAATGTGGTACCTGGTTTCATACCAGACAAAGGTCAGTTCCACAACAGGGGTTGTAAAGGTGTAGATTAAAGCTGCCTATGCACGTGCAATTATTGTTGTTGGAAAGGATCTTTTACGATCCTTTCCAACGACTAACGAGTGCTGTACATACATGCTCTATGGATAGTGGGGAACCACGGAGCAGCACCCCGCTGCTTGCTCTCTCCCTTCCCTTGCATTGGGATCATTCCTTGTCCATCGTCCGTGGATCCAGCAGGACGGTCGTTTGAACGATGGACGACGGACGCTGTACACACGCCAGATTCTCATCAGATATCAGTCCTGAGCCGATTATTGAGGGAGAACTATTGGACGTGTGTACGTAGCTTAAGAATGTGCCCCTTGCTTCGTCCTAGAAAGAGGATCTTTTCTACCATTGCCTTTAAATGTCGGTTGTTGGAAAGGATTGTGAAAGATCCTTTCCAACGACTAACGACTGCACGATCCATGAATGAGTGCTGTACATACATGCTCTATGGAGAGGGGAGGGGGAGAACGACAGAGCGGCACCCCGCTGCGTGCTCTTTCCCTTCCCTTGCTTTAGGATCGTTCATCCATGGATCCGTCAGGACGGTCGTTCGGACGATGGATGACGAGCGCTGTACACACGCCAGATTCTCTATCGATATCGGCCCTGAGTTGATTATCGGGCTGGAACCATTGAACGCGTGTACGTAGCCTAACGATTGTGTCCTTTGCTGCCAGGACACTTGAGGAAACGACCACTATCAACAACATTGCGGAAAAAGGATCGTTTCTACCACGGCCTTTAAATGTCGGTTTTAATTTATTTAGGTCATTCTGAAGCTAGTAGTAGCTAAAAACATTTATATGGACTTGTTCTTGTAATGTGAAGTTGTTGTTTTGCTTTCCAAGTGACATAATAACTTCCGATTTAGAGGTTTGTTGTGCAGCTTAGGGTTTGTGTCAAACACAACCCAAACCTATCCGAAAAGGTGAAGTTTGTACATGTTTGCCAATTGGATTTGACAACCAGCTGTATGGTATAAACTAAGTACTAACCAGCCTAACACCAAGACTAAGGACTCATGGGACCAATTCTCAAAAGAAAAAAACATAGAAAATTATTAGCTATTGCTAGCTTTTTGTTAATTGCAAACCTATTGTAACTCCAAACATTGTGATGATAATGAGTTGCATTCCTATGGTGTATACATGTTTTGTCCCCAATACCTTAAAACTTCCTATCACTTAAATGCTCTTTTAGATGCCCCAAATGCCAACTCTTTCCCCAGCAAGTTTAGTGACATTACTATGTTTACAGGCTTTGTTATTAAAATAAAAACATGATGGTCAGTAATAGCCTATATTTAAAAAACAGCTACTCCCACCTACAAGATTTGCATTTTCATCACTAACAAATGTACTTGAAAATCTTTTGCGTCAATTCAACACACTAGCGGAATGAAGCCCTAGAGTACACACTTTTAGGTTTAGGAAATTTAAACATTTAGTAATTACTTTCATGTCCCATCCAATAGCTTATATTGCCATTTTTGCCGTGTTTCTGTGATTATTGGGGAAAAAATTAACTGTGATTTGTTAAATCTGTGAAAACTGAGACTTTTTTCCAAATGTGTTAAAAACTATGGTAGTGAATGTCCTGTTTTACCATATTACTTGCATCTTCTTTTAAACATTTTACATTTTATCGCTTTGAATAATGTAGGTTATAAAACTCTAAAAATACACAGTGTTCTGTAGATAGACTGTCAGCATCAACCAAATAGAAAATAAAAAGAATTGGCTCAAATATTTTTAGCTGCACTGTCAGCAAAAAAAAAGTCATAAAAATTGCAGTAAATTCACACAGTAATATTGCACCATGCTTGCGCTTACCGGCTATAACCTGAAAACACTAATTGCTTTATTGTGTTTTGAAGAGGGAGATGCTTATCCTAGCTACTATTTTATATTATCTCCTGCATGATCTATGAGCAAAGTGTGCTTTGTGATTTCCCATTGTTTGTAGAATGTTAATTTATAGTCCTTCAAGCTTCACCTCCTTTTTTCATTTACTAGCATAAAATTAGCATTTTTCAGTCCAAATATTTTAGCAATAATAATATTTTAATTTCTTTTTTATATTTATAATATAAATTACACATTTTTAATCCAAGTGTTAGTAGTAGCTGGCTGTTTAATTTGCAAACTTCATGCTACCAGAATTGATTTCTGGGATTAATATTTGTTTGTCACTTTCTGGGAATTTCTTGGTCACTTTCATTCACTTTCTAGGAATGGCTAAGGGGCACTATGTGGCCCTATACTCCTTTACCATTGTGAGAAGGGGCTTTCACATTTAAATAAGTTCCCCTCACAAACCATTTTCCATTTAGGGCCTTGTTGTAAGGATGAGGGCCTGTTCCCCTTCCCCCTTTGTGGGAAGGCATTGAGCCTAGTGGGGACAAATAAGTGAAGACACATTCTCACAGGTTCCCCTGAGCTCCCTTCCCCCTGCAGTTTTGGTGACAATGCCATGTTTAGTGGCTTTGCTTTTATTTTGAAACATTGCAGGCTTTAGAGTTTAATGTAGATTCAAGAAAGAGGTACTATGTAAACTATGCACCCTTCCCTACCAAGGTCTAAAAATCAATGATCATTGCAGATCCCACAGACAACATCAATATTCTATTAATGTGAGGATAATTCCTATGTAGAGCCCATCTATAAATGGGATGCCACTTGTTTAGAATGAATGGTTTGAACCTGCCAGAATTGTGGACAGGTAAGTAAAAGGCATAATGTGTATGTGTGTGTAAGGGTAGTATAGTCTTTATATAGGATGATTATACTAATTAGTGTTGCTCCTATAAGCTTTTGTTTGGTTTGGACAAGTTCCAGACAAAAAGAAGCTAACAATTGGATTTAGCCATAGTCAAACCCAAACCGATGTTTGCCTTGTAAACCACCTGGCTTACAGGTTGTTGTGGTAAAGACTGAAGGGGAAATGGGCATGAGCAAAAGGGGCTTTCCTGGAATGTAAAAAAAGTGCCTGGATGCATGGGGTCCCATCCTCACTGGAAGGAATATGGAAGACAGGACAGCGTGGAACCTACTGCAATAGGATCATGGTTTTGATGGTTTTACATCTATAAAGGTGATTTTTTTTTTACTGAAAGTTCGGCTTTATGGTTATCACTCAAACTACTTACATTTTTGTTTTAATCAGTGGTACTGAACTCTACTACTGTGAGATAATGCAAATAAATAAAGTTGTGAATTTATTTGGAAATATTGGTTAGCAAAACCCTACATTGCTGTTATTTGGACTACATATATATAGAATAATAATTGGTGTGATACAAGCAATATCCAATACATATATTTATAAATATAGTATTCTTTATTATTTCAGGGTTTCTGAGTACAGGGGATCAAGCTGCTAAAGGAAACTATGGATTACTTGACCAAATACAAGCTTTGCGATGGATTGAAGAAAACATAGGTGCTTTTGGTGGAGACCCAAAACGAGTTACTATTTTTGGATCTGGGGCTGGAGCATCCTGTGTAAGCCTATTAACCTTATCCCACTATTCTGAAGGTAATAATGTTATGTTATACCTAAACATTTACAACAAAAGATGGCATTTCTGACATTTGGAATTTTAAATCCAGTAATAATAATAATAGTAATAGTATACAGTTTATATCATTTGATGCAGAATTTCAAGGAAAAGGTCCTATAGGATTTGTATGCAAGGTCACAATCAGGACGCAGAATCATTATTCCATGGTCTATATACGGTGCTTACACATGCTGCCTTCTTCTCATCATTAATGAGTTCATTGTACCCAAGAAAGCAATATCCATCATTCTGCTGTTTCACAACCCATGACTCATGCTTCTAATAACCTTTTCCTTTTATAATCATGTAGTTAAATAGGCAAGGTTACTAAAAAGAAAATCAGATTTCAATTTAAAGTAAGTGAAAGATAAATCACAATCTTTTTCATTGGACAGCCCTATATACACTATTACGGGTAACTGTCAGACAGAAGTAATTTCAATAAAACAGAGCAGTGCAAAGAAAAGTATCATTGATATTCAAAGTACATTATTTTATAGCTAGGGGTAGTGTATTTCTTGATTTTACTAACTAACAGAAGGTGCCAGGAATTATAAAGAGAGAAGTAGCACTCATGATATGTCATGGGTGGGAAATGTACCCCATATACCTCCTGTTAGTAACTTAGTGATAGGATTACCAAATCACTGCTATAGTAGATTTTCTTTGACCCCCTTATTACCAATCATCACATTTAGAGAGATTTTTTTCTCTATACACTTCTTTTTTCTAACTTATCATTTATATTCGGAAATGAATTATTTCTATTAAGCATACTTAATAGACAAGAAAGAAATGATCTGCCTTACTTACTCAGCTAAGCACCACTTAAAAGTAGTAAAATGTCCAATGTTGTTCTCATTATGAAAAAAAAAAAATTACAGTAGGGTTTAAAAAATTCATCATTCCTGTACAGATTGTAAAGGTCTTACACTTCTTGTATGCTATTTGTGTGCTCATTAATTGCAGCACTATATTTTATGTATGTTGTTCTATTTAATTAACTTTTGACCTGATGTGTAGGTCTTCTAATGTGTGAAGCTTAACAAGATTTATTTAGGCATTTCATTTAAATTAGCTCATATAAGGCTATATTATTGTACACAGCCTCACACACACACATAAAAATCTATATTTTTATATATATATATATATATATATATATATATATATATATATACTGTATAAAGCCTTGAATTGATGACCCCCTAAAGGTCTTTGGTTTTATTAATATAACTATACATCAGGAAGCTTCTATTGTCTATCTCTATTAAACCCTTCAGCGGCCTAGTTGTTGAAATAGTGCTAGACATTAATTGATCTTATCAAGCTGTATGTGGTCACCAGGCCAGATTTGCCATTTGGCATAGGATGCATGTGCCTTAAGGAGGCAAAGAGGTGGGTATTCCCTGTATGAGTACAAATCCAAATCCAATAGACCCAAATAATATTTTTTTTTTTAGTATTAAGAAACTGTTCCTAGGTGGGTGATATTACTGAAGATGTCAAATGCTGTATGCTCCAATGTGGATAATGTGTCTTGCCTTGGTGCTGAATCGATGGTGAATCGATGTGTCTTGCCTTGGTGCTGTTTGCTCTAAATGACGTTGACATTTATTGTTATTTTAAATCAACTTTTAGCATTTAGCAATGGCAGAAAGATATAAATACTGTATATGTTAGAAAATAAAAGTGAAACTTGTTTTGTTTTAAAGTTTTTAAAGACAAACCTTCATCATTGTCCTATGTGACCATGTATAAACTAATGTTTTATTTTGTTTAATGCTTAAATGAACACCGAAAGCAAACATGGTACATGTGCAACAGAGCATTATTAAATTTCTAAAGAATTAGCACATTATAGGCTGTTTTCTTATTTAAAGTTTGTACTGACACTTCCAAAAAGTGCAATGTGGAAGGGAAGAATGAGTGACCCCTCTGATCATTCAGCTGTGTGTAAATTTGAGGCTGACCTCTGTAGTCATCAGGCACTGTTCAACTAAAAAGGTGGCGAATATGTAAATTCGAAATATGCAAAATGTCATATTTACTTTACTAAAAGCTTGTACCTTATCAATTATTATCCCACCCCAGTGTATGGTTTCTTTTATTTTTTGGGATGTCCCCACTCTTTCTAGTTTCTAGCTGATATTTGTTCTCATGGGGATATCCTTTTTGAATAGATTTCAATAGGCCATATTAGCTTATTTATTAACTTATTTTATAAAACATAATAAAATAAAAAAAATAAAATTTTTCATATTCAATCACAATTCATTTTTACTAGTTTCTTTTTAAAAACATGTAATATCATCCTGCTTTACTGTACTCTATGCATTTCTCTATGCTCCATGCCCATGTATGCGTGTTTCTAATGGTGGCTATAAGCAATCTTTTCTGCAGCCTTTTTTATTGCTTGATAATATTCCAACAACATTTTAGACAAACCAATTTTACCTCCTCCTGTTGCTTTGTTGTCTGTTTGTTTGATCTCGTATGCATGGATGATGCTTACTCATCCTGTTTGGAACAGCCTGTACGATGCTCAAGATGGCCTTCTATGATAAACAGATACTATTATGCTTGTTATTACCAGTTGCATGCATGATGCATGTTGAAAATGTTAGAAATGTAGTCAAATGTATTTGTTGCCATTTGTTTGGATTCTGGTTTTTAAATATTGTGTTATTCACAAAAAAAGTTCAAATCCAATATCTTCTAGTCTTATAAAATCAGCTGCCTGTGTCTGATAAAGATAATTCCCACAGCACAGTTGTAGCAGGTGTTCTCTGATTGATTTTTAAAAGACCTGCATGGAAGCTTAGAATAATACAAAGGATTTTCTGGAGGAGAACTGAGATCGAATGACATTATTATAATACATATGCATACATGCACTGTTACCATAGTAATTTATTGCTACAGTCTTATATGAGAACATTTAAATGTGGACGTTATGGCTTGCTAAAGCATTAAACTACACACAACAGGATGTTTACATTCAGGTCGGTGCCACATGAGAGACTTTTCTGCCAGTGATTTCACGCCTGCTGTCCTGACAGATGACATAATCCGCTCCCAGAAAACACTACATAGGATGGGATCAGAACATTTCCCGATGACATTTACAATAAACGCATGCAGAGATTACCAGCTCCGTGTGGAATTTTTATAAAGTGATTTTCAATTAAACAAAAATCACCAATCGGAGAAGCTCGCTTGGGATATTTCCTATGCATTTTATTTAAATTATATACGTCCATACACTGCAATGATGATGAGCAACAAACCTGAAAAAGGTATATGCAGTGTGTAATAAATAAATACATTTAGAACGTTATCATGTATTTGTGTTATAAAACCCAACATCTAGATCTATAATTAGTCATGGGCATAGAGAAAATATTTGCAAGGCTCTAATAATTATTGTGGCTTTGTGATGGAATGCGAAACATAAATATTGTTCTAAGGAGGCTTGACTGTGCAACATATTGGAAATAAATATTTGAATTGATCAATAAAAATTATTTTTAGAGAATGTAAAGATTGGCATTGATAAACTCTTCTTCTGAAATTGCTGGTTTCTGTGATATTATACTGATCATCTTGATTTAGTATGTAGACTTTTAGGCTTAGGCAGGACTTCAGAATATAGAGTTGACTAGCATTTTCACTACATTTTTGCTCATACTGCAGGAGGAGGTGTAATTGTAGTAACTTTTGAAAACAATAAGGTATGGGGTCATCTTATTCATGGCACTGGAAGCTGTGCAGTACAGAAAAGAACAGCTACTCTGCTATACTAAGCTTTCATTTATAGTACCTCTGTATATGTTCACCAGATCAAATCATAAATAATTTACTTGTTGATTTGCTGGGTCTTACTAATGTTTGTTTTTCTTGTCACTGTATGCTGGATGATGTGCTTTGATTGGTGAGATATAAAAACATATACTTTTATTTAAGTCTGCATTAGGAGTTTTGCCATGTAATACTACAGAGCACTATTTTGTGTTTTGCATTGAAGTCAGGCAGTCCATTTATTTTGACTGGACTGCCCAAGCACCAAAACAAAGGTTATAAGGCATTTCAGCCTTATTACACACTGCAATGCACAGATATTTTGCATCTGTTGATTTTGGTGTTCTAACATTTACATGCATTTAGGCACATCGGGGTGCCATTAGTATTGTGCATTGCAGAAACATGGGGTAGATGTGGGTGTTACTATGTGTTACCACTACTTGTATTCCCTCCCCACTTCTGTCAGTGGTACCCCTGGGGTACACATAGCATTGTCTGTGAACCTATAAGTTATAAAATAGCATTTTTCACTGTCTACTCAAATATTCTTTTTAACCTCCATTGGATTTTTTCCTAAAAGATACAAAAAAAAGCTGCATGTTTAAGTGCAGGCCTTAAAATTATTTAAAAACCCAAAAGAGTCCATGTTGAGATTTGAACTACATTTCTACAGATTAGCTAGCTGAGGGCTGCAACAATCCCTTAACGCATGTCGAACAGCAAGAGCTCTCATTCATTCTGTGGTTAAGCACAAGAGGTAAAGGGGCCAAGTGTCCCATAGCTAACAATCCTGCAAACACTTTATGTAAATGCAGCTAAATTCTGGTTTACTAGATCACTACCCTTAGTCTTGTAACTAACAACTTTGCTAAATCATGCTTTAACTGGTTACAGATACAATTCCAGATCCAGTAGAGGTTGGGGTTTAATGTTAAGAAAGTAAAGAAAACCTGTAATAGGAATAACACAAAGGCTGTCTTTTCCATGCCTCCTTTTTGCTTCCCTATGACTTACATGCTTTAAAGTCACTGACACAGAACAAGTAGTGATAAGGAATACACTTCTAAATTTAGCTTATTAGTGTAATGCGTCTGGGCACACAAACCACTACCAACTCCAGATATCCTTGAATAAGGTTTATTCAAAATAGCACAGCACAGCAAGGGTTACTTTCAATCAAGCGAGGTACAGAAGGATAAGGCAAATGCAGGTCAGTAACAATCCGAGGTCAGGGCAGGCAGCAGGCAGAATGGTCAATACCAATCCGAGGTCAGGGCTGGCAGAGTTCAATCAGAGTTAGTTTCAGACCAGGTCACTGAGGAGATGACAAGCAGATAAAGTTTAACATACACAAAGACACACCCAAGCACACTGTGGTAACAGAGGCTATATCGGGCAATGGTGTAATGGACAGGCTCTCCTTAAATGGCCAGGATGACCAATCACCTTGCGCCACCTGGCACTGTCTGATAGGAGACTGAGTAAATCCCCTGCAGCTGATTGGCCGCAGGGAATTCAAACTAACTCTGTCCCGCCCTAGGGCGAGGCAGCCGAGTGCCACGCCCTCGGGGGTACAAGAGGGACGCATGGTGACACGCGCACCTCTTCCCACAGTACCCCTAGGACGTGCACTACTTTGCACTTGCAAAGGAGTGCTGGGAGCAGGAACCACATCCAAAGGGATGCAAGGGCTGCTGCCTGGCTGAACAGTACTTTGGCCAGGGCGGATCCCTCCGCCTGTAGAGACAGACAAGCTGGGAGCAGGGCAGCAGCCTCGGCCATGCTGCCTGCTACTGTGGCTGGGAACCCCAGGGACACCCCGGGCTCGCAGGGCGGGTAAGTTCCTTACAATTAGCATCCAAATGCTAAGATCAACAAAAGGTTTTTGTCCAAAAGTCAATTACAAATTTCCTGCAAATGTGACACAATAATAACTTACAACATTGACTTGATATAGTAATATATTAGTATAGTATTTTAAATACTTGCTGTGTAATAGCTTTAAAGCAGCAGATTAATTTTTTATACACACATATATATATAGTCCTTCTGTGGTTTTATTACCAGACTTTTTCTGAAGTATGAAACCTTGCCTGCCAGGTAAAGGGAGCAGTGATTGTATACCCCCATTCCAGTACCAGACCCCGGGGAGCCTGGCTAGCCAGGACTGAGGGGAAAGTGAGAATGTAGTCTTCCCACTCCTCCAGGCCAAACCAGGTCCCACAAAAACATAATTTTTTTCCCTATGAATAAATGCCAAATTTTGTCTACAAAAATCTCACTTACTATATGGGACAAAATTGTAATCAGTATACTTTGTTAACATTTTTAAATATTGTTTTGGGAAAAAGTACTGTAATTGCATTATGTAAAATGCAATCAGAATATTAGTGTCTGCTAAACAGTGGAGGCAATAATCATGTTTTTGCGTCTCACCTTTTCTAGTGTAGAAATAACTGAGCAACCTAGTTGTTTTAATATGGACCATATGCTCAAAATAACTTAGCTAAAGGGAAAGTTTACCCAAAGTTGTATTTATTATTACTTTTTTATGAAAAGTATGGAAAGGTTAGGACATGATACCAAGTTGTACCAATTACTGGAGTAGAAAATAATGTGAAGTCTTGGAGTCACAGAAAAAAATTGACAAGAGGTTCTTTCCTTTCACCACTTCTCTAAAGAAATAAAAGGATTTTGTTTTATTTATAATTTTCTATAAATTCGAAGGTAGCAAATAAAACAAGAATTCTGTGTAAATTGTTCTAATACAGGCGAGAGAGAGAGACAAAGGCATTTAGACTTTTTGTATGTAATAATTATATGTAAGGCTGCACTACTTTAACACTCAAATAGTACTCAAAACTATGTAAACAGGATTATTTGTATAATATATTGTTTTTCTTTTTCCTTGGTATACTACTACATATTTTTTTCTGCTCTTTTAACTACTTACTGAATATAAATTTCCCAAATTGAAAAAAGTGAAAAAAATGTTTAGTTCAAACACCCGATGTGTAATTATAGTCCTAATTTAGTCAATGGATAAATATATTTCAAATCAGATATATGTTCAAATTAGGCTTTAGCTTTCTTAAACTATGTTCCTGAAAAAATGATCGAAAATCACCCTTCTGGTGCTAAATTATATTGTGTTAAGGGAGAACTGGAAAACACAGAAACAATGTATGTATTATTTGCTTCCTAAAAGCTGCATTGTTGTATGATTTTTAAGTTTTTCATTTGCATTTATAAATTTTGCACCTGCAGGTTTGTTTCAAAAAGCAATCATACAAAGTGGAACAGCCTTATCCAGCTGGGCAGTGAACTACCAGCCTGCCAAGTATACGAGGATATTGGCAGATAAAGTGGGTTGTGACATGCTGGATACTATTGACTTGGTTGAATGTCTTCGGGAGAAGAATTACAAAGAACTCATTCAGCAGTCCATCACACCAGCCACATACCACATTGCCTTTGGACCAGTCATTGATGGTGATGTCATTCCAGATGACCCACAGATACTCATGGAACAAGGGGAGTTCCTTAACTATGATATTATGCTTGGAGTTAATCAAGGGGAAGGCTTGAAATTTGTGGATGGTATAGTGGATAATGAAGATGGTGTTTCACTAAGTGATTTTGACTTTTCAGTCTCGAACTTTGTAGACAACCTGTATGGTTACCCAGAGGGGAAAGATACACTCCGAGAGACAATTAAGTTTATGTATACTGACTGGGCTGATAAAGAGAATCCAGAAACAAGAAGAAAGACTTTGGTTGCACTTTTCACAGATCACCAGTGGGTAGCACCTGCCGTTGCAACAGCTGATTTACATGCTCGATATGGTTCTCCAACCTATTTCTATGCATTTTATCATCATTGCCAAAGTGAAATGAAACCAAGTTGGGCTGATTCTGCCCACGGTGATGAAGTTCCTTATGTATTCGGTATTCCCATGATTGGACCCACTGAACTTTTCAATTGCAATTTCTCCAAGAACGATGTCATGCTCAGTGCAGTGGTTATGACATATTGGACTAACTTTGCCAAAACTGGGTATGTAGTTCTTTTTTATATCTTTTTACAATTATATTTATTGTAGAGGTTTTTTTTATTTGTGCAGAAAAGAGGTAAGTGTTTTTTTTTTTTTATTTAAGGCACAACCTACTGAATGGTGCTAATAATTTTCAATATTTAGTTAAAATATACTGGAAGGTTGTAAACATTTTATTTTCAAGTTTTTTAAAATAATAAATATGAACTATGATATGAAATCTGATCATATATTGTAAATGTTATAGGAAAATTAAATCTTAAAAGGGTAAACCATATGAAGAACTTAATTAACTGCATCCTCCTGTGCAGTACACTCATGTCTCAGTGGGAAAAAAATCTACCATCTTTAACTTGAGTGTTGTTTATAAGCTGAATAATTAGTAATAAACAATAATTTCTGAAACCTAAAAACGTAATGAGAATGTACAAAGCATGCACATTGGGGCAGCACAAGCAATCATGTTTATGCAAACATCATTAAGGAATACGTATATATATATATATAAATTTAAATAGCGTAGGAGAGGATCAAAAGCTTCTGTTTCATATTAGAGAGATTCCTGTCCTTCACTTCCTGTCCTATAGACTCAACATTTACAGTTTGAGGGATATCCCCTTCTAGACAGCTGTCATATTATAAATATTTTCTCTCTATTTCAATTTGGGGGCAACTCAGAGTTTTTGATGTACCCTCAATTTAATTCCAGGCGACATTATTTAAACACTGAACATTTAGGGAGAGTAAATCTTTGTAACAGGGACACAGCCTGATAATGATTCTAACCCTTAACCATTCTATCCAAATCTTAAATTGACTATAGTTATATTTTAGGAGAAATTTAAAATATAATCATTTGAATACATCTACATAAAATAAGGTGGTCTAAAACACTAGATGGCAATGTAGTACATTATTCATAAATACTAAAAACAATTGTAGACATTACTTTTATATAGATAGATATAGCTAATAACTACTTAGATTCTTTTACTCATAGTTTCAATTTTTATTACAGGAGTTCAACTTTTTTTATTAATACCAATTACTTTATTCCCATCAAGTCTTGTCACTTGTCATGTACAATGGTATGTTTCATATGTGTGTATGGGAGGTAAATGACTTCAACTATTTATGACAAAGCTTTGTTGGATTTATTTAGGAGTAATTTATTTAAGAGTAATGCAAATGAAAGTAATGCAATTTAGTAATGCACCTAAAGTGTGGTTTGCTGCCCGTCGGCTCTATTGATTTGAATTGATGCCACTTGCATCAATCTAAGGGTTTTTAAAAATTTGTAAGTGGGATTTACAAGCTTTTTCAATGTAAAAAAGGAAGAGTTCTTCTAGACTTTTAAAGCTGCTTGCATAGGCAATTTCAAATACCCGAAAATACCGAGCAGTGATAGCCTGTTACCATTCCCGGGCATCTAGGCACCTGGGGGAGGTGAATGCTGCAGTAAAATAGTCTGATCCCAGCCTTAGGTTCCTACTATAGGAATGAAGACACATGTTCTCACCATACCTCAATGGATTGGATATTTATCAAGCAATCCTTCAGCAGATCAGGGCTAGTATAAAAGTGCAGGGAAGGTAAATACTTGCTGTTTAAATTGTCTACTGTAAAATAAATGTTTAACTTTGCTTTAGGCAAGCAGTGTCAATACATAACTAACAAGTGATTAAAATATGAGTACTGTTTAATAAACAGGAAATCTGATATTTCCTCATAAAAATAAATTACTGCCATTGATGCACATACACTTGGAAGATTTCCATGTTTGAAGGAATGTCCGATTCTTTGTTTTATAAATAGAACCCTGTAAGTATTCTACATTTTTAAGTGTTATCAAATGCCAGCGGTCTAGTGTGTGATATATAACTTCCAGATCTGGAGCATAATTAGTTACAGGAGCACATATAACATAAAGTTCAAAAAATTGTAAGTTTGCATTTTCCTAAGGATAGTTTTAGTGCAGCAAAGCAAAATGTATGCAAATTCTTACTCTTTGTTTTTCTTACAAGCCACGGCTGGCGTAGAAAATTGGTTCCTCTGCTAGCAGATGCAGATTGGGACCCTTGCTGTTTGTGGGTCCCCTTTGCGGAGGACTGAGGAACACTATTGAGCCAGAGATCTCCAGCCAGTAGAATGAGTGAACTTTGCAATATTGCAGAGCTAAATGTATGATTTAGTGGGTGACATGTAGGACCTCTGAAGTGGGACTACTGTTTCCCAATGGATAACATCAGTCCCGCTCTGCACCTGCTTGCAGGGGACAGCAATTTATTACTCGGGCTGTGACTGCTTTTCAAAATAAAATGTAAGAAATTAAAGACCTTTTCCTCACTTGGAATGTATCAAAATAGGGTGACATATACTAGAGGATTTATGATAAAAGATAGCTACATTAGGGAGTAAAAACCTAAATAAAGTTGAGATTGGTAATTAATTGTGTCAGTGCTTTCTTGCAACCATTTAAACTCAATGGTACTGCATCTACTTTTATTTGCTGCAGCTGATGTTCAATTAAAAAAAATCCCGCAGTTGTGATGCTGAGTGACACATGTATATGTGTTAAATTTTAAATGAAAGGAAAATTGTAAAATATCAAAAAATTGTAAAAATGCATACAGCTATCCACCCCCTCAGAAGCAAACTCATATCTTCTCTTGCCTTACCACTGTGGTAAGAAGAGGAGTAGGACTGTATAGGTTGTGGCATTTAAACAAAGAACTGTTTCTGTTGCCTTATGGCTCTGTGAATAGCAAAAATATGGAAGAATGGGAAGTCCCCACTTGTGAATACTCAGTAGTTTTCTTTGAACCTAGGGGCCAACAATATATGAGCAAAAGAGTTGGGTATGCACTTCTGTAGACAGGAGAATTAGTGAACACACTGTTTTTCCTTGTGTGGGGAAAGCATGTGTTAATGTTAACAATTTTGGTGTCTTGTGCACTGCTTCATCATTCAACATGATGACGACTTCCCTTGCTCAGATCTATTTACAATGATGCAGGATGTAGGAAGGAGGTTTAATTATTGAAACTGAATATGGATGCTGGAGTATTTGCTTTCACATGGGGGAATATTTATGGGGTCCATTTATTACCAGATCACTGTGATTTATTAAAAGTGATTGTTTTATCAATTTGTGTGGAATGAGATGAAGGAACATACTTACATTTCAACTAGTGATGACCAAATCTATTTAATATACTTTAAAGATATTAAATAGACAAAGTAGAATTCACAGATACATTGATTTAATAATGGCTGTACTTCTCAATTTGTCATCTAGGTGGTGTTGTGCTTTTTTTTCACCCACAATAAATACAAGTGTTAGTGTAAATAAAAGTACACAGCACCAACTAGTGGTCAAATTGAGAATGGCACCAGATACATAAATGTTTACCCATGTCTTTTCACCTTACACCTTTCAAGTAAGTATATTTGTTCATTTCAATCATAAAACATACTCATTATATTCAGTAGGTCTACTCTTTATAAATCTTCCACAACTGTGGCTTTTTATGTTCAAATATGTTAATATTATTCTATCTGTTAAGCCACAAAGGCAAAAAGTGTTGCTTTGTTTGATGATACAGTCAAATGGTGACAGTCTGCCTTGTTGTGCTGCAACTGCAATCACTGCAATATTCAGGTTATCTCATGTGTTAAGGATAATATATCTCATGTGTATAAGGATATATATATATATATATATATATATATACATATATATGGGCAGGTTTGTGGTTAATAATCATTACATTGCATCTATTGCTGCTTTTAGACATATGAGCTAATTTATTATGCAAAATAAGAACATAAAATTTTCCCGAAACTGAGTATAAAGGAAACATCAGATTAACAATTAAAAAAAAATCTGCAGCTTCATAAATCTTCCTCATTGTATCTGTGCTATTCTTAACGAAATATGATGTTATCCCTAGCTTCATTTTCCTAACCTGATCTGTTTTTACCCTGTAGTGTTCTTTGCTGTGCATGCTGTAATTATTCCACATTGAATGGTGTAAAACAGCCTATTTGCATTTATTGATTGTGCAAGCTATCAGCGTTAGCAAAATTACTGCTGTAAGCTATATAGGGTAAATATAATTAATGTAAAACGTATACTTGATCAATAAACACAGAAACTTTTATGCTGATATTTTATGGAAGAACACCAAGACCATTAACCAAAAACTATTTTAGGACAACAACTTTCATCCTGCATAATTCTCATCCAGCATATTTTTGCATTTCTCCCTGTAAAATATTTTCCTTTAACCTTGCAGGCTTTTTTTTTCTTTTGCATTAAAATGAAGATTTGCTCAATGCTGCAATAGGGAACACTAAATATTTTCAGTGAAGGTTTTAATGACAGGATTTAGCATTCCAAACTGCAGACTTTCTGCAGTGCAGTGAGCAGACTGCAGTATTATGAAAAGGTTTTGGTGATGTTCTGAATTACAAGGCTGGAAATGGAAACTATTAAACATGTCTCTCATTTTCTATAAAGTTCAATAGCCAGTGAATGTATTCCTTATAAATAAGAAGGAAATATCTTGTTTTTACATTGAATTGAAAAAGTAAACACTTTCATTTTACTTGGTAATTTATGATGCATGGTCTTTGATAGCCAAAAGCTGAGAGTAAATAGAATTCATTATTTCAAAGCGTAGCAAAAATGAATGCATTTTAAAGATAAAATTGCATTTCAAAAGGTCAGATATAGTTATGGTCTCTTCATGTAGTTTCTTGGTTTGCTGAAATTTAACTATTAATGGGAACTGTAGCATGAACCTTCAAAGCAAATCGATGCTTTTCCTATAAAGAGCAAACCAATACGCTGGTTTTAATCTCCTCTCCTCAGCAGCACATACTCAATTTTCACTGCCCTGCATATGAATTTAACAGCCAGGAATGAAAGGGAATATCCATTACATTTTTATTATGGTAGAGTATATGGCTCATTTTAAGTGGCAGCACCGAGCCTATCACCATATACCGGTGCTTTATATGCTAGGACTGATGGCTTACAGAGGGGGTTTATCCTACTCTTTGTGGTTGGAGGAGAAAAAAAGACATGTTTGTACCTCTGTTGAGGGGGTATTCATGTGAATCCATCGTTTTCCCCACACAAGAAAGCACATGTTCACTTTATATAGGAGATCTTCAAATTCTGATTTGTTCATAAAACTTCGGGATCCAGGGCTAGTGATTATGCATTTCAATGATCGACCTTACTGTAAAAACATGCAGCTAGTTACATCTGAAATGCCAAATGGCTATCTTTGAAGACTGAATGACAGCTTTGGAACATTCAACTGCTCACATTTTTCTTTTCTCACAGTTATGATTATATCCAGCTAGTTATCTGCAGTGACCCTTGTCAGTAAAAAAAAAAAACAGCAAGTATATAGCTTGCTGCAATGAGATTGAGAATCAGTGCATTTAATTTTCATTTCTTTTTAGGTCCTTTTGAAACATAATGCCCAATACAATACGCTTCAGATGGTGGATGTAATTATATTAGGGTTAGTTCACATGGGTGGTAAAGGTGTGATTGCTACATGACTGTTCCATACTGGTAATTGGGGGCTGATGACAGCTTTCTGCCAGTTGTCCTTCAAAACCCCTTTAACACTTGTAAATTGTGAACAAAAGTGGTTGTTGGGGTTGCAAAGCTTATTACATTTTATAAAATGTGTTCACTTTAAATACTCATATACTAGGAAGTAAAATCATTTTGCCTTGTACATGGTTGGATAAAAGAAGCAAACACAGTTTATTTTATTGCCTAAGCTAAGTAAACATTTATTTATTAAATCAATTCATGGTGTATGCGTTTCAGGGATGCATATCCTGGCAATCAGTGCCCCAGATCTGGTCTTATAATCAATTTCAAACTTATCCTAAATTAGTTGAATTATAATAAGAGTAATATTTGCTGTGTGGTTATGTAAAAGACTGAGCACATCACACATTGTTCAGAAAAATGTAACCAATGATCGGTGTCTGGCCACCAGGCACATGA
This sequence comes from Pyxicephalus adspersus, assembly GCF_032062135.1. Taxonomy (NCBI): domain Eukaryota; kingdom Metazoa; phylum Chordata; class Amphibia; order Anura; family Pyxicephalidae; genus Pyxicephalus; species Pyxicephalus adspersus. Next base: position 132,192,833 of record NC_092858.1, read on the forward strand.
ATATGCTTGTATCCTAAAAATTCCTTTTTTCCTCTTAAATATCTACAGTTAATTTCAACTCATCCTATGCATTCTAATTATATGTAGTATTAAAAAGCTTTTTTTTCAGTTAATGTGGATTTAGTTATTGGATTCTTGTCATCTTCTTCATTTTCTAATGAAAATTTTAGATATATTTTAAATTACTAAAATAAGAATCCTCACCACTTTAGTGAACACTGTTGAATTTTATACACGTATAGGGTGAACTGTTCACCATGTAATGTGTTTGACTTTATGCAGTTCTATCCTGGTTAGGTAATTGGTTACCTATGCAGTCTTCCATTACAATAGCTCAATCTGAATTTATCAGGAGAGCGTGAACTTTCTGTTTATGGCCTTCCATGTATGATCCTATTTGTATGCCTGCACTTTAAATGTCACTAACCATTATTTGGAAAAAAATATTCAGACATATCTACTTATTTAGAAAAACAATGTCTGTACATCTGCCATGGTAGCAACAAATTGAGGGAGCTGGAGAAAGTAAAAAAAATGAGGGATGGAATGAATGGAAGATCTTTAAATAGAGATGTGAAATAAGAACAAATAAATGAGCTGAATGAAGTTGTTGCAATCCAGACCATCTGTCTGAAAAGCAAGCTTGAAAAATACAACCAACTTTAATTTGGACCTTAGATACAGAATAAGCCAACTAACTGTATATATATATATATATATATATATATAATGATAAGGGAAGTGAGAATAAAGTTAACAAACAATCATTATATTAAATGTTCTGCATCATTTTTTCCCACAATAGTCTACACTGTCTAACAATAAATAAATGTATATTTCAAATATATAAGCTGCAAAAAAATGCCCAAGGGAAATGAGACAATTTTAATAGAAACCATTTGTGCATTAGTGCAAAATATTTCTTGCCTCCTCCACAAACAATATTTTTGATGGTAACCTGAATCATGGATTGTAAGTTCTTTCAGGCATGGTTCTCTCCTCATGTGTCACTATCTGTGACTGTCATTTGCAACCCTATTTAATGTACAGTGCTGCGTAATATGTTTGTGCTAAATAAATACTGTTTAATATTATTATTAAATAACCCTCCAAAAGGTCCCCGTAACAACAGTAATAAAAAAATAAAATAGGTTCATCCATTGGTCATCACAAATCGTGCCACACAAAATGTTGCCTTCTACTCTTGCACTGTAAAAACACCTCCGTCTAGGCAATAACACTTATAAAATGGCAATGACCCCTTTATAGTAAAGGTCTAACAAATTTTTCAGGAAGTACATTCTTACTGTGATCCCCTCCTCAGCCACTAGAGGTCTTTACAGGTATGAGGATGCACTACATCCCCACCTAGTGTTACAAAACTCCTAATACACTATCATTTTACAGTAGGGATATTTAAACTTTGCTGACAACACGGAATATAACAATTTAAATGTGATAGCCATATTTGTAAAAACATACACAGTGGAAGTCCAAAAACCTTGATGCAGTACAATGAAAGTCAATTACTTTACTCCCACACTGGGTTTCTGTCATGGCCATGTGCTGCACTTTTAAAAATACAGTGTGACCCTGCGCATTAGAGCTTACAATCTAAGAAGTAGGGAAAGTAGCACACAGTAAGAGGGGGGGGTATGGAATGGTGGGTAAGAGTGAGGGTAGGCAAGTTCGAAAATGTTGGTATATGTTGTGTTAGGGAAGACCATACATTTGAATGTGCTGCCCAATGCACCATAGTACACAAAAAATAATGTAGTTTGTAGCACACAGCAATGCGTGACAATGTATTTGCATGTTGTGCTGCAGTGCACTGATGAAGTGCATGTTGATATTGTATGTCTACCTTTGTTCACTGTACATTTAAAAACCCTGAAATAATAAATGGTAAAAAAAAGAACGTAAACAAATATAATTACTACCAGTGTCTGGCCACAAAACACCTAAATATGCTTGTATCCGAAAGCAACTTTTCTTTGGACATATTTAACAGATTATTTCAGCTTGTTTCTTTATATGGATGTAATAATTAGTTCATAAGAGTCAATAACCTTTTTTGCCAAAAGTCTGTGATATCCTGTCATGCAGATCTAATTATTTCTAGGTTCAAATGAGGATTTTTGTTTTTCACTTACTTTTAATGTGGATTTAGTCTTTGGCTTCTTGTCAACTGCAACGTCGCTTAAAAATCACACGTACTGTACAATTAAAAATTCTAAAGTTTTAGCATTTTTTTTAAAGGCCCATGAGGGTTTAGTTTATAAAATAAGTTTATACTATTCATGTGCTGTACTTTTGAAAGCAGAGCACACAGCAATGTGTTGCTGTGAATTTCCATGTATTGCACTGCGGTACACTGGAAAGTTGCAATAAAGGTGCCTTTAGGAATGAATGGCAAACCAATTCCCCAACATATGTGATGTGCCGTGCCACGTAAATTATTGCAATGCACTATTGGAAATAAGCCCTTAAGGTCACCAAACCATACCTGTATAGAAAGTTATGTGGCAGATTTATGATTTACAAGGTAAAAGTGTTGGCTCAGTTTTTTCAGAATTACAGAATCATGATGCAACTTATAATTACATAATTTTATCCATGTTTGGCAGGATGTAGACCACAATATATATTTAGTGACTGCTGGTTGTTTTCACCATTTCTGGTTGCAGTGCAGCATTGTGACTGTGAAGTCATTTTCCTGCTTATAACAAAACTACATATATCATGATACCTTTCATTGTGTATTTTGGATATGAGCATTTAGACTTGTGGCCACAGCCTTTTACAGCACAATGGGGTGACTACAAATAAGAAATTCTGACCAGCGCATGAATTGTAGCCATAGGTTTTAAGGATATGCAATACTCTGCAAAGGGATATAAGGTATTTGTTTTGTGTTTTTACTTAAGTGACTTTCAAAAGAACTTTCTGTGTTGATTTTACCTGAATTTTACCTTTGAATAGATTGTGCAGGGTGAAAATCACTTTATTAGTTCAGTACAAGTTTAGATACAAATTCTGCCAAGATGGTAACTTTACAAATACATCATTTTCACTTGCCAAAAATCATCACTCAAATTTCCTAAATGCACATGTAAAATATTACATACTGTGTTATGGGTTTGGTTTGGTTTAATCTGTATATTTCTTTTGCTTTTCAAACAATAGATGTGTATGAGTTTTTTGCAATCAGACCTTATTACCTCTTTGTTTATGTTTATGATCACCTGAACAATAAGTATATCAGAGTGCTTTATTTGTTTAGATAAAAAGTTGTGCTATAACTTGATCCATCAGTGAAAATAGTTATAAAGTTTCTAAATTCTCCAGTATTCATTTTAGGTTTGTAATTTGTAGGCGTACCAAGTAAAAGATAAAAACTGAGTCATGTTCATGGCAATAAAAATGCAATTACTATACAGCAAAAATTTTGTGCTTCGCATTTAGATGAAGTATAAGGAACATAAAGTTCTAGAATACCTCATATAAAACCAGGTTTCTCCTTTACAGGGGAATATGCTGTTGAGCAAAATAGCTAAATTTATTATAAAACAGGCTTAATTTCAATATACCTGTCATGCTATGGAGAATATAAATTACAGCTTTTATATATATATATATATATATATATATATATATATATATATATATATATAACTATATATATATACATACATTTTTTATGGTTTTATACAATGGTTTATAATAGGCAACAAACTCAAGTTAAGGATTTAAAGCTGAAGTTCATCTAAATGTGCCTTCCCTGCTTATTCTTTTCCTTGGCCCTCTTGGCAACATGCTAGGAAATCATAAAATGCATAAATAAAACCTTTTTTTATTATATACTTTTTTAAGATTAGTGACATCATCACTAGGTCTTTGGATTTCAATGGAATGCAAGGCATACCTACTGATTAGTCAATAGGTCTGATTTATTAAAGCTCTTTAAGACTGCAGAAAATAGACTATCGTTAGAGAACCTGGGTGATTCAGCAAATTTGAATTAGATTCTGTCCAGGAATTGCTTTTTGCCTACCAATACCAAATATTTTTTAAGAAATCTGTTCCAGGTTTACTAGATTACCCAGGTTATCAAATGATAGTCTATCCTCTCCAGTCTTGGCCAGCTTTACCAAATCTGGCGTAATGTTGGAAATACAAACATACTAAATATTCTTGATGATGTTTTCCCTGTGACAAGTATCTCAATTTTTGTGTTTTTTGGATCAAATCTAACAATGTTTTTACTAATGTAGCATTCAATGCCTAATGCATCATGAAAAGGAAGTCAACAATGTATTTATTAATTCCAAAGTGTAATCATTATTTGTGTTTAATATTACATTTGTGTACAATAAAAGGGACCCTGCATTTACAGAATTAGTGTCAGAAATAAAAGACAGAAATTAGCTTTAGCTATCAGAGCAAAATTACATTTTTGGGTTGAGTACCGAACTCATGTGTACTTCATGTAACAGATTTAGGCATCACAGTCATGTCTTAATGTCCGTTTGTTGCATCATGGTGTAACACTAGCACATAAAACTATGCTTTGGTAGCCTTTGGTGTAACTAGCCAAAGCAAGACCTCGTCTAAGAACTACAGGATGCAAGAAGTATGTAATTGTGGGATGCTTATTATTCGTGTCTCGACCACCAATATTTTGTTTTGCGGTTATAGAATCAAAACATGTAAAAGCTAGTTGTAAAATATGATATTTTAAAAGCACTGATATTTGTCAAAGAGGATATATAGGATATATTACAGGATATATTATATATATAGGATATATTATTATATTACCTGTGTCCTAAGAAATATATACTGGATTATACTTGATTTAAGTGTATATGGTGAATGTAGCAGGGTATAATAATTGACTAGGTACATAGCACATAATGTGAATTGACTCAATTTAATATAAAACCGAAGCAGTGCACATTTTAATAAACATGCCACTGCAGAGATGCTGATTGCTTTTTAATATTAATTTATTGGCTGCGACAGTGGATAATAATCACTTTACTAAAGCACCAGGGTAAAGGTTTAAATATGAACATGCACAAAAATAACATTAAGTATATGAAATCTCACTGACAAATACAGAGTAATAAATATTTCATTATTTAATGTCTGGCATCTGACTTTTTAGTGTCAAATCTGTGTCTCCACTCTAAAACTGATGGAAAAGTCAGGCATACAACTCATATATGTATGTGTTTTACAGTAAGAATGATTTAGGATTAAGAGAAAAAAGACAGATTTTAGGGACACTTAGAAGAATCCCAGATAACTATGTAGGGTTTGCATGATGAGTCACATGCAGTGCATTGGGATGGCAGGTAGAGAATTGAAAAATATAAGATAAAGGCTAGAAAGATAACTGAACAAAGCTCTAAAGATGAATAGGGTATGAACAGTAACTACATTTTTGCATGCTTTGACACATCCTATACCATATGCTTATGTTTTATTATGGGTAATATATATATATATATATATATATATATATATAAAATTAGAGTTTATTATTTACCAACAATTAAAAGTTGGGTCGTAGCGTCATACATGTTTTGAGGGTTCTTCCCTTGAATACCTCAAATTGCAGATATATTGCAAATATATTTATGTCTAAACTTCTTTTTTAATCTTTGCAGGGATCCAAACAAACCAGTTCCACAGGACACAAAGTTCATACATACAAAGCCAAATAGATTTGAAGAAGTTGCCTGGTCTAAATATGATCCAAAAGACCAATTATATCTACATATTGGTCTCAAGCCAAGAGTAAGAGATCACTACAGAGCAACCAAAGTGGCTTTCTGGTTAGAATTAGTGCCGCATTTACACAACCTTAATGAAATATTTCAATATGTTTCTACAACAACCAAGGTACCACCTCCGGATATGACTTCATTTCCATACGTTACAAGACGACCTGTAAAGCCAAGGACTACTACCAAGCGCCCAGCAATGACACCGCCAAACAGCCCAAAAGTAAACACAAATGCTTTGGGTGGAACCACTATCATTGCAGAAGACAAAAGAGATTACTCCACAGAACTTAGTGTCACTATTGCTGTAGGAGCCTCCCTTTTGTTTCTGAATATTTTAGCCTTCGCTGCATTGTATTACAAAAAAGATAAGAGACGGCATGAAACACACAGACGGCCTAGTCCTCAGAGGAACACAACAAATGATATAGCGCATATTCAAAATGAAGAAATAATGTCCTTACAAATGAAGCAGTTGGAGCATGATCATGAATGTGAAGCTCTTCAGGCACATGATACTCTCCGACTGACCTGTCCACCTGACTATACCCTCACACTGAGGAGGTCCCCAGATGATATCCCACTAATGACTCCAAATACAATAACAATGATTCCAAACACATTAACGGGTATGCAACCACTGCATACCTTTAATACTTTCAGTGGAGGCCAAAATAGTACTAATTTACCCCATGGCCATTCTACCACCCGAGTATAGCTTTGCCATGTTTTCCATCCTCTCGGTGAAAACAAAAACAAACAGAAAACTTGTGGAAAAGTAGAAAAGAAGGAATTATTTTCTTACTCATGCCCGTCTAGAGGAATTGTCTAATATTCATACCGATCAGCCCAAGATGTGAATTGTGTAAATTGCTGTTATGATAATGCTTATGAATTTATCCCTGCTAGACAAAATTTTGATAAACTTAATATTTTGAACAGTCTCCTAGAAGAAAATGGATGTTTTCTCTAATATAAATAATGAGGAAAGCTGCTCTGGAACACAAAATGTCTTTACTGCTTTGTTTTTGTTTTCTAAGTTCTCTATGTGCCATACAGAACAAAAGGGCCCTTGGTCAAATACATTAGTATCCTGAGCTTTTTATAAAGCTGTAATTCACAATGGAAATTCTATTTAAAACTGAGGACTGACTATGCAGAATTAAATGTATAGTACTGGCAATGAAGGTATATGCCATCATGAACTGTATTTAAAGAAGAAAAAAAAAGTTTGTAAAAATGTAAATAGCCGTGAGTTAAACAAAAAAAAATATCTTTTATTGTTGTTTTAAGTTTAACAAAAGAACTTTTAGAAAGATTGTGCTTTTAGTTGTGACCTAAGTGTATATACATTAGTCAAAATCCATCTCTGTTGCCTCCAGAAAAAGAAAAGGGTTTTCTTCTTAATAATGTAAGAAACAGTTAAGAAATTTTATAATCTTATTCATTTGTAGGAAATAATGCAAGTTCTCTTGAAAATGACATTTTGGATATGTTAACTGCAAAACTCCCCTTTGAAGTTACACAAATGCATGTGCAATTTTACCGTTCATTTGTTTTTTCTTTTTTTTAATGTTTTACATTTTTACTATTGTTTCTTGAATATCTGGAGCACTGGGTAATATTCAAGAATAATGAGCACTATTCAAAAGATGTATCTAAGAATGTTTAAAATTGCTGTTCTTTCTTATTGCCCTATTTTTAAAAAAAAAATGCTAAATGTAAACTCAGACCACACTGTAGGATACACAATGTTAAAAAAGGAAAACAATTATATGAAAATAAGAATTTATTGCAAATTGATGAAGATTGTGTTCTTTTAATTAATACAATGCTTTATCCATTATTGCCCAACATCTGATGTTTGTCATATATAATGTGAGTTAACATCGTTTTCATTTGTTTTCCATTTATTTATATTTTTAATAATTATGTACCTGTCACATGCGTAATGCACAGGACGGAAAGTTAAAAAGAAAAACCACCAAAAAATGGTTTTCAAATAAATTCTGAACATTTTATTGGAAAGAGTAAACAATTTCTTCTCCTATTTTTGGTTTTAAATATGATTGCAAAAGTTGTTTTCATCTGTTAATGGCCATATTTATTTGTTTTTAACAAGAATACAATTTACTACAGGTTTACTATTAGAGGGAGAGTCAGTGAATCTGATATTAGGCAAACACTTACTGCAAGTGAATATACCAGGTGTATGTATCTCAAATTACAGTGATTGATTCACCATCAGAGAATATTTATGACACTCACTGCATTATACATAGACCCCTTAGTCTGCATTAAACATCATCATTTATCATCACTAGAAGTCTTTAAATGTGATGACTACATTAGCAGAAAATACTTGTTGATCTTGCTAAAAATGCAAAGCCTCAGTATTGACATGAACTGAAATCACAAACATTGTAATCTATATTCCAAGCTATCTTCCATAAACTGTGAATTTTACCCCCGAGCCATGGCTCCCCTTCATAGATACAGTTGGTGGAGTAAGTGCAGCCACCATAGGACAGAATGCAAAATATCAGAATTGCCAAAAAAAATAAAAACAATAATTTGGCTACCACATCTGGAATAGAAAGACTTATAATGCCTTATATACATTTTGAGTGGTTTGGATATTCTTTAAAATCTATTATGAGTGGTTGTGAAAAAAGGTTTGCTGTGCTGCTTGAACACACTAATGTATATTAGGTGAATTATTATTATGATGATTTATTCTAAAAACAAAATATAAATGCATTAAGAAAAGAAAGATCATTGCATCCCAATCTCTTCTCATTAATCCTGTTGGGTAAAACATATCAGAGCAATAGGTCCAAATGGGACGTTTGAGCACTATCCTAAATGCATGGTCAATGGAGCAATAAAGTTGATTGACCAGAAGAATGCAACAAGTGAGCTCCATTTTCACCTGCACTTGGACGGTTATGGTAGCTCTGGGAAAAGGAGCTTTTGGAGCACTCAGATTTTATTTAAAAGTAAATATCTATGTTGGTAAGTGAAATTTTATGAGAACCTGTCTTGCAAGGTCCTGAAGTCATATAGTTAATGCGCATAGAGAAGGTTATTAGAAGGTTATACATATGTCTCATCTATTATATGTATAAGTAAACATTGCCCAATACCTGTATAAATGATACTGAAGGGAATCCATAGTCAATGTCTTGTTAAAATGTTTACAAGCTATTCAGGTAGTTAGGTTTTTTTGGTATAAATAAATGCTTTTGTTAGAAGCTTTTGCTACTTATAAAGATAAAGCTAGACCCCCTATGCTCCTGAGCTTGTCTATGTGTTGCCCTGCAAATAACAAAATAAACATGTGGATTGGTTCTTAAATATTAGTGGAAACCTAAAGCTGTCATTGGGGTCTAACAGTTAGAAGAGTCAATTTTTAGTTGGAAATGGGAATGTAGAATAACAATACTTCTGCATGAAGCCTCATGCCCAGAGTGGCAATTTACAGAATGTAGATGGAAAGTGGTTAAAGAGGAATTCTGTCATATGAAAAATAAAAGAAAGAGCCCACACACAGTTACAAATTTATTATTAATAAATAATTTTATATTTTAATGTTTAACCAGCCTTGCGTTTATGAAATTTAATAAAAATGTAACCATGTTTCCTCTTGAGCACAATAACATCTTTCTGTGCACAAGAAATTGATTTACTGATAATCTTGTGAAGTTAGAGGAGAAACCTCAGGCACCACTAGAACTGCCCATACGTTTTCTAAGTGAGTGTGTAAGTGAGCCTTTTTATTCATGGTGAAATAGGGGTCAGTTTAATTAGAATATACATTATTTAAAAGTTCATATTATTAAAACTAGTAATATGGGTGGTAAGAATATTCCTTAAATTAAAAGAATGAATAAAAAACCCAATTGCTTTCTAAATGTAAAACATGCACACCAGTGGACGAGCTTCAAAGAAAACATATGTAGTGCTTTTAGAGGTATTCAAATTTAGCATTACAACATAGATTTGAAACCATCATTACATTTACTTAATTGAAGTTTTTAAGATAATGAGCCTTATTTAATAAAGCTCCCCAGAACTGGAGAAGATAGGCTACCATGGAAGAACCTGGGTGATCCAGCAAACATGGAATAGACTTCTATTTTCCATTAGTTGGCAAATGTTTTACATACAAGACCAGATCTATTCCAGGTTTGCATGACCACCCAGGTTCTACCATGATAGTCAATCCTATCCAGTCTTGGAAGGCTTAATAAATTAGGCCCTATACATACAGTAATATATATATATATATATGTATATAACTTTTTTGTGCTTATTGGTCTGGCTGAAATATTAACTGACATGGGACATGGTTATTTCTCTTTAAAGAATAAAGTAGAAAATGAAAGTTAAAGTGTTGTCCACAAATAGGCCTGACAAAAGGAAACATTTGCTTTTTTTTCCTAGTACGCTATAAAAGCAAGCAAAGGGTTTCAAAACCCAATGTCCCCTTGGGCACAAAAATACCAAATCTACAAACACACAAAGAAATCCTCTCTGCTGGAGACAAAAGTTGGATAAAAACCCAAATAAACATGTAGGTTACTAAAAAAAGCAGTTAATGAATCTCTGGTGAAGACAATCAACATTTTAGGAATAAAACAATCTTTATTAATCAAATATACAGAAAGCATAGCAAATGTACATCCAAACTGTAGAAATGCTAATAATTAGTACATTTTTGATAGTACTGTTTTTCCACATATAGTAATTGTTAAAAGAGAAGCCACACATATCACATATATTGGGCCTGATCTATGAAAGCCTCCAATAATGGAAAGTATAGATTATCACGAGAGAATGAATGATCCAGCAAACCTAGAAATGCTATTAGTTGGAAAAATTTTCCGATCCTGGATAGTTCTATACCAGTTTTTTCTAGACCACATGGGTTCCACCATGATAATCTATCTTCTCTAGTCTTGGAGGGGTTTAATAAATCAGGTCCAATGTATTTAGATACTGATTCTCAACCAAGCATAACTCACCAGGAGTCATCAGTTCTTTCTAAAATCACTATTCACCAGGTAGCAAGGATCACTTTGTAATCTCCATATAACATACATCACAAAACATCTAGATTATTTAGGGGCTAAATGCTTCTTTAGTTATCAGGCTATATAATCAGTCACAGTATGCATGCACAGAAAAATTCCTATCTGTTGTTAATTTTTTTGGGTGATACTGTGAACTGTGGGTGCCTCAACAGAAAGATTCAGAAAGTTGAATAGGTTCCTGAAAGGACCCAGCTGTGGTAACAGTTAGCATTCACAGATATTAATTTTTGTTCTGAGATACATTTTGGTTTTCCCAAAAATCCTTTGGGTTCTAAATGTATTGCACAACCAACTATGATTTGTGCCTTGTCCAAGCATACAAAGAAAGGGGTGCACTTTTTGGATTATACCCACACCTTCTTTACTTGCCTGAAGATTGGCTGTTCATAGAAAAATTACATGTTTCTCTGTCCCATAATTAAACCCTTACTCTATCTTGATAGGAAAATATAGGCTTTTCACAACATATTTAATTGTCACCAGGCAGCTAAGTGAATAAGGTAAAGCTTTGCATCTTCTTGAATGTGAGTTGGTATCATTTGCAAAGTTCTCTCCCATCATATTTACTAAACGAAAAATCCCATAAAAAAAAAATATTTTTGTAAGTGAGCAGACCAAACTCATTGGTCAAGTAAACCAGCCTTAGAGTGCAATAGAGGACAGCAAAATTCTTGGGTGCTTTCATGTACCTCTCTTCATGCGGTCAGCACCTAAATCTAACTAGTTTTCAAGGTGATAAAATTGTCTAATAATATAGGACAATACAGGGCAATATATAGGGTCCCTATCAATTTTATTTGAAAAGTTAAGAGTCAGAGTGCTCTAGGTTTTGAAGTTTGAAGACAGACAAATTTAAAAAGAAAAACAAAACATATTTTTACCAAATGAGGCAGAGCTTTGCATCTTTTTCAAAGCTAAGCTTTATTCCTTTAGTACAGCAGCCACATTCTTTCTTTCCACCTGTAGAACAGGTATTTATACTTTTTTGGGCTGTAAGGTAATAGCAATTGATTTATAATCATGCTAGGCTATGAAGGAGGATGGGGAAGGTGAGATAGTTTAATGTCTAATATGGTTTAAGAAAGGATAAAGAAGACAGAAACAAAAATAAGGTATAGAAAATGTGGAGTAGACTCTATTATGGTACAAGGAAGGAAATGAAAAATAAAAGAACTTAATATTTTTTCAGGGTTTAAAGAAAGTTTAATGAAAGTTATAAAAGGGGAAAAAGTCTATTAGGAAACTCAAAGTGGTATACATGCTAGAAAAGCATTCTAGGATATAAGATAGTGATGCAGAATATCAATATACTTTATTTGGATATGTAGAGTGTCACATAAAAACTTTTAAATTTGATAAATAAGATAAAAAGGGTAAAACAGAATGACTGCTAACAGTTTATTATGGTCTAAGGGAGAGATGCAGAAAGCAGGACAAATACTCATAGTAAAACAAAGTGATAGAGAGAGCCTTCTTTTGAAAACATTTCCATTTACAGTTTAGTCATCATAGTGTTACACAGACAAGAAGTGTATGTGGGTTGGAAAGGGAGTAGTGCAACACAAAGACTGTGGGCTATATTTGTTAACCTACCTAAGGCTGCCTTTCAGGCACATTTATTAGTCTATATCAGTGTTTCTCAACCAGGATTCCTCCAGAAGTTGCTAGGGGTTCCTTGAACAATGAGCAGTTTGTGCTTCCCAAGTCAGCGGACCTGACATCTAATCTAATGACATCTAATGAGCTTTTTGAATATCTGTAAGGGTGACATTCTTTTTACTGGTCAGCAATGTAGGAGGTATTCTCTCTACTGGCCTTCACACTTATGTACTGTGAGCTGTAAATATAATAATAATAGTAGGGATTCCCTGAAGACCTGAAATTTATTTATAACTAGGGATGAGCGGACAAAGTTATTAAATTCAGTCTCACTGCGAATTGGGCCGTTACCAAACATGTAGGCGAGAATAGCCTTTGTAAATTCGGCTGGGAGACCGAATTTTTGGAACCTGCAGGACCAATCAGGGGAGCGGAGCTGACAGATTGCTGTTACAGTTCTGATTAGTGCCCCTTCCCTTCTGTAATCACTCAAGGTGACTTGTAGTTCATGCTCTTTTTATTAAGATGGCTGACCAGTCATGGTAACACCCCTTGTAACCCTTTCTAGGCAGCGCTTACTTCATTTTGTCAGCATAGCCTAGTTGAAGTTGGCCTGTAGACCCTTTAGTCTGTCTCAAAACATTCCTATGAATTCCATCCTGAAGGATCATGTAGTTCTGTGGGGCGTTCCTAAGATACATGGAATCTGTCCTCCTTGTGGCTGAAAATAGGTGTAATCTCAGGAGAAGAAAGTTGACAGTGCAGCAAAAAAAAAAACCTTTATTTTGCAGCTCTACAGTAAGTTGCAGGATGAAAATGTCAGATGTTTTATTATTATTTAGGATGGGAAAAATTCAGTGAAAATTTCAGTTCATCCTACAGCTTTGAACCAGCTCTGAAACAGAGGATTTCACCTATAATACATGTACATCACATTGCACGTAATGAACCTTTCCTTTGATGGGAAAGCTATAGTACTGAAAGGGGCAAAATTGTTTTCATTTTATTACAGTGATAGCAGCCTTGAATAATACAATACAACTATGATCATCATTATAGCAGTACTTTACATGGTACAGCACATTGATTTGTAAGTATATAATTAGCTGCAAACATCTCTGCCTTGGCTTCTTCTTCAAGCTATTTATTGTAATAATACTTAAACATCCTAATATTTTCAAAAAGGAACTTTGTCTTATCAAATATGCAAAGGTTTCCAGCAATAAAAAGTTAAATGTTATTAACTCCATGTGTAATTACATCTCAAATGAGCAGGAATTACTTTCATTGTGAAACCAGGAAGGTTGTTACTGTCTTAAAACAAATTTTCCAGATGAGTTTGAGATTTTTGCATTTAATAAACTCAAAAGCAAATGATTTGCTAAGGTTTTTTTATCAAGACATTTTAGAGATCATAATCAATAATTTTCTGCATGCTTTTCAACTGTGTGTGAATTCACACACAATCAGTAGGATAATGATAATTATGGTTTTGAAAAAGAAACAAGTTAGATACATGAAAAATATATAATTTCCTATATGTTTTAACCTTTGTAATGTGAAATTTTTGGAATGTGTATCCGACAAAGAAGACCCTGATGTTTAAAATTCAAGGAAAACTGCATTGTAAATGCAAAATCAGCCAATTATTTATTGCACAGCACTTTGCAGGGTCTATATGTCAATAATTGGCCCCCAAAAGAACTCACAACCTAATGTCCTCTTTTGGATGGAAATAATTACCTGTCAATATGTTTGTTACAGGAAGCATCCTAGAGCAGGAAGTCCACTGAGTTTCAACTCTGCATCTAAGCAAACATCGATAGACTGAACATAATGAATAAGAGTGCTAGATAGGACATGCCACAAGTAACAACATTTATAGCCATTTATCTTGCTGGTCAGTACTACCATTCTCCTGGCTGCAGTTCCTCAAAGGCCTTGCCAACATATTTATCTGCTGTACCTGCTCCATGTTCCCAGCCACACAACCCTACCTCCAGATTTAAAACACAACACAACCTTTTGACTTTCAACTAAGGAGACCCTACTACCTTTATCTTACCACAAAGCGCCACCTCTGAGAAACTCATCTGCCACACACTAGAATTCAACACACCCCTGAAAGCATACCATGCCAGGTAGGATGGAAGGAAAATTTGCTCCCTGCTGGGGCTCCCACCTCCAATGCCACTCCCTTTTAAAAGCACCTTTTGGTCCCTCTTTATCCTTCCACCAATCACCTGCCACCCAATAACCTTTCATCCGTAATCCTTTCCACTGGACCCTGTTCATGCCCTCCCTCTGCTCACTCCTCCTGTTGCGGGTCTCCGTTCTGTATTGTAGTAATGGCACTTTATGCTATATTGTAAAAGACAGATGACAATCAGGCAGACATAGCCTTGCAGTATACTGTACAGTATATGAGTAGGTTCAAGAAGAAAAAAGCCAATATGAAATAAAACTCT
>NC_092858.1:132208887-132210012 GCF_032062135.1 Pyxicephalus adspersus
CATACTTGCTTATCAGCGTCATTTAGGGGCATAGGAGAGAATTCCAAGGACTTTTCTTCAGAGAATCTCTTTAACATGTAAGGTGATCCAATACATAATAAATAGTAATAACTATTTGGACATTTAATACACTATGGTTGTTTCAACACATACAGTATAGCACAATAAGGACACTTACAAGAACTGACATATGACACCCAGAAGTTTTCTCAACTGAAAAATTCTACACTAAATATAAATAATTTTGGTCAATCAAATATAGAGCTAAAGTTTTGACTTCTGGTCAATTCGAAACAATCAAATGGATTGCTTGACCAAATGGGAAAATCGGCTTTTATAAGAAGCCAAAGTGTGCTGTACATAAGTTATGGGAACCTTAGCCCAAAAGGCATCAACTCAACAGTATAGTAAATTCACTAATCAGCAAAAGTTTATGGGTCATGAAATAAACAAGGAAAATATTAAAATACGGAAATCCATTGTAAAAATCTATATGAAAATAGAAACATAGTATCATTGTTAAACAATGTTAAGGAGAACCTTATTCTATTTATTAGAATAAAAGGTAGGGTAAAAAGAGAATTGACCTTAGAGCCTTTATCATGGTACCATAGTCCTGTCCTTCACAGCCATCAGCCAATGGAAATGTTGATCACCGTTTTATTTACAGCATGCTTTATATTGCCGTTGTATTCATCTGATCGCTCCTATATAATTACCTGTATAAATTGCTCTTTTTTTAATATCATTTATGTTCAATACATATTACATCTCATTTTCATAACTCATTACTATGTTCTTTCTCCACTCAATGCATGAACTGGTATGCTTCATTAGTCTTTTACTTGATCACCTCTTTATTACTATACATTAAGACTTTTCATACACTTTTAAATTAACCGATTGTCAATGAAAACTGCAGGCAGTGTTACTATTGGTTGGTGATTGACCATCCTGCCCCCTGACAACTAGAAGCCTATGAGAATGGTGCCTGTCCATTTAGCTTAGATTTTGGGATTTCTAAATCTGATCTGCTGCCTCAGTTTGGTCCAACAGTTCTCGAACTATACAGTTTGGATGTTTTTTTTATTTTACCTATAGTTAAATGTTGAATGTTTTTAGTAG
>NC_092858.1:132211248-132248693 GCF_032062135.1 Pyxicephalus adspersus
ATTAAAGCATGTCAAGACTTGAGAATATAGACTATTATAGGAAAACTGGGTACTACAGCAAACCTGGAATGGATTTCTTAAAATAATTGGCAAAGGTTTTTAATGCTTTACCAAATCCATTCCAGGTTTGCTTAATCACTCATGTTCACCAATGTTAGTCTTTCTTCTCTAGTCTTGGAGAGCTTTAATGAATGAGGCCTATAGTGTCAACACTAAAATTATGAAGGAGGTTAGAGCCAGGGGTTCTACAGGAACATGGTCTAAATGTCAGAAATACATTAGTTTAATAGGGACTGTCATTCATACTTAGTTTACTTGAAAATGATGTTTATATCTATAATGAATACAGCATACTAACATCAATCATGAATTGAATTTAGTTTGTCACAATGACTTTATGTCTAAATGAGATTGACAGGTAGTATGCTGTATTCATTTTAAATAATCACCACAAATATTTACAGATATTTGTTCTTCGTTCTAACTTATCACTACTAAACTCTACCTAATAATATAATAGGGTGAAACAATAATATGCAAACCCAGAAGCAGCTCTTAGAAGCTCTGGAATGCTTTTATTTGTGCAGTGCTAAATAAAAATGTGAGCGATAAGGTTAGCACTGTAGTTTTCCTTACTGATAATATAAACATTTATTTTTTGATCAGTTGTCACTGTATTTTTGATAGCATATGACCTGCTGTAGTAAATACAGATGGTAAATACAGCAAGTTCCCAAGTGTGAATTATTTCACTACTAAATTTAGGATAAGAGTAAAATAGAAAAAATGTGTGAGGTTTCCCCAGGCATTCTAAGAGAAGAATAATGTTGCCATTATTGATTACTCATTTTCCTAACAAAATAATTGTAGGTTCTTTGTTATATTTAGCGTATTGCTGCACAGACCTGGAAGTGTAGTGAATAATATATACTGCATTTGTGTTTTGAGTTATCTCACTAAGTTCACACCTATTTTTTTTACTTTGTATGTACTTTTCATTATATTTAGAGATAGAGGCCTCTTTTTCTTTTTTTTTTGAACATGTTCTACCTCCAAAATTCTATCCCAGTATATTTGTGCTTGATTGCTTATCTTAGCTTATCAGAAGTGTTACTACAGTACTCATTTAATGGCCTTTTTCATGAAAACATATATTAAAGGAATTCGCTAGAGGCTAGTCCACTAATTGATTTTCTTGCAGCAGACACATAGCAAATATGCTGACTAAATGACACGGATTGTCAAGCCACTAGAGAGAAAACCTACACATCTATAATGTATATATATGGAAAACAGAGTGCATAAAATTGAAAGAATATTTGTACAAAAAAAACAGGGTAAACTATGTTTCAAGTAAGCATTTTATCAATAACACAAAGGATGTACTCAAACATGTTATGGTTTCCAGTTTACGAAAACTTCTCAAATCATCTTTATTGGTTTTCATGATGTCATCAGGAGGATTTCAAGCCTCCGTGTTTTAGGTAAGTTATTTTTATCAGTGCAAAAAATAAATAAATTCTAGGCCAGAAGCCAGGATACCAAATAAATGCTTTGTAGAACTTTATATCTATTTATCCCATGTTTATATAGAGCCTAAAAATTAAAGTTTGTCTCAGTTTAGTGTTAATAGATTTTATTGCCCTGCCAACCCTCTCCCCTACCCAGGTTCAACTGATATCGAAAATTCCATGTTACTCCCATCAGTCCATCTATTATTAGGGCCCAAAGCACTTCTATTTAAACATCAGGCTAGGTCACGTTAATTATAAGTGCTTTAAGAATTATTCCAGGGAATTGGAACAGGAGTTGGAACAGAATTGGACATACTCACTACAATCTGTTACTTCCAGCTAATGCCTTTGGACTGATACATCAATAAACATCCATCTGGACTCCAAAACAAGCTCTACTGCTGCCATTCGGAACTTTCTTCCCACCAAGGCCCAGTCTCACAATTTTTGGATGCCTTTGCCTCTTGGCTTCTACACATTCTCTCCCATTGCCTGCCCCCCCCCCCCCTTCATCCTCTGTGATTTTAATATTGCACTAAAACATCCCATACTTAATGGCCAATGACCTCCACAGAGGTAAGTCTCAAAGGAACTTTTCCTTTCTCCTTTTCCTCGATCATTCCGCTGCTTTTGACACTATTGATCACCCCCTTCTAATAAAAATCATGCACTCCATTGGTATCAGTGACACTGCTCTCTCCTACCTGTCTGACTGCTCCTTTATATAAAAGGGATGAGAATCTCCATATAAACACATCTCCCTTTGGAGTAATATTCAACAGGGACAATTCCACTGGAGCACGGTTGGACACCCCAATAGCATGGATGTTATATTCCAAAACATCAAGTTGGGCCTGAGAGGAGTGAACATGTGAATAAAAAATGAATTGGCGTTCAGTAGGGTATCTCTGCCTCCACCGCCTGGGATACGAGGGCCTGTTTATTTGTGTCCTTTGGGGGCCACAGGGTAATCCTGGAAGTCTATCTTCCCATTCAAACATGACTGATTGAAATCTCCTTCAACTTCCTTATGTGGAGTTGGATCCAGTGCTACCTTTTGTGATAGCAGTTTGAAATATTTTGCCGAGGGAGAATTGGGAGCATAAACATTGTGGAAAGATAAAGCTTTGTCTGCAATTTGTACTACAACTTTACAAAGTCCCCCTCTCAGTCAAACTGGGAGGAATAAAAGGATAACATTATATAAGGAAGGGTAAACAGGTGGTTATCTACCAATAAAAAAATGTCAGTATTTCCCATTTGCTCTATGGGAATAATGGAGTTTCTGTAAAATCATCAGGGTGGGCTCGCACTCGTGGTGAATAAAATTATCCTAATGTGTGGTAAAGTTGTGACCAGTTGCTAATTGTAAGCAATTATGTTCAAGCAGTATATGGCTTATTTCAGGAAATTTAGCGCCCTTTGCTCAAAGCTTATCTCTCTTGGTATACAAGGAATTTTTAACCACTGCATCCCGGTATGATTATGAATAGTGAGAAGAGAGTAAATCCCCCGAGGAGATGGAGACAGCCTGGAATCCAGAGGAGGACTGGCATCATCAGCATCAGTAGATCCCTTGTCATCATAAGTTGAGTTGAGGAATTCCTCTGCATCTTCCGTGGCTGTGAAAGAATGATTGGCCCTCTGATAACTATATACATGCAAAATGTACATGTACATACATGTAAACTTTATGTTACGTTTGGAGAGTGTAGAACATACTTGTTGGAAGAGCTGTCTTTTGCGGGCCATTTGCGATGAATAATCTTCAAATATGAGAAATCTTGTACCATCCAACAATAGATTTCACTGGGATCTAAATGCAGTATGTAATAACAATACCAGGACGGGGTCTACTCTGGTCTTTAGAAAGGGGGCCCAACCAATGTGCCCCTTAAACTTTTTAGGCATTGTCCAGTCCTAACAATTCTGGGATGGTATTAGCACATTTTGCTTCAGCACATGTGGTTTTATGTTTTCAGGAAGCCCTATAATGCGTAGGTTGTTTTATGTGTGCAATCTGTATCTATTTGTTTATATATAATATAAATAGAAAAAAAAATTATCTTTGTAAAGTGCTGCAAATTATGCCCATGCTATATAAAAAGCAGTAAATATTAATTAGTATTAATAATTTATTAATTCCTATTGTGGTTTAGAAATAAAATGACTTTCTATATTCTGCTAATGTTACACTTTCTATTACTGGAACACTAACCCCAGCTTCATCCCACATAGTACTTCATGATGGACTAATAGAAGGGTAAAATTGGACAGGACCAGTGATTAACACTGCAAGGAAGGATTACATTGGAGCACTTGGGCTGCTAAGCAGTGTATCGGTAGATTAGGTGAAGGTACACACAGACAAAACCTGGTGCCTGCATTGTGGTTAGCCTGTTGAGTATTTTTATCCCCCCCCCCTTCATTTTTGGTGTTGCTTGTTTTGTAGTTAGCTACTTTGTGTAAAGTTGTACTGAGTTAAGTAAGTTTTACATGCATATAAATATAAAGACTTTATTGCTACACCATCATTTAAGTGACTTGTACAAATTATTCTTTGAAATTTTTTTCAGTCTTTGAATGACATATTTATTAACTAAATATGTAGAGAGCCAAGCCACAATCATCTGTCATCTGATCAAGATCTCTCACGGACAGAACCAGTAAGAATTAGCTTTTGTCTAGCACACATAACACAGCTTGCTTGTGGATCTTTGGTGATAAATCACAGACAAAACCTGATGTTTAGATAATATTTTTTTTCTGTAATTTCACAACTATTATTCCAATAGTAACAATTAAAAAATATAAACTCTTCTAGATTATGTTCCACTATGTTG
The DNA here is from genome assembly GCF_032062135.1 of Pyxicephalus adspersus. Taxonomy (NCBI): domain Eukaryota; kingdom Metazoa; phylum Chordata; class Amphibia; order Anura; family Pyxicephalidae; genus Pyxicephalus; species Pyxicephalus adspersus. Next base: position 132,215,606 of record NC_092858.1, read on the forward strand.
TGACACCATAAATACATTTGTATTTTGGATTTAGAAGGAAATACCTTTATTAGACCTTTATTAGACCTCTATTTAAACTTATGCATAACATAAGTGCACATCATAATGGTAGTTGCTTATAAAGGCTCAATACCCATTTCATGGCACATCTAGAACATATCCACAGATATTCAGTGAGAAAGAAACAATTCTATGAACTAAATAATACTAGTGGCACTGATTGCTACACACAAAAAAAAAAAAAGCTTACAAAGAGGCCAACTCATGTCCCAACCAACATCAATACAAATAAATAACTTTTTCTAACTAATACACCTTCCATCCTTTGCTCAGGAACAAGTTATTTTTCTTTCTTGTTACTCCACAAGAAATTTATAATGTAAGAACAAATGATCACCTCTACCATACACAGCCATTAGATGCGGTATTAATGTCAAAGGAACTGAAAGGGGGATATGATGGGACTGATGTACTAGACATATAAATTCCATGACGTATGAGAAATTTACAGTTCAATGGTTGAGTATCGTGTCCCGGCGCATTTCGCCTGTGTTTCTCATGGGGACTTGTGGGCCGCAAAATGCAACTGCATACAAACATTCCATGTGAACCCAAATACCTTTTTGGAATTAGTTGTGTAGTTAGTAATTAGTATTGGTCCTAACGCCAACCCCTAAATTGTACAAAGAATAAAATTGTTTGTGTATAAAGAATACAGCAGAGAGACAAAGAGGGTTTTTTTGGCTCTATATATTAAAAGTGTGCAACAATTATTTAATACAATTGGTGTATTGAAATGACACAATCTTATGTTAATTAGCTTTTAGGACCCTTCCTCCAGATATATTACTTTCATACAGTGAGGAGGGGTCTTTATTCTTCAAAACTAAACAGTGGCATTTCTTATTGCTGATTAGTTCTTACAGTATGTTACTGTTTTTTGTCCCTTAATTACTAACATGTTTCGCCCTACCAGGCTTCCTCAGGGTATTGGGAAACCTTGGAAATTATAATAATACATTGTATAATCATTATACATTACAAAGTAATAGAGTTGTATATACCACATGGTCACTTGACATCAGTGGGGCGGGGGATCGGTGGAAAATTCAAATTATTTTGTATTGGATTCAATACAAAATAGCTGTATTGAGTCCTATACAAAGAAATTTTCATAAAATGTATATATAATATTATTATATATGCTACTGTACACCTCAATTACATGTTTAACTATTTTTTTATTTTTTTTTAACAGATTTTTGTGTTTTTTATTGAAAGTTTATTATAAAAATGTGTTAAATATTGGACATATTTCAGTGAGTTATGCCTAAGAATTATAGCCTACAATGTAAACTAAATTTCCATGCAAAAAAAAATTTACCGCTTTTTCCATGAAAATTTGGCGACAAATCACACATAACATACTGTAAGAACTAATCAGCACTAATTAGACGCCACTGTTTAGTTTTGAAGAAAAAAAGACCCCTCCTCAGTGTATGAATATAATACAGCTGGAGGAAGGTTCCTGCAAGCTATTAACATAAGATTGTGTAATTTCAATACACCAATTGTATTATAAAATTTTGTACACTTTTAATATATAGAGCCAAAAAAAACCTATATATATATATATATATATATATATATATATATATATATCATATCATATGTATCATTAAAATGTAACCCCAAGGTGGTAAATCCTAATACTCATATAACAGATTTTCTTTATGTCCAGAATGGTCAGCTTGTTAAACAAGCCATTTCACTCATTGCAAGCAGAAGTTTTTTTATTATGTTACCTGTGATCAAGTATTAACAAATACAAAGTAAGTTCTATATATATATATATAATTTGATATATATATATAATACTTTTTTGTATTCATATGATATAATACATTTTTATATATATGAATATTTTTTGACTTAACCTTGTACATATGGTCTACAATACTATTTACTTTACTTTATGGATATGATGCTGTAATATAAGTTAATGTGCAAGATGTCAAGTGACCATGTGGATATACAATTCTATTACTTTGTAATGTACACTGATTGTACGATGTATTGTTATACTTTCCAAGGTTTCCCAATACCCTAAGGAAGCAAGGTAAAACGCGCCGGAATTTAAGCGACAAATCACACATAACATACTGTAAGAACTAATCAGCACTAATTAGACGCCGCTGTTTAGTTTTGAAGAAAAAAAGACCCCTCCTCACTGTATGAATATAATACAGCTGGAGGAAGGGTCCTGCAAGCTATTAACATAAGATTGTGTAATTTCAATACACCAATTGTATTATAAAATTTTGTACACTTTTAATATATAGAGCCAAAAAAAACCTCTTTCTCTCTCTTTTTGCTGTATTCTTTATACACAAACTAACCCAAATACCTTTCATAATTTGCCTACAAACATAAGCTTCTTCTCGTCTTTTTTTCTCTACTTTCAAACTTCAGTAAAATCTCATACTATAAGATAAAGTAAAAAAGTAGTCGAGTCCTAAATGAATCGGCACAGCCCTCTAAAAATATATTTAGGTATTCAGATACCATACTCAAACTATAAACATTATGATCAACACTACTACTATCAAAAAAACTACTACCACTACTATCAAAAAAAACTGTCCATAACAGATTAGCTTTACTTAAAACACTTCCTAAAGTGTCCTAACCTTTTTTATACAACTGTTCCAATTATTTTGCCCACTCTATATTTCACTAATTACATTAAAATATTCAGGACTGGATGATTAAAAAACTCCTTATCTGAACAAAAGCAAATTGAATTACAGAATTTCAGTAAAGTAGCAGTAATAATACATGCAAATACTCTACGTCCCACATCACCATCACACCCAACACATCATTTTTTTTTACCTATATAACTTCTATTGAACTCCCCTGCACAGTGCTAGATCTGATGATATAGGCAGAAGACGGAAGAACAGGAAAAAAGGAAAGAGCACTTCCAAAGACGGAATATAGGACAATGTGAGATCCGATGGGACTGGATGGGATCTGCGAAACTTGCACATTGAATTTGATGATGGAGTCAGGAAAGCTTCACCTCATTTACTAAGCTAATAAATATATATCCCTTGCAAGGAGTTAATAAGATTAAAGTGGATAAATCTCCAACAAAGACACAAATGACAATAAAAATATATCCTCTCTAGCCTTGGAGAGCTTTGTTAAATAGAAGGGGAAGAGCTTCGACAGCAGTTCCAAAATCCTATGGTGAAAAGGAAAACAGCTTGGCTTTTTTTTTTAACCTCCCTAGCAGTCTTCTGTCCAATATACCATGCAAAAAGCAGTAGAATTTTTTGCATGGAAATGTATTTTTCATTGTAGGGTGTAAGTCTTGGACATACCTCACTGATATTTAATAAATGTAATAATAAACTTTAAATAACAAAACACAAAAATCTGTTAAAAAATATATATATATTTAAACATGTAATGTAACTGTATAGTAGCATATATAAGATATATAATTATATATATATATATATTATATGAATATTCCTTTGTATTGGACTCAATACAGCTATTTTGTACTGACGTCACCGGTAAATCCTATAGATCTCGTCTCTGCACTTCGAGGCTGAAGATCAGAGGAGCAGGATGTGTCCCCAGCAGGATGCCCAGGAACAGCGACCGAGCTAGGTAAGTGGGGTTTTTTTTAGTTTAAAACGACCCCGAGTGTGACCCAGGATTACCAATTTTTGCATGTAAAATCCCCCCTGAGTGACACTCGGGATTACTGCTAGGGGGTTAAGGAAGTGGTCACAAAATTACTTGGTAAGCATATGGACCCAAACTTTGAGGCAAGTGTTAAAATAATTTAGTTTTAATTTTATTTTTATAATATATTTTTACAAGGAGCCAATATTGTTATTAATACCCAAATAGTATTTTAACAAGCACATTACCTGTAAAATAAGCTACATATTATTGAGGTAAAGTGCTTATCTACTAGGACAGTAATGTTACATAAGATGTGCAGCAATCTGATTGTGTATGGTACATTGTGCATTCTGGCTGCCATATCAACTCTTTATATTCATTTTTGTTCCATTACAATTTGCTTCTGATTTTGTACGGTACATTGTGAATTTTAGATGAATTTATTGCACAAATTTGAATCTGCCCATAGAATTATCACTATCCCTCCGACACTGTTCCAGCTGACTGCACATTTACTAATATTTACTACCCTGCCAACCCCTTCTCCACCCAGGTTTAACTGATTTTCTAAATTCCTTTTTACTTGAATCAGTCTATCTACATTTACAGTCCAAAGCACATCACGTGCCAAAATTTCAAGTGCGTTGAGAACCAATCCAGGGAATTGACCCAGGAATAAAAAAACAGGATTGGACACACTATTACACCCTGCAATTTCCATCTCAGCTCAATGGAATGAATCATCATTAAGTATCCACCTGGACTCCAGCACAACCTCTTCTGCTGCCATGCTCAACTGCCTTCTCATCAAACTATCTCCCTGACTGATTTTTCCTATCCCACCCCTGGAACTCAACAAGTTGACAAGCCTCACTATAACTTTTTCCACAGCAGCCGCTCAAATAAACTTCAGTTTGACACATTGTCTAATGCAGTGGTCCCCAACTCCCAGGCCACAAACCAGTTTTGATCCGTGGCTGGTGAGTTGGGGGCTGCAAATGACAGGGGGCAGAAGTGCCAGCAGCGGTAGCACCTGACAACACACCAGCTCTCTTATGCTACTCTCAACTAGTGTGCTGACAGGAGGTGGAGCTGCTGAGAATAGCAGAAAAGTGTAAGGTGTACGTATACCAGGCCGTGGCAAAATTTTATTCTATGTTATGGAGCCCTGCTGTCAGAAAGATTGGGGAGCACTGGTCCAATGTACTCCTGTGATTCACTATTATTTGTTACCAAATTTCATGCACCCTGTAAGCACTGGTTCTATTCCTAATCTGTTAACTCCCTGTCTCCCTGCTCCTTCATTTTCTTGATTTATTTGTCTGTAATCCTGCACCTTTTTTCTTCACTGACTGGTTCTATTCCTAATCTGTTAACTCCCTGTCTCCCTGCTCCTTCATTTTCTTGATTTATTTGTCTGTAATCCTGCACCTTTTTTCTTCACTGCTACTTGCTGGTGACTTCTCACCTAACCTAGTCCCCCCACAGCCTTTCTCTTTCCTAACCTTTCACCAAGATACACTCTCTTACCGCCTCTCTCTGGCAGTCTATGGAATGCCAGATCTGTCGGCAATAAACTAAACTCTTTCCACAACCACCTCCTATGTAAATGCCTGAATATCCTGGCTGTCACTGAAACGTGGCTTTTCTTCTCTGCCTATGCTGCCACACTCTTCTATGGAGGTCTGCACTTCACACATATCCCTAGACCTGGCAACAGAGTAGGTGGTGGTGTTGTTCTCATTCTCTCTCCAAACTGTACATACAAAGTCCTTCCTACACCACCCTCTCTCATTTTCACATCATTTGAACTTCCCCTCATTGTTGCTAATATCAACCGCCCCCACCCCCCGCCCCAGCTTTACAATTTGTGGATAACTTTTCTTCTTAGCTCCCACGTATTCTCTCCCATGACCTGCCCACCCTCATCTTCGGTAACTTTAATAGTGCAGTGGATGATCCCAACCTTCTAGCCAAACTGCTCCCCATTACCATCATCTTTTGGACTTACACATAACATAAATGACCCCACACACATCGTTGGACACCTATTAGACCTAGTATTTTCCAGACTCTACAATCTCTCCCACCTTGACAACTCACCATTTCCCCTTTCTGATCACAACCTCCTCACCTTCAATCCAACTAATTCCTGCCCCCTTTGCCACATCCCAAACCTGGTCAATGACACACATTGACATGGTCAAAGACAGACAGAGAGACATCTGTAAACTTTACCACAACCTATTCTCAAACTGCTCAAAATGTCCCTAACACCCACTATCTCTAAAATAACATAACTCAACCTGGATAAAACAGAACTCATCATCTCTCCCCCCCTCAAAATTCCAAACCTCCCCCTGACATATTCCTAACTATTAATAAACCTGTTATTTATCCCTTCCCACAGGCACGTTGTCTTGGCATCATTTTTGATTCTGCCCTCTCCTTTACACCCAAAATTTAAAACATTTCCAGGTCCTGTCACTTTCACCTGCGCAAAATCTGCCCCTACCTGTCCTCAGAGAACTTCTTGTACACACTCTTATCATCTGTTGCCTGGACTACTGTAACATTCTCCTCTCTAGTCTTGCACTAACCCCACTCTCTCCTCTACAATCTTTTTAAATGCTGCAGCCAGACTCATCCATTTCTCCCACCACTCCTCTTCTGCTGCCTGGCTTTGTAGTTCTCTTTATTGGTTTCCATTTCCCCTTACCCACTTACCTTTCTGGCCTGATAGGAAAATACTCCCCTGAATACTCTCTTTGCTCCTCCAATGACCTACTAATGACTTCCTCACTCATAACCTCATTACAGGCAGGGCTACTAGACTTTTCTAGAGCTGCCTGGACCCACCGGAATGGTCTTCTACGTCCCATTCAGCTTACTCCTACTTTCTGCTCCTTTAAAAGAGCACTCAAAACACATCTTCTCAAACTTGCCTACCCATCATCTTCTGTCTCTTAAAGCCCTGCATCAAACATAACCTAAAATGACTTGAATCTGTTTGGCAAAAAAATGTTTGTTGACCAGTGTTATACTTATTTGCAATGTTTTGATAATATTTTGAGACAACCTTCTTTTGTAATTTAATTACAATTACAATTTAAAACACCAGTTGAACCAAATATTTTTCAGCTGATAACTTCCTGTACCCTTAGTTTGTTTTGTACTTTTATGGATTATATTATTGTAAGGACCACACAGCCTGGCTCATCTATGTTGTGTACTGGATGAATCATAAGGCCTGATTTAATAAAGCTATCCAACACCAGGATGCCTTCAGAGATTGCTGGAGGTTCCTTGAGCAATGAGCAATTTGTGCCTCTCAGGTCAATTTAATCGACCATGTGTAGGAGGCATTGTTCCCACTGATCACCACACTAATGTACAGTGAGTTGTGGATATAGTAATTAAAGCAGGAGGATCTGGAGGTTAATTTAAGTGATCCCCCCATGCTAACAAGATTGAGAAACACTGACCAAGAATATATAGGGGTGGACCTGGGTGATCTAGCAAACCTGGATTTGATTTCCTAAAAATCATTTGCTAATAATTTGCTAATAATCATAGGCCAATAATTTCATTTCTGGACCAGATCTATTCCAGGTTTGTGGGATCATCCAGGTTCTCTTATGGTTGTTTATCTTCACCAGTCTTGGAGAGCTTTATTTATTGTCTAGTTTTGGATTTAGATATGCTTTAATTATTACAAGTTGTCCGAGCTTGGAGAAAGCTAAGTAACTTTACAGCTTTGTTTTCCCCTTACAATACATGTGCATATTTAACGTGCAAACATTGGAAAGCTGGGATATTTTGTTTACTAAACATGTTTTTCATTTTTTTAGCAATGGTATGGAAATCCAAATTGGTCAGTTTTTTTCTGTTTGGTAACATGAAAACAACACGTTTTTTATAGTAGACCCTAGAAAAAATATAAAGTGTATATGATGTTTACCAAGCCACATATTCTATCTAGTTTTTTAACCTGTGTTTGAAAATTGTATATTGTACACTTGCATTGAGCTTTGTAAAATACCCATTTCTAGGGACAGTAGCAGCAATGGTAAAGTTCATGTATAAAATGTCAGCCAATTTCATTAATTATAATGCCTGATTCAATTTATATGCATTTCAGATTGTTTGTAAATGTTTTATATAAGAAAATCTTTATGTATTAGTACATACCTTTTATGTATTCGTATGCCTTCTGCTATGATCCAATACCACAAGCAAATTCATCGTATTTACCACAATACAATAGATAAAACATCACATTTGTTTTTATTTCCTGGGAAACACACCATAATTACTAGATACATGTTCACAGATAAATGATACAAAAATGTCCTAATAATCAAGCTAAGACCCAATATAAGGTGACCACCTTACTATCCCTGGATTGCTTTACTTTGTTTTTCCTCCTGTTTGTACTTTCACAAACATTTATAGATATTTTTTAATCGGAATACAATAAAGATTGTTTTTATCATTTTAAACATTTTTGCTTTCCTTGGTACTATCTTCTTTGACCTGTATATACCATACCATTCAGTAGGGGCTTGTTTGAAAGTTTGAAAGCTTCTTGCTATCCTATGAAACTGTGTGTTAACTACCTGCATATATTTAAAATATTTTAAAAACCATTCTTGTAATAATTGTAGTTCATATGCTCCATTTAGGTACATTATTCCTTGAATTACTTACTGTTTTCACCATCTACCTATGTCACTGACACATATATTTACCTATATGTAGCCAAAAACTAGAAAACTATAACAATACTTAAAACTGTATATAACTATTCATATGTCTCTAAAACATTATACAAATCAATAAAAGACATCCCTAAAACACTATAAGAATGCCAACTATGGACTACTTTTAACATATTTTAGACATTTAATAAAATACACTGTATAGGCATATCTCATTTTGTATGACATGTTATGAACTATTTAGATTGCTATTGACTAGCTAATATATCTTTTTGTGTACTTATGATATCAGCTTACTCTTCGAGTCTCACCTTCCACTGTGGAAGCTAATAAGGTGAAACGCGTTGGAACTAATGAGAGCAATAAAGTTCTTCATCTATATTCTCTCCTCATACTCATTAAGGGCAAACTAACTGTATGAACTGTTGATATAAATCTCAATGTTTAGCAAATAGTCCAAAAGAACCACACTGAGAGATATGGGGTCCGGACCAATCAAAACCTGATGTAAACTATGGTATTTGCCAACTTTTTTATATGTTGTGAATAACTAAATCATTATAATATGCACCCTTGCCAAACAAAAACTGTTGTTTTCTCTTTCTCTTACTTACCTCCTATGAACCATTATCCTTTTTGACCTTTATATACCATACTGTAAGGGCTTGTTTGAAAGTTTGATACTAAACATTGAATACTTTTTTAACAGTAGAACATACAAAGTACTTCGGCAATGTAGTAACTAATCTAGAGTGATGGTACTACACTGCTGAAAAACTCAAATTTGTTGTGCTGGATTTTTTGTATTATTATGACTTGGTGAAGCTCAGATCACATTTTTGAACCCTGTTATGCTATAAACCAGAAAATTGACAAAAGATAACCTTCTTTTCTACACTGGTACGAACTGTCAGAAAAAAAAACTGTGTCTCTTTAGGTGTGCATTTTTTATACTTTGAATAATGAATAAATTGTGTCTAGGTGTAGTAAATAATCTTAAAGAATAAATTCTTGTTTTCTCAGCTAAAAATGTTGGGAATCTCCAAATAGGTGGTACATCTCGATAATTTTGAGTTGTACTTTTATTTACCATTCTGACAGGAAGAACCTGAACTCTGAATACCCCCAAAGAAAAAAATGCTCCTCATTATTATATTCTAGTTAAGGCAACTAAACTTAAAAGCCCAGGCATTCAGTACACATAACAGAGTACATGGAAAGTAATATTTTTGGCCTATTTAGCCAGAGTAAATGATAGTCTTAGCCTTATTTGTTTGCCAGAAGCTAAATCTTCATTTTCTCCACCAAAAATAATTTCTCAGAACTCAAATCAGTTTGTTTACCTGAAGGCAAATATTAGAAGTATATACTGGAAAAAATGTCTTAGCTTATAGAGGTGTACTTCTAAATGTTTTTAGGTAAGATTCACACATTGTTCTAATTGGATTCAATAAAGGTGGGCAAAACACGGTACCAAATCAAAAAGCAGAAGGATAGTCGAGGAAGCCCGGGGTCGAGGCAGACAGCAAACAAGAGAGGTTAGGTCACAGGCCAGGGGTCAATTGCCAGGGAACCAGGGGACAGACACCAGTGACACAGGGGCCACTGTGGGCACAAGGAACACAGGAGACGCTGTAAGCAACAGGAGGCACAGGTGATTTAGGTATATCCACAGACAGACAGGAACACTGGAACAGCACAGGGAAGTTGGCTGGGAACCAACAGACTGGAAAACAAGGGGTTAACACAGGAGCTTGACAGAAGAAACACTGAATTAAGCACCAGGTAAACAGGAACTAGCGTAACAGAACTAGGGGCTCGGCACTATGGAGACACGTTGCACGAACACTGAGTGCAGAGCGTGAGCTAGCAAAATAGCCAGGGATGGTTAAGTGGCTATTTTACAATTGGCCAGTGGATTGGACGGAATTGATAAAGCTTGGAAACAGAGGCACGCCCAGTGTCAGAACTGGCCGCATGCACAGGAGAGAGGCGTCTGCGCTTTAGTGAGGAAGATGTAAGTGTGACAGTAGTATTGTTATAATTAATATAAAACTCATTTGTTGTGAAGTAACTAGCTTCTCTGCCATTTAATGCTCAAGATGGAGAGGCTGTTTGATCTGCAGCTTAAAAACATTTAAAAAGATTTCTGGTCCAATTTTCAGGCAAATTTTGCAAAAGGATTTTTGCAAGGAGGTTGAAAACAGTTCTGGTTTTTCAGGAGGATGTGTGAGAGAATAGGAAGTAAGGAAACAAGGGTAGGATATTGGATTCCACATAGTGATAATTGTGGTAGCTTTTTAATATGACGAGTTTCATAAAACCTGAAACATACATGCCAAAGCTGTACAAAACATCTCACTGAGGATGAGATGTAGGAAAAAAAGTTCATCTATGGTCTACAAAGGGTGTCAAACTAGAAAAAACTAAACCATTACATGAGGGGAGTGGAGCATGACAGATTCAAATATAAAAGAATCCATATCCTAAACAAATATGCCACTCTAACCAGACATGAAAAAAGGATACCCAATCATTGGTACTAATTTTTCTATTCATGAGTGTGCTTATAGATCATGAGATGGAGCTTCATTTCATTTTTATTGACAGAAAATTGTCATTTAGGCTGCTGAGAGATACTGTTAAAAGCTATCATTTTAGCAGAGGCTATGCAATCTGGGACCATGGGCAACATAGTAAATCCCAGACATGGTACAATATTAAAAGAATATATTGTATTTTATATTTGGAAGACTTGTATTTAGAAAGGTGTGATTTTCTTACACCCCACCAAACACGTAAATGAGAATCTTTCAGGCAACTTTAACTCATATCAGGTTCAGCAATATGCATGAAGAGACATATTTACTATCTAGAAAAAACACCTTTTTGAGCCTGGTGCTGTATGGTAAATGGCTCTGAATCAACAAAGATAAAGCCCACACAGTTAAGGACATGAAGCCAAGTCAATGAAATTCATGATGGTCAAACTCACCTGTGTGATTCTATCATGTTTGCAAACTTTACTATTGCTACCATACTATTTATATTAACACTAGTTACAAATGCACGGCATGCAAAATTGTCCTCATGGATTAAGGATAGACATACTTTCACTTTGCAAAGTGAATTTTTATGAAGCTTAGTGAATGAAAACTTAGAAAAAAAATCAAAATGAGCTTGTTCTACTCTTTTAACAAATCAACCTTGAGTGTTCTGTGGGGTTGGGTGACTTGACATTGAACTATATGAGAGGAAATTTCTTTGACATGCTTTAAAGATGTTTAATAGATTACTGATTAAAAGCACCAAATTCGCACTACCATTTACTACTAAATTTGTAGCCTTAAAGCCACCATCTTCTGTCCTGAAGCTATACAACTGCTTACAAACCATCAAAATGGATTGATACATTTGATCATGATGAGCAAATGTATCACTGCTGCTAAAACTTGTTAGAACATACATCAACATAGAAGTTACACAGCTCTGTGCATACTGCCCACCTACCATTCGGCTGGAAAGGTATAAACAGGAGTTGTAACATACAATTCTGAGTCAAATTGTTTAATGGTTTTTATTCAGGTTCCTAATGAATATAAATGGGACTAGGTACATTTTCAGGTAAATCAAAGCAATTATCCCAGTTTTATATTACAGGGTGTTCTTTCTAATTACCTAACAAAATGTTGTAATTACACATGAAAACTAATTATAATGATGGTCACTCTTGGATTGATTCAAAGAGAAATAATATGCTGATAAAATATTAACAAGGGAAAATACTTTAAAGATATTTATACTTGGACAGATTGAATATATTTTCTTATTTGCACAGGTAAATAAATGACATAAATGATCAAATCTGGTTGGACCAGTTGGAAAATCCAATTGCATTTGTAAATTTCTAAGTAATATTTTTTCACTTGCTTAGAGTTATCTGTTATTTGGTATAATACCATAATCAATAGTGTGACTATCTGTTATTTCATTATCAGATGCAACCCTCTGTAAAAGATGGAAACATGTTTGCCAATGTGGTAGCCTGTACTTGGAATATCCCATTCATAAACTTCAGTTCAGCTAAGATTGCTCAATTTCAATGTTCTGATCTGACCTCAGAATAGCTCAAACAACAAAAAAATTACTACCACTAATTTTTGGCTGTTATGACTTACTGTATCTCATTAGATTTGACAAGTATTTTAATAAGTAATATACCACATATTCTAAATATACTATGGCTATCAAAATGACATACAAACTATAATTATTGATTTTACTTTCTATAGAAAGGTTATAAACTAAAATAAGTATGGATGCGATACCATTAAATATACAATTCTAAAATGCCAATCAATGTTCAAGAGCAGACAAGCATTGCAAGTGTCACGATTCTGAACATCAGCATGGCAAAAGGAAAGCAGTTTTCATGATAAATAGTGTAATAGAGTTTCTTGATGCAGAAAAGAATAATGATGTGCTGCCAAGTTTAAAGTCACTTGTGTCTTTTTATGCAAACAAGTCGACAAAAATCACTACTCTATTCTTTCCTGTAAGTGTCCTGCAAATTGTTTAATGATTAGAAGAGGATGCCAATGTTTTTTTTTTTTTTTAATCTGTTTAAAAGGACCTCAACACATATGATAATATATTAAGCAACACTTATGGTAAGAAATTATTCTTTTTTCATTTTTAATTATATATTTATTGGTTTTCTGGTCAAAGAATATTTAGTAATGGATACACATGCCTCAAATCTTAATAATCCAGTTGTAAGTTTTGCAGAGCATCATTCAAATCATTAGCATGATATAAAAAAAAATTGATGGGATTTTGACATTTTTATTTATTGTGCCTAAAATGACCAGTGGAAGTAAAAGCCACAACAAATCTAACCCCACAATTATTCCCAAAATTTTTGAAAAATGGTCTTTAGGTATTTGGCTGAAACTGTCTACTACAAGGATAGCACATAACACCTAAAGGGGCAGCAACTATGAAATTGCCACAAATATTGTACTCATACATTGCCATACAATGTAGCCTAAAGAAAAACAACTTAGCAGTAATGACACCACTCAGTTCACAAAAAAGCTGCTCAGCCCACAAAAGGACTTAGCAGTTCTGTGTATTTTTTAGCAGATCTGTCGGTATTTCTGTGTACTTGGAGGATATTTAAAAGGTTTGAAGCATGTGATAATGTGTAAACAAACATATAGCAAGGGGGCAAATGAGAGGTAAGTATATACTTTTGGCAGAAGGGGAGGGGGCTCCTACTTGAGGTAAAATGGTAAGCAAGTTCACAAAGTAAATAAAAAGAAAGTATATGAGGTTATAATGTGATTCATGATACAGATCAGTTCATGAGAGATTATGATGGTCCATTTTTTAACCACACCCTCAAGAGTAACTAATTTTTATAGTTTCCCATTGACATACATTAGATATAGATTACATCATGCCTATTTACTGCCATACATACTTAAAAAGGTAATGTTAAATATAATTTTACTCTTTTACTACTTGTTGTTGAACACATAAGGAGTGAAAAGAGATTACCCAGCACTTCCTCAAGGACCTCTTTTCCAATTTAAACTGGAGTCCTAGGTTCTCATGCAGAAATAAAGATACCTCACATTCTTACATAGATAACAACATACAGCTCTTCATTTATCTTTCCATGACCTTGCTCATACATTATATAACTATATTTCCAATGTAAAATATATGAAAATTTCTAACACATACTTTGTTACATTAGGCAATACCGTGATCACCGTTATCCAATATCTTCACCACTACTACTGCAAATTATGAGGATTAACTTCTAAACATTGCTTACATCTACAAAGTCAGTGAGGAGTGATGAATTTCTAGCTTAGTAAGAGTATGCAAACAATTTCAATTATGAGCAAAAAAAGTACATCTTCTCTATTAAACCTCAGATGAACAAAAACAGATAACATATTACCTAATATGATTATCTATTTAGGAAAGTCTAATAATGAATACCAGTGCATGAAAAATTAAGTATACCCTTACCGCTTCCATAAGAATTAAGAGGGGTAAATAGCAGCTAGGTGCTGCCTATTAAATTTACTTATTATTCATTATCCGTAAATGTATCCACCTCTAAAAAAAAAGCAGACGTTTTGAAACTGTACTAGTCTGATACATTACCAGAAAGCATTTTAATATTATTTCACAAGAAAATAAAATGATACCCTAAACGGTAAAAAGTTTTTCAATCTATAAAGATTGTAATGGCACAAACAGAATCGATAGCTGGGCAAATCAACAACAATTTAAGTTTTTTTGAGCTCACACATTTCTAATAAACAATTAATACTCACCAATCACCAACCAATTTTGTGATCTTCTTATTGTTTTTTTTTTTTATTATTTATTTTTTAGTAGCAACCAATAAAAACAGACAATAACAGAACTCAAACCAGTGTATACAGATGGCAAAAGCAAATAAAAGCGTGAAAAGGCATACAATTTTACAGAAATAGTCATATCTAGCAACTTGAGAGAACAGTGAGGTGGGGGAGGGGGGTCCTGAAGCCCTAGCACACTTGGCTGTCCTAATCACACAACCTTAAATAAAGGAAACCAATAATGCCACAACTGTAAGTTCATCTTGAAACTTTGATGTTCACCGTTTGTTACTTATGCCAATTTTTGCGGATTTGGCTCAGGCTAACATCAAAGTGGGTACCAAGGTAAAAACCTGCTCCAAACCATTTGCTTACCTTGTGAACTGCTTCCAAAAGGTGGATATCAAAGGCAGTACATAAATCATCAGCCAATGAGAATGCTGTCTGCTATGTACATTTGCAAATGACGAATGACGATGAATGGAGTTTTCATTCACTGGTGGCCATTAGGAAGGTACTATGCTCTGATATCCACCAGCCAGTGAGAATGTGGCACACTATGTATCTCAACAATGGACTGCCATCTGAGCCCACTGTTAGGTTAAAATGCAACCTTTGGTGAACTCATAATGAGGTAAACCTAGATATATTGGTTCTTTATCACTCTTTTTTATCATATAGTACCAGTTATACAAGAAATGCAAAATTGCTGGTCACATTTAATAAAGATCATCATACTGAAAAAGAACATTGAATCTGAAAGCTATAGACATGTCTCCAGCTCTCTGTCATCCAGCACTTTAGCTGTTACTAATGGTGCAATCCACCAATATTGCTTATGCACAGTACAATTTGTTCTAGTATTTATTTAATTTGGGCATACAAAAATATGTTCTCCTTAATTCATGACAATGATGATAGCATTTGTAGCTTCCAGATGGGGTTGAAATATATAATTTAGGTAAATGGATTCCAAAACCTAATGTTACCTTTAAAAAAAAAACATTTGCTAAGTTTGCATTTTTAAGTTAGGAGTGATAAAGTCATGTCTATATTTAACATTACATTGTGCTTCAGAATGTTTTTCAAAGTATTTAAATTGACAGCTTTTGTCAAATCGTCTCATTTAAATGATCATTTGCATTTAAGAAAAGGTAACTTTTCAGATACTGTATTTTTTCTGCAGTGGTTTGCTATCTCTTTAGCCTCTATGAAAAAGGTCAGTATTGTGCATGCATAAATTTTCATACTTACCACTATATCATTTATTCACTTTATTATACACATATATTAGCATAGATTTAAAATATATTTTATTACAATCTTTCCAAATGTTGTGTGATAAGTGTCACTTTTTTATTAGATTCATATGTTTCTTTTAATAATTGCAAATTATATTAATTATAATTGCATTCTTGTTTAAATATGTATGAATCAAAGGCTTTCTACTACATCCTCGTATATTTAAGGATAGTTGCTCTAATATGGTAAACAGACAAGGCTAATATTCCTATTAATCCACCCTATACTTGGCAAAGTGTATAAACAAGATGAATAACAGGGCTTGGCTTGACTGAGATCCACCCTGTAAATGGAATGATCATTTTGAATGCTGATTAGATTACCAAATCTTCTCCACCAGCCTAATCTTCTGGATTTTTGGGTGTGTATGGCATGCTCCTACCAAAATGTGTTTTAGCTGGAGTACACAGTATGCAACTCACAGATGTGACATTTTTCTGTATATTGTGCCTTGCCAGAGATACTCTACTTCTGTATATCGTTTGACCTTGGGGGGACCCTTAAAATAACTTCCAGGTCTTTAGAGAACTCCTGCTATAATTACTATATCCACAGCGCACAGCACATAAGTGTGGTGATTAGTGGGAAGAATGTCTCTTACATTGCTGTGTAGTGGGGAAAATGTGACCTTATAGATATCCAAAAAAAATCTTTGATTTTTGTCCTGACCTATGAAGCACAAACTGCTAAGTGGAACCCCTAGTAACCTCATGGAATCCTGGTTGAGAAACACTGCTCTAGTTTGATCCAATCTATGTTTATATGTCTATTTATGGAAAGAAGGAAGGAAGGAATGTAGGAAGGATGGCAGGGAGGAAGAAAAGCAGGAAGGAAGGAAGGAAGGAAGGAAGGAAGGAAGGAAGGAAGGGAGGAAGGGAGGAAGGAATTTACGCATATGGGTTATAACAAAACACAAAAGATTTTGTAATAGACTACATTTTCAAATCATCTGTATCATCTTTGTTGTCTGAAAAGCCTTTAAATTTTTACTGACAATGTTTGTTAATAAAGACATAATCAGAATTGTTTTCTATTTGTATCATGTATTATAAATGTATTTGCAAATACCTGTTTTTTTTAACAACAGGTCTGATCCCATGAACCAGTCAAGTGGGTTTGGAAAAAAATAATCAGATTTACTAGGATGGATTTATTTCTACCCCCTATAAAAAAATCAATTAGCATCATTCATTCATCTTGCAGCCCCTTGTCGTTGGAAAGGATCGTGAAAGATCCTTTCCAACGACAAAAATTGCAAGTGTGTACGCAGCTTTACATTGCTGTGTAGTGGGGAAAATGTGACCTTATAGATATCCAAAAAAAATCTTTGATTTTTGTCCTGACCTGTGAAGCACAAACTGCTAAGTGGAACCCCTAGTAACCTCATGGAATCCTGGTTGAGAAACACTGCTCTAGTTTGATCCAATCTATGTTTATATGTCTATTTATGGAAAGAAGGAAGGAAGGAATGTAGGAAGGATGGCAGGGAGGAAGAAAAGCAGGAAGGAAGGAAGGAAGGAAGGAAGGAAGGAAGGAAGGAAGGGAGGAAGGGAGGAAGGAATTTACGCATATGGGTTATAACAAAACACAAAAGATTTTGTAATAGACTACATTTTCAAATCATCTGTATCATCTTTGTTGTCTGAAAAGCCTTTAAATTTTTACTGACAATGTTTGTTAATAAAGACATAATCAGAATTGTTTTCTATTTGTATCATGTATTATAAATGTATTTGCAAATACCTGTTTTTTTTAACAACAGGTCTGATCCCATGAACCAGTCAAGTGGGTTTGGAAAAAAATAATCAGATTTACTAGGATGGATTTATTTCTACCCCCTATAAAAAAATCAATTAGATTAATTACGTATTTACCCACAAACAAAAAAGAAAAGTTTCCTAAATAATTTGAAAAGAAGAATACTCTCCTAGTTCTTCACTGCTTTAAAGGCTTAAAATAATCCATAATTGTTTTCTGTCTACTGTTTTTTCTTTAAAACCCCTGTCTAGAGTTAAAGCTTCCTTGTATCTCAATTACTTTGGTAATTTATTTGAAACAAGGCTGGCACATTCCTTTATTTTACACTAGAAGCTACAGGCTAAAGCTTCACAGGCTGTTTTGTTTTTTAATGGAAGGTGGAACCCAGATTAAGACAGAAGAGAAGAAGAAGAGGAAGCACTTATGTGAATCATTTGAATGTTTTAATGCAAAACCAAAGAACAAAGTTACCAAATGTTATTTATTTAAAACACCTTAGTAAATTAGTAGTTGCTTTTATAGCTCTGATGTTTCTGGATATTAGAAAAGAGCTCAGCTGTTGTGGTTTTGTGAAATTCTGTAGTACCAAACCAACCACGAAGGGCAAATGGGTTAGAATTAAAATAGTAAGGAACCCACATAATCATTGCTCTTTTAATACGGGAATTCCAGCTATAATGGAACGATTTCTTTTAGGAAAACAGAGAGAAAGGACTTTAATATGAATACTTATGTTCCATATAAAAAGGTAGTACAATATTATATAGTGTTACTAACAAAAACACTGGTTTTAAAAGAGAGCTTTAGGTATACCCTACACATTATTGTGTCAGAATGTCAAAAAAGCCTATTAACCAACATCATATCACACAAATACCAATAATATATCTGATACATATGTTATAATTTGAATCCACATCTATTCACTTACTCCTAATTAAAGCCAAACATTCAATCTGACCATTATTATCTATCACCATTACATCTTATATTTCTGATTGGTGTTTATTTGAGCAAGATTATCTTGAAATCAATACCCGCAATATTTAAACCTGATTATCATTTAGAATACCTTTGAAACAAATTCAAATCTTAAGGAATGCCTGAACACCACTAATGAACCACCATACTGTAAGTCTCTTTAATTCTTTATTAAAATTATGTTTGGTTGCTTGTATCACCTGCCTACTAGACTAACATATACATACCTTATGTTTTGTTTTGTACTTTCTAAGTTGTCATAAGCATTTACTACTATGAATATTCATTATACATGTAAAGCATTGTTAATTGTGTATTACTATAATATTATATATTTTCTAATTTTGTACATTTTATGTGATCGCTTAAACATTGAAATTCTACTTTGCTCTGTTATACAGTCATTTGAAGGGTCTCTAAATATTCTTAGAGGAAGCCTGGTGGGCGAAACGCATCGGAAATGAGACAATTATCATTCCCGCAAATAATATTCTGTCAGGTGGCCTGTGTATAGTAAAGCTGGCGTTTTTCTTTGTGTTTTTGTTATTAACACTGTATAATATTGTACTAACTTTTTAAATAGAACATAAGTATTCATATTAAACATATTTTGAAGTATAGCCACAAAAAACCCCAGTCCTTTCTCTCTGTTTTCTTTTTTTTGATATATTACCTCTGGGGTAGGCAAACAATACACTGATGAAGCATTAAGAGTAATGCATTTTCCTCTCTCCTATTTTTGATGACTTTAATTTTTAAGCTTATTTACACCTATTGTAGACAAAGAACTTCTAAACTAAATATTATTCAATTTTTAAACATAAATGTGACAAAATATTATTATTAATAATATTATTATTAATAATAATAAACAGGATGTGTATAACGCCAACATATTACCCAGCGCTGTACATTAAATAGGGATTGCAAATGACAGAAAAATACGGACAGTAATATAGGAGGAGAGGACCCTGCCCCGAAGAGCTTACAATCTAGTAGGTATATTATTGACACTTGTTATAAGGAATTTTGTAGGCTTATCTCAAATGCACGACACAATTCACCTATAAGGCTTCCCCAGGGGTTTGTAGAGATCATAGTGATGAGCGCCAACAAGGTAATATGTAATTACTGTACTATAAAATCAAAAGAGAGGTACCAAGGAAATAACCACGACAAAGTACTCCCTGAAAGCCTTTTTGAAGACCGTGGCCAAATGACAATGTTCAGCGATGTTCATTGACAGAATAAAGGTTAGAAGAAAGTAAATAGGTGCAAAAATGGATGCACTCACATATTTAATGTTGGTGCTACATACGTTTCCATACTATCTTCAATTTCTTAATACTATAACCCAATTGGGAAGGAGTTGTGTATAATATTATGCGTTGGTATAAATAGTAGGTATGAGTAACTGTTTCTTCAATATTATTATTCCTGGTGTGAAAAGTGGGTATAAAAGACTGTTTCTTCATTAGAACTTTGGTGACTAGGGTGAGAAAAAGGGCAAGATGCCGGGAGCCAGTCTCAAAGAGGCTGGTAATTTTATTTGTTTACAGATTTGTCTCATGCATAAGCAAATAAAAAACACTGGTTAACTACACTCGGGAACAATTTTTAACAAATTTTTTTGTTGTCTTTTTTTAAGCTTATGTACACTAAAATAGGTATGCTGATTCTCAAAGTGCAGTTAGTTTTCTTCTATCACGTTTAGTTTTCTCTACCGCTTATATTAATGCGATTACTGTAGTGTGGATTTGTATAGAATGATCATTTACATCCATACAAAATGCTTGGTTGCAATATGAGCATCAAGGTGCATTTTCTGCATAGCCATCTTTCTAACTTCCTGGGAAACCTTTGTGCAGTCAGTGATGTACATATGATGGCTGACTATTGTTGAAGCATCCTAACACTGAAGCATAAATTTTTACCTTAACCACTTTCCAGATTAATTTTCAAATGTTTTACTGTAAAAAAAAAATCATAGAGTAACAATAAATCCTTTGTATGAACAAAAGAAATGTAAATAAACAGTACATTCAAAGTATTATTTTATTATTTTTTCATTGTATGTAAAATTTGTATATTTTTGATAAAAATGTAGGGTACCCTGTATCGTTAAAAATGGATGTGATAGCAAAAAAATAGGGTCATTTCTGGATTTACCAACTAAAAATTTGTAAAAAACAAGTGTAAGATCTAACTCAACAAAAAATGCGTTCCCCAGAGTAATATTTAAAATATTTATCTTATAAATATATTGCAATCCCTGCTAAGATACAATACATAAAGCACTGCTAGAAGGTGGCACAAATAGTAATATTACATGGTCTATATCAAACTCAATAGTTTTGCTTACTTATCACATTCATCTTAATAGCTTACTCTTCTTCACCGCGTTATTTGACTTAAATAAGTACACAAATAAAAGAAGTTGCCAGTTGCCAAACCAAATAAAATTACAACAACAAATATTTTAGTAAACCCCATTTTTATTTTGTCACATATGTTAAAGATCTAAGGTCAGGAATATAATTACTAGATTTTGGCATTTGGTATTGCATCTCTTTACAAATGGTATTTCATCCTTATTCATGGGTATAATTTCCTAATCGAATGTGGCTATTACTGGAATAGCCTTTTAAAATTATAGTTATTTTTTTAAAAAAACCTAGTGCTTACAGTTTTGTTTTCTATAGCGAAAAAAAAATATTTTGCCTATAAATTTAGTTTGCAAAAAGTTATCAATGATTTTTAAAATCTATTTCAATAGCTGGAGAGATTTTTGCTGCAGTAAATAAAAAGACACAAACAATATAAAATAACCTTTGTTGAGATTGTTCTAAAAAAAGATTCAAAACAACACCTGCAAGTATAATCTAGATGCAATATTACTTATTCATCACAATGCCAGACACAGCTAAGGCTTGCAATGTCTCATTATTTGCAAGTACAAGCAGCTGCTAAACAAAAGCTAAGCTTCATTTAAATTATAACACTTGCAAAGTGTTCATTTTTAATCACATTGCAAAAATGAACATTTTTACAGTATAGAGGACTCTGTTTTAGAGAGTCTTGAAAATGGATCCCAGCATTGGTATACCCATAACAATTGAATTTGGATCCACTTGATTTCTTCTGTGTAATTTACAAAGTGTTCACTATAAAGGTTTAGGCTGTCCACTTAGCCACGAGAATTATCATTCTGAAGAGGATAATTCATTTAGCTAAGTGAATGAGTTGAAGCTTTGCTTACTTCAATCGGTTATGCATTTTAAACTCATGTTTATATTTGTTTTGTGTGAATTTTTTTTATAACATTAACTAAGCTATGTGAAAGTTCTCTTGCAAAGTGATTGTTCAGAACAGCCTAAACAAAAAAATAATAAATTGCTGTTTGTTGAAATTATTCAGAAATAAATATAAATAAATATAAATATATATATATTTATTTATATGTTGTATACTATCAATACGATATATTGATGTTAACCATGTGCAAAAAGGGAAAAGATGTTTTTTCCACATTCACCATGATTATATATATATATATATATATACATATATATATATATATATATATATTTAACAGAGAAATACCTTCCAGGTTTGATGTATTACCCAGCTGATGAAAGAGTATCATCTCCAGCCTTGGAGAGCTTTAATAAATCAGGCCCAATGTGTCCTTATGGTTACTTATGGATTACAAAGGCCTTAACTATTTTCCTAAAACAACCATTTTTCTCTTAATCGTATCGCTATGTCCTGCAACCCCTATGTTATGCCTCTGTTTTTCCTAGTAAGTAATTTATTTCACTACTTTTTTCAATAATTTCTGCTTACACTGAACACATTAAATCTGTAGGCTTTAAGCTTAATTGTTTCAATGCTGGATATCAGTGTCACATGTGGTATTGTATGTAGTACGATGCATTCCTATTACAATGCAACTAAAATGTTGCATCCTTAAAAAAACTGCATTCAACACTAATCACAAAAAGACAAAAACTGTAAAGCACTACTTTATCACTTCAGTTGCTATTATCTTTAGTTAAACTAGTAAAAGTTTCTCTCAGTAAATATATGAGTACCAAAGTTTAAGAATATTTTTCAATCAAAGTTTGGATGTATTTTCTTTACATATTACTTGCATCAATGCTATTTATAAAGTATATCCTGTGTCTTCTTGCAGGACTGATATAAAAATGTCAGAAGTTAAAGGCTCATTACTCTCAAATCTATTGCTTTCAGAAACAATCTGACCGAGATCTTATTTGATGTGCATAGTAGCAGTAAAGGCACTTGCTCAAAAACAATAAATCATTTTTCATAGTTTAGGTATTGCACTACTTTAAAATTTCAGCTAATGCTATGACTGAGAACATATAAACCCACACATTTGATGTAAATGCATTGCATATCATCTTAGAAGTTAGTTTAATGATTAGCCATAAATATTTCATTTCCTATCAACTTATGAGCAATAAACTTAGAACAATTTTTGAATGTATGTACTTGCTGCTGTTATTCAGTTTAAAAACCAATTCTTTTTTTATAATTAAAATGTTTTATTGGAAATTATCAGTGTATTTATGTAAAGGCCAGTAAAACTTTCTATAATCCATTTGTCTGATGATCTCTCCTTTGCATTCCACTTGATGAAGTGATACAATTTAGGCAGAAGAGTCAAACTGCTCTCTAATATGAGAAAACATACCTGCTTTCAAATGTGACTAGGTAAAAATATTTGGATAAATCTATTGAAACTTTGGTTTAGCTGAGGATCTGAGACTACCTTAAGTTTCACTCAAATCACACATATTTGACATTTGTTGGAACTGATACATTTTGGTGGATTTGACTGGGACAAACGTGTAATGCACTGTACTATAGCCAATAATATAAAATAATAAAATGAAAGAGCAGGCTATTCCAGGTGATATTCAATTATGGTCAAAACAAGGGATCAGTCATTTATTGACCAGAGTGCTACTGATTACCATCATCATATTAACAGGTATTTATGATTGATTTTAATTAATTTCTGTGAACAAACATTTTATTCAAATGTGGTAAGTATGAGTTCTGAATTTATTTCAATAAAGGGTATTTTTATGATAGGCAAGTATTTTTTTTACCCTTAGGTGTGGGGACCAATATTTGGGAAGGCCTTATTGGGGGGGGGGGGAGGTTAGTTTCCAAAATTAACCCATATAACCTCTTGGAAGACCAGATGTGAGAAAAATGACAAGACATGACAAGGGAGCATGGGGCTTGGTATGATATGGTACAGCAAGTGCTGCACACGCTAGCTGTCCACCTTTTCAGGCTACTATGCGTCCTGTGAGTTATAAGGGGACGCTAACCTTCTTTTTATCCCAAAATCTCTGCAATAAATACTTCTAGAGAAATAAAATTATGTGTTCGATAGCCAAGGGGGACATGTTCTTACTACTACATTTTTAGGTCCCTACATCCCCTCATTCCTGAGAAATTAGGGTTGACAAGAGGTAAGTGGCCAGATATATGTGACAGGGTAGCACGGTATGACAGGCATAGTTTTTCATATCTTGTGATGGTGCCGTAGTGATGAAATTTTAGGGGGAGTTAGCTATAAGATCCCCCCACTTGCAGTTACATTTTACTTTTCTTACAGGGAAATTAGGGTTCATAGAAAGCAAGGGATAGCTATGTGTAATAGGATAGCATGATATGATGGGTATACCATTTTATTAGGGGGGGGGACAAAAAGTATTTCCTACTGGCTCTCACATTTCAAGTTGCGAACATCCCTCTATTCCCGAGAAATTGGGGTTCAGAGAAGGTAAGTGGCCAGCTTTAACAAGCACGCCGGCAGCCACTTAGTCTGTCACAATTCAGCATCTGCAGATTTGGCTCTAGGCGGCAGTGAGCGTCTCCCGCTAGACATGAGGAAGGGGTAACTGCACCACAACCTCACCACCAGTCTGAATGCAGCCTTTTTGTGACTACCAAGTATATATTTGGGGAACCACAGCACAGAAAGAACTGGCATTATTCTAATCCTCATTGCCATGGAAGTGGCCCCCAGGGGTCCCTAACATGCAAATTCAGTTTGGGGACACTGGTGTTGAATCTGGCAACTTGTTATGTTTAGGGGGCTCCCTTGTGTACCCTGAAAAGTTCACAATGCTATGACAATCGGTGTGGGAGATATGAAGGTTTATACATGGGAATAATGACAGCTGCATGGACACAGAGCTCATGCTGTTGCTGGGTTTATCTCAAAGTACAAGGTGGGTGTGAGAGCAGCCACAGATGATTGCCAGGTCTATAGTACACGTCTACTCTCATGGAGCTCACACTGAGCATGCTCAGGAAACTCCCTCTTCTGGTAGCAAAATCTCACTGAAGAAATAGGACATGTGTGTGCCCTCAGGCTGTAGGTTGGGCACCCTTGGTCTAAATGGTCTAAATAAGAATACGAAGGTGGCCTGCCAGTAAATGAAATATCTACCACCCAACAGTAATTGTGCTGCAGGCATGTTTGCTATGACAATATTTGGCCATCCTGCAGCCAGCTTAAACTGTAAATGATAGGATTTCATGGATTCTGCAGCCTTATCACAGGGCCCATTCCCCAGGGTGAAGAGTAGGATATCTGTGAGCTATTTTTATAACATATTAGGTCCCATCCCTTAGCCATCTAGTGGTGGCCTAGGATGGTCAAATCAGGAGAAATTACCTTGAACCAAATTTATTTCGATTTTTGTGCCAATTGTGTTAAATGGGTAAAACTAGGTGGATGAAGCTGACACGACTGTTTCATGCATTCAGCCAATACTGCAATTCAGCCAATCCAGCAAGTTCTTGAGAAAATGTCCTTATTTTTAGAATTTGGTTATAAGCAACATACAGTCTAGGAACAAGCAAAGAACAAACCAAGACAGGAATTATTGGCGGTTAGTATTAAAGTTTTCACTACCAAGTACAGTTTTAAAGTTAAAAAGATGACCAAGATTGTGAAAAAGTTATCCACCTATACTAAATAGGGATCCAGATTTTTATTCAATTTTCAAACGTAGTATTGTTTTGGTTAGTAAAAGGCTGGCCACCCTTGGAAAATACATGTCCCTCAAGTCTATTCAGTTTGAAAATAACCAAACCAGTTGGGTAGAGTACTACTGGATATTTAAAATGCAGTGCAATAATGATGTACTGCCTAAAATGAGTTGTCAGCATATAGATTTTGGCCATCATGTTGTTTTGTGTCGCACAGGGAAAACATATGGAGTTATACAACCGGTTATTTGCATTACAAGATATGTAATTCATGTATTAACCTGTGAAGTGTCAAACATCATTAAGTAGGCTGCATGTTTTTTGTTTTTTTTTGAGATTTTAAAAGCAGTGTGGTTAGTCAGTTTTGTACATAATCATTATTCTATCATAGAAACTAGAGAATGCAAATAATAGAGCATGATAGAGGTACAAATTGTTTTATTTAGTTGTGTTTTGGATAATTACTTTAAATACAAGGATTTCAGAAAGAATAAAATACAAATGGGAGGGTTTTTATAATTAGAAAATGTTTTACTTAGGTCATATTTTTTTTTCAGTTTAGTTGTGAAAAAAAAAAAGATTTTTTTTTTTTGTTTTTTAATTGTTTTCTTTTCTTTTTATTCCTTTCTTTTTTAAGTCCTTATTTTACCAGCCATTCATTTTCCTGTTCGCCTCTTCTCCCTACTTTCTCCTTGTTTCTCCCTTTCTTTTGCTCGTCTCTTCTTTTTCCTTCATGTCTCTTGGGGAGTGAGGCACTCGATATGGCCTGAGCACTTGTGACCCGTCTTGTTTGGTGCTTGGAGGAAAAAAACTTTAAAAGAGTACTTTAAAATAATCCTTATTTACACCTTTAAAAAAAAACTTTTGCCAGGGGTTTCTATATGACTACCCCAAAATCAGAAAGCAATCCCTAGACTGACCATTTAATTTTTTTTATAGTACCATACTTCCATACCATAATTGTTTTTAGTTAACAGAGATAAACTATGCAGGACTTATGAGACTTCTTGAGATAAGCATCATAGAGTTAACAGGACAAGGGATAGCACTGGGTTAAAGGTAGTTTTTTGACCTATCAAACAGATATAACAAAGCATTTTTATGGTATATATTTAACAGACTAAAATGGAACAAAAAAAAGAGACTGTAATTATTAGGCATGTACACTTCAAATTTATAAGAAAATGGCTTAAATGCATATTGTGACATCTTAATTATTTCACAAAATCTACACTTTACCAAACCCATACATAGTACACATTTACAAGTTGAAATTGTAGACAGATATAAATAGTTTATGCTAGTTTACAAAGAATAAATGTAGACAAAATAAAATACAATTCATAAGAAAAAATATTAATTGTTACTATTAAACATTTGCATGCTGAAGAAGGAATTTAAAGTAAAGTAGATAAAAAACTCACACAAGAATGGTTGTCATATAGAATTTGTTGAATGCTTGTTAGGTAAAGTAAGTTACTGTGAAAAAAAATTCTAATGTCTGGACAGTGTATAGCTTCCCGCTGAAAAGTGCATTTGATGCATTAATAATGAGTAGCTGCTTTTTGATCTTTGGTGACACTAGCTGTATCACTGAAGGAAAGCTCTTGAGATGTAAAAATTTGTTTGAAGAGTGTCAGAAGAAAGAGCAACATACTATTGCACTCAAAGAGAAAAATCACTATAAAATATTGACAAAATAAATATTTGAAATAAAAATGACATTCCTATTCAACACGTTTGGGCAGTAATAGGACAGCTTTCTTCTTTCTTATATAATATAGAAACAGACAGAAATTCCTGATTTAATTTTTGTATGACATAAAATGTAAATATTTCAAAATTATTATATGTCTGACCCTTATCAGATATGTGTCTTTGCTCATGTTTCAGTCATTTGGAATAAATTTACATTTTTGTGTAAATTAGGGTTTTCAACCTCAGTGCCATGACATGTTGATCTACTACCATAGCACATAGGATGTGTTGCCTGCTGAAGCTTGGATTCAGTATACTAATACTGGATATCCAATATATCTTATGACCTGTTAGGATACTGACTCTCATAAAATGCCACTGAGGTCCAAAATTGTGAACATTTGTTTCACTTATTCTCAGAATAATTAATATTTGAGCCTAGTGTAGATAGGTAAATATGATGACACCAGCCTGCAAATAATGTAGTAAATTACATTCTCATCATACCAGTATTCTCTGTACTAGATAAAATTTTGACTTGTGCTAGTCTCGACATACTACCAGTACTACTACTAAGCAATTTTTTTAAGCAGTATATAGTACTGGTAAAACTGAACCAATGTTTTCAGTTTCATGTTTCAGTTTCATGTTTCAGTGTGGTTTTCATGGTTTGAAAATGTGCACAACCGATGTAGAAGAATTGAATGTATACTTATGTTGTAATAATACTCTATGTTTACAGTTCTTAGATATTGCAGATGCATTACATAACAGTTGTAGAAATTATGCTTGAAGGCAATCTGTCACTTCCCTTTTTACCTGTCTCAGCTGAGAATAATAAACATTTCCTTAGGCAGCTAGAGCTCAACCTCAGGCTAGCTCAAGTGCCAAGTCAAGCGCATCAATGTTAGTGTGCACTGCTTTGTACATAAAGGCTAAACAAAGGCAACTTATAACACAGACAATTATCAACATCAGAGACAGGTAATAAATGAAACGTCAGATTACTTTAGATCTGTTTAGACTGGGCAATGGTGAAGTTAGTGATTTATGACAATACAATTTTCACAGATTAGAGATTCTGAAATTTATTACAAAAGTCCTAAAGGTTTAAATAAAAACCACTAGTATGATGAAAAACAATTTACAGTAAAGTAACAACAATTGAAAAAAAAACATTTAAAAAATGTAATAAAAAATTGGTGTGATCACCAAGTTTGACTACTTTGACACATCATTATTTCTATAAGGTGCACATTGTGAAGTATTTACTAAGGGAGTTTGGTCTAGGTCATTCTGAGGTAAATTACAAAAGGTAATTTTCACTCTTTAACCCCCCTAGCGTTCTAATTCTGTCCGTTTTTTGATGCAAAAAGTGATCCTATTTTTTTTGCATAGAAATTTTTGTTTATATTGTGGACCTGTATATTTTAGGATTAACTCCCGGGTATATTAAATTTATTTAATTTATTATATTCATACAGTATAATATAATACATAATTATAAATCATTAATATAAAAAATAATGAAATATTAAACCACAACAATGTAATTTATCAAAAAAAAAATTTTATCAAAAATTTCTCACTGAAACTTTCGAAACAAGGGTGCAATATTATTAATAAATAATAATATAAAAAAAAAATATTTACATTTTTAGTAGACATCCCGGGTGTGGTAGATTTTGAAGCAGGGTGCTGCACAAAGCCCAAAGTCACAGTCAGGACAGTAGAACCTGGTTTCTTTCCGTTTCTTCCTTCCTCCGACATCGGTCTTTGAGCAGCAAACCACGCACATCCTAGTAGGTGCCGACTTCCTCTGGGTTAGTGGGATGTATTCAACAATGTGACGACCGGTCAGGCATTCTGGGTTGACAACGGTGGAAGCACGACGTCCAGGTCTATTCATAGCCACTGATGATGTTTGTTGGTTCTTGACTATGTATTTGGAAACTTGCAAAATTAAGTCTGAATGATTCACAGGCCTCAACTAGATGCCTGAAAATCTTCTTGTAGTACTTCCTTTGCTGTTTCCTTATATATATATATATATATACACTTCATATGAATACATAGGGCCTGATTTATTAAAGCTTTCCAAGACTGAAGAAGATACACTTTCTTCAGTGAAGCTGGGTGATCCAGCAAACCTAGAATGGATCTGTGTCAAGGTGTTGCACGGCAGGATGGTGGACCCTTTGAGTCATGCACAGGGCGCAGAGTCTAAGCAGCTGCCCGGTTTTCACCAGAGTCTCTAAAAATGAAGGTGTTGCACTGCAGGCTACTGCCAGGTTGCGGCCCCTGTGCATGCAGAGGCAGGTGACTGCTGACAGGCATGAACAAGATGTTGTACCAGAGCGAGGAGCTGAGAGTAGTCAGGCAAGCCAGAGGTCAGGACAAGCAGCGATCAGGAGTAGTCGAGGTCAAGCCGAGGTCGGTACACAAAGAATCAGAAGCCAGAGAATCGACAAACAGGAACCTGGAAGCAGAGCCAAAGGAACTCCTTGTTCAGGCAACTTCCTGTTGCCCTTCACTTCCTTTTAAGGGCAGGTCTTGTGATGAGTTGAGCCATGTGACCTGCTGCATCCTATCCTCCCACCAAAGGGGGGTCCTAGAGGCTAGAGGTTGGTGGTGTTCACATCTCCACTAGCAAGGGGAGCGCATCTGTGAAACACTCTAGTCATCTGAGGTAGTGGAGCACTTGACTGGGAGCCACATGACCTGAAACAGGAAGTGAGCTGTGAAGGAGATGCCTTAGCAGAGCTGGTGCTGGCAGCAGGGGAGAGAGGGGTGGGTGGCACTGAAGGAGGCACAGATCCCCAGGACCTGCAGAGATCTGTGACAATCTGGTCCATTATCAAAAACATTTGCTAACAAAAAGCAAAATTCTTTTAGGAAATCCACTCCAGGTTTGCTGGATCACCCAGCTTCACTGAGGAACGTGCATCCTCCTGGTTTGGAGAGCTTTAATAAATCAGGGCCATTCAATTCATTGTAAATAATCTGAAAATGGTCATTTTATTTTAACTGTTTAAGTCTATTAACCCCCTAAGGGGTGTTCCCGAGTGTGACTCGGGGCCGGAAAAATTGCAAAAAGCGGTAATCCCGAGTCACACTCGGGGTACCTTTGTAATAAATAAATATAATTATCATACCTGGGAGTTAATCCTAAGAATTACAAGCCCACAATATAAACAAAAATTTCTATGCAAAAAAAATAGGATCACTTTTTG
The DNA here is from genome assembly GCF_032062135.1 of Pyxicephalus adspersus. Lineage (NCBI taxonomy): Eukaryota > Metazoa > Chordata > Amphibia > Anura > Pyxicephalidae > Pyxicephalus > Pyxicephalus adspersus. The sequence continues at coordinate 132,246,431 of NC_092858.1, forward strand.
CATCAAAAAATTACAGAATTAGAACGCTAGGGGGGTTAAAAAGGTTTTTCCCACTTCCTCTGTAGATAAAATTGATTTACATTTGGCAAAATTAGTCAAGAACAGTTCACAGAATAATATTCTAGTATTCAGAATTTACTTATGATTATTAACCAGTGTATGAGGGCAACTATTTGAAGTACCTTTTTATTGCTTATTTTCTTGCTTTTTAGTAGTTTGGACAAACTACTGTTTACATTTTTAACTTTATATTAACTATATTATTATAACATTATATGTTTTTCTACAGCTTTTAAGTAAATATTCTGAGCTATATTCTATATCTATATTTAATAGGACAATTTCTCTGGAATCAAATCACTTGATAATTACTTAATAATTATATGTTGTAAATGGGATCATTCAAACTTCACTGTGAACTGTTTGAAAAAAAAGAATTTTAAATAAGTTACAGTCATCTTAGTTTAATCAAAAAGTTAAAATACCCTAAAAGATTTTTTTTTTTAAAAATGCAGTAAACTTTTTTAGCTGATCGTGACCCTTCATTTATGGTGAGTATAATATTATTTTATGTGAATTGTGTCTCAGATATATATGTATTGCACCAATGCCTCCATAGATAGAACCTAACTCCAGACATTCTGCTCAAAAACATATAACATACATGTTATGAATACTATTTCATCTTCCAAATGATGTGTACATCTTTCAAACCGGTCCTGTGATTTACACAGCTCTCTCTACTGGCCAACCCTGCCTAGCAGGAGAGGGGACTCTCTCTGCTTTCCCCTCCTATTATCTGGGCTCAGATGTATAGTAGTAGACTTTAAGTCAAATGTAGGAACTTACACCCATTGCATTTAAAAAAATGTATTATGTATTAATAAGTACAAACCTGTAAATGGGCCTTAAATTGTTTAAAGGTAATTATTATTAGTTTTTATATAGTGCTGACATTTTTCGCAGCACTTTACAAAGTCCATTGTCATATTACTAACCGTCCGCAAAGGAACTTACAATCTAATGTTATGGTCATGTGTCATTAACGTAGTCTAAGGACAATTTTTAAGGGAAAGCCAATTAACCTAACTGGAAAAAAAAAATTTTGGGAAAAAAAATAAATGTATAGACTGTCTTTCTTTGGCTATGTACACACGTCAGATGATTCTGACCGATAATGCCTCAGGGCTGAAAACTGATGAGAATCTGGCATGTGTACAACACTCCTCGTCCATCATCCGGATGATCAACTTGGAAGGTCCACAAAGATGGACAAGGAACGATAATAAGGAAAGTGAAGTGTAGGGAGCACAGCGGGGTACCGCTCCATCGTTCTCCCCCATCCTTTCTCCATAGAGCAGAATGGCGCTGTATGTACAGCACTCGTTCATGCATTGTGCAGTCGTTTTTCGTTGGAATATATTGTGAAAGATCCTTTCCAACGACAATTGTTGTCTTTCTCTAAGAAAAAACAAATAGGTACACAAAGTATATTGGTTAAAAACAGAATACATATAAACATATTGTTATACTGATTGTATATAAATTCACACCAAGCCTGACACTGTTGAATCATTGCTTGCAGATTTAAAGAAAAATGTAACATTCCATTGCTAATTAAATATTTTTTATAAAATCATTTGGTAAGAAGTTACTGTAAAAGGGCAATGAACAAGCCGAACCATATTCTTTTTCCTGTTTAGGTTTATGTTTAAGCATGACAAATACAGATATATTTTATGCTGAGAAGAGTTTTATTGTGTCTATTTTGAGCATTGATTGAATTTACGCTCCATCTTTTGGCATTTTCAATGCAGCTTTCAAATTCCATATCTTTATTTTCTCTCTTCTCCCATCTCATTGTTTAATACTTGTTTCTATTCACATAATTGGAAAATGGAACAGAAAAGAAATTGAGGAAGACAACAGCATGTACACTTAAGATACAAAGCATTACACAATTTCACCTTGAGAATCTTTTGAGAAACTTATAGTTCTGGAAAAAATAAACTTTCTGACAAACGTTCCCCCAGTGATATAGTTCTTAAATGGATTGATTTACTAAAAATAAGTTTAATAAGATTACTTTACAAAGTGAATTATTTATTGTAAAGGAATTTTAACTTTTTTTAAGACAAAATGCACTTTGCATTTTGTACATGAATACGTATTTGTGTGCAAAAAAAAAAAAGTTTCTTGCTTGCACATGATTGGATAATCATTAGCGGGACACAACCTCTTTTACTGAGCTAAGCTAAAAATT
>NC_092858.1:132249470-132285893 GCF_032062135.1 Pyxicephalus adspersus
TTTTTTTATTTTTTTAAAAGTTTCTTTAAAATTAATATTATACTCATACTATTATGTTGTACTGTAAAATAAATGTTCATGGAAAACATTGTACTGCATTTTCACATATAAACCTACTGCATTGCATTCAATACAGTCATTTTTTATTGAAAACAATACAAATAGATTTGAATTTCCCACCCTACCCCGAACGGAACATCTGCATGCACCAACGTCACCTGGAACTCCCCGGTGGAAGAAAGAAGATGTGAAGGACAATGGAGGATGCCGGCGGATCAGGTAAGCACTTTATTTACTATTGTTTTCCATAGGTTTACCAACCCCGAGTGTGACTCGGGGTTATCCCTTTCAGCATCTTTTGTCTACCCCGAGTAACACCCAGGGTTACCGCTGGGGAGGTTAATGTAAAGTAGAAATTCACTTTTTTCTTCAACACCAACATCTCTTCAAAAAAAAGGGTGAAGTCCCTCCTTTTTTATCTTGATCGCCATGTATTCCAGGAGGTTCCTGGCTGCTCCTTCTGCACATGCTCGATGTTGGGCATAGGCAAAAGGAGTTTTTTATTACAGTGGTGGTGTTGAGGGAATGCTAATTTTTTGCATGCGCAGTGAGATCGGCACTCTTTTTTCCCCCCTTTACCTGCGCCTGCACAGTGCGAAATTGGGTCACCTAGCTAGAAGAAGAAAGAAGACTGACAAAGCTGGCAGATGCTTTGGGTCAGGATGAAGAAGGATTCCAGGACAGCGCAGGACCCAATTGAAGACATCTCCAGCAGGAGCAAGTTAAATTTTTAAAGATGCTTTTTTGACCCGTCCTTACAGGATTTTTTCCTAAACTTTATGTTTTTATTGCTCTTTCATCCTTTTTGGATGTTAAGATCTTGAGTGCCTCCCTAAAGTTTCCTACAATGAGGTCCACCTTTTTACCAGTTAACATAGAGTAAATTATATAATGAACATGCCACTGAGGTTTTAATCATTTTTGGTGTTTTATGTGACAATTTTGTGTCCTTTTACTAAATTGCTATAATTTAGTTATTTTGTATGTCATATAAAATATGTCGGTAATAATAAAATTTTGATTTTTTTTAAATAATGATTGTATTAATTTTGATGTTAAACCATCATAAACCATCATAATGTAATCTTGTGCCAATCTAGGATCCCAGTGGACACTTGTCATCCTTAAACTTGTTTAGTAAAAACTAATATTCCTAATAAATCTGATAAATGCAAGGTAAAACCTAATGATGAATCATTTTATGGGAAAATATTGGTTGCTAAAAAGAAACAGTTACAGCTAAATAAATAAACTCATAGACACCAGAGGTTTATCAAGAAAGTGATTTCATAAAGCTTCACACTCCAGTTTTTCAAAGCACGTTTCCATTTTTCACATCCACCAAAGAAGTGCACATAACAGACTTCACAAAAAGTTCACAGATAATGCCTTTCAAACTATAATATTTTCTGAAAGCAGATAGTGTTAGGAATGAAACACAGTATTGTTTTTGTTCCTACTGTGGAAATCCTGTGAAAGTTAAGGCCTATTACGTATTGGTTCTGTGTGATTTGAGATGTCAAAATACACTGAAAGGTAACTAAAGATGAGCAGTAATGTACTTTAATGTACTTGAAAGGTATTTGGTAGCCATGGCCAAATGTACTGAGAAGTGCACCACATACAAAGTGTCAATATGATTATGGTATGTAATGTGCTTTTAGTTTGTTCAGTTCTGGGCTTGTGATTGCACTGAGGGTGAAAGAAGAATGTTACGTTTTCTATAAGGACTGAAGAAGATGAAATTATGAATGTTATCTAGTGCACATAGTGACTTTTGGCCAGTTTCAAAGATCCACAGCGAGTACATTCCTGGCTTGTGGTTGTTATAAATGTATTTTCTATTTTTCCTTTTTTAAATACACCCATAAAATATAGGTATCCAAATCTCACTCAACATGTTCTACATGTCCCTAAAAATTATGCATAGTATACTAAAACAAATACTACACTATATATTTGGCAAAAACACTTGACAAAATGTGCAGGTAGCAGTGTAAAATCCTGTCTAGGTTGGATTCACGCGTTTACATTTTTAGCTTGATGCATACTTTACTGAAATAAGTAATAATGCATCAAAACACAAAGTCAATGCAGGCATTAGGATGTACATCAATATATGTCATGAAGCAGTCAACATATTGCAGCACATTTCAATATGCATTGACATTCAATACAAAAATGCATTAGATTATTCATTTATTCACGTTCTGACCTGTTGGCACATGCTTTGATGCATTTCTGTAGATTTTAAATGTAAACACATCAGATAAAATAGATAAATAATTATAAAAATAAAAAACCAAGGCTTTAAAATGTATCTTTAGTCAAAAGATTTTTTTATGGTTGGTATAGAATAGCTAATGAGTAGAGGTGTTCAGAACAGGTAAATTCACATGGAATCTGTTTGGATTGGTAGAGAACATTACATTTGAAGTCAGAATTGGTACTTTTAAAGAGCCATACTACACCTGTCAATGACAGTAAAACATGGCTTGGTTGATCCATCTGCCAGAAGATAACAGCTGTCTTATTCCTAAAAAAATTATTAAAAAATTAGGATTCAATCATGCTTTGCAGACATGCTTACTAAATTATAGTAATATCTGATGGATAACATATAATCCTTTATACTACCTAAACTTAAAAAAAACTAATAAATAAGGTAAAGGTATAAACCTGAGTGCATCTCTCCCTGCCTGTTTTTGGCTCAACCTCATACAGTATCTGTACAACATGTGTCTTTTACCTTGGCTACATATTTTTCATATATTGTCTGCTCATATAAATGATAGCATTGTTGTTTGGTGCTCTCAAAGCCCATTTTTTTAATGAATTATCCTTAATCTGTTGTCAGGTCACTGTCAATACTTTGCTGTACAGTACATATTACTCCTAAAGTTTTCAGCTAGGCCTTTAAACTTTAAAAGTAAACATTAGGAGGGGGCATGGCTTGGCAATGGCACTGTGAGCAGGCACTTTCCTGGAGCTCTGTGTCCACCGCGGCTTTAACAGCTAATACTTCAGATCACACAGCTTGTTTCCACCCCACACACACAGTATCAGGTATCGGAGGATGTCTTATTCGCGGGTGAGTACCTTTTTTTAATTATTTTAGCAAAAATCGGGGGTGGCTTATTTGATGGGAATACCTTATAATCGGGGAAACACGGTACTGTTATTAGTATTGTTCTGTTTACATGATACCTGGCGGTTTGAAGCTGGGTTATTGTTTGGGCTCCTGTAGTAGCCTGCATTGTGTATTGCTGTGCACTTTAGTATGCCTGATTATTGGTATGCCCTTTATTTAATGTTTTTGTTAATGTCTTTGGGATCTTCAGTCCTGTGAAACTTTTCTATTCTTGTAAGTTTAGAATTCTATCTCCTCTCCTTGTTTTTTTGGGAACTGCATATTTTCCTGGTTTCACTTACTAGAGCTGTGTGATTTACGTATAGTTATATACGTGTTTTATGTTGCTGCTGCTGGTGAGCCAGCGGCTCATAGTGTTCTTCCCTACACTACCCCCCACATAGGTACACCCAGCCTCTTGTAGAGGTCGGTGTTGTGGTATGTTGTTTTACTTACCTAGGTTTAGGGCCTAGAGCTCTATTTCTTCTTCCTTTTAAGTTGTTTTGTTTTGTATCGCTGCTTTTTCTTCTTTGTGTACCTTATTTTATTGATTTCCTAATTTCTTCTTTCTTTTCCTTCCTCCTATTCCTAACTAATTTCCCCCAAGCTTCCCCCTCCCATACCTTACCGTTGGACCACAGGAATTATGACTATCACACTCACATCTCTGAATGTTAAGGGATTAAACTCTCCCTCAAAATGTTCAGTCCTATTCAATACACTCCGAAAATGCAGAAACCATATTGTCTTTCTGCAAGATACACAGTTCCGCCATGACAAAATCCCGGTCCTGCATAACAAACAAGCCAAATACAGTTATCACAGCACTTCACCCGATTCTAAATCCAGGGGAGTTAGCATTCTAATAGATGGTTCTCTTCCATGGTCCCCCCCTTTGTGTAAAGTGGATCCAGATGGTCGTTTCCTCATAGTCCAGGGTATGATAGAGAAGCAACTATTTACAACTATATACCTACCTAATACCGGCCAGTTGACTGTCCTTGAATATATTCTGACCCTCTTATCTGAGGTGGCTCAAGGTACCATCATTATAGGAGGTGATTTTAATTTACCTTTAGACCCGTCCTTGGACATATCCAAGGGCCGTTCCCACCTGCCTGAAAAATTAGAGAGGCCTTGGCCCCTTCTTTCCCCTTCAAATGGTCTAACTCCGCTATCTCTTACCTGGGCACACAGATTCCTGCTAATCTAACGCGAATTGTAGATCTCAATTTTATCCCTTTATTAAATAAAATCCGAAGTGATCTACAGAGGTGGAGACAGATGGCATTTACATTGTTTGGGAGGTGCAATGTGCTTAAAATGAATGTTATGCCTAGACTGTTGTATATGCTGCAAGCACTCCCAATACACATCCTGCTTTTTATCCTTTGAAAATTCCGTTCGGAATTTGTAAAATTTATCTGGCTTAATGGGGCGTCTAGGCTTAGGATGACATTACTGAGACTCCCAAAAGCCAACGGAGGAATGCCATTCCCTGACCCAGTTTTATACCATCAGGCAGTGCACTTGTCTAGGCTGCTGGATTGGTGCACTAATAGCCGCTCCAAACTGTGGGTTGGAGGATGCATGCTCTACTGCCCCCATTGCCGCATTGGCCTGGTCGACACCAGCGGCCAGGACAGCAATGTACACCCATCCATTGATTGGGGAGACCTTGAAAGTGGTCACTAAGTACTTCTCCTCTCAAAACGTAACCATATATCCGTCTCCAATGTCTCCCGTTCTAGGTGATCCTGGATTCCCCCCGGGCCAAACTGACCCAATATTTCGCCAATGGCGTGCTTTGGGCATGTATAGAATATCCCATTTCATGCACAATGGGGAATGGTAACATATTCCGACCCTACAAACGGAAATGGATCTCCCTTCCTTGTCGCCCTGGCGCCACATACAACTCACTTATGTTCTGAGATCCTTGCCGCGGCCCAATACAATAGCCCGATCGCTTCTTCCTCTAGAGGACTTCTGTGCAACTGGTCAACCTGTACGAGGCACACTTTCCCATGCCTATCAAACCCTGTTATCTGTATATACGCCTGAACTCCCTTTATTTGTATCCCAATGGGAAGCTGATTTGGACACTTGTTTTACTGAAACCCAGAGAAATATGTTACTTCATTTCTGTCATAAGGCGTCCATTTGCAACAAATATCAGGAAACCAACTACAAGTTGGCCACTCGCTGGTATAGGACACCGGTGAAGCTTGCTAAGATTTTCCCGGGGTCGGATAGCTCCTGCTGGAGATGTGGCGACATACAGGGTACGCTACTGCATGTTTTCTGGGAATGCTCAAAATTGCAATTATATTGGAGTTCGGTAGCTAATATTATCTTAAAGCTTACAGAAGTGGATATAAGGGGCAATCCGGCCCTGGCACTTCTTCATGTTTCGGATACGTCCCGCAGATGTGATATACTTGGGAGACACAAGTTAAAGCATTCAGCATAAAAAAAAAATTAATGACCCTGCAGCTGGTACATAGATAGAATTAGATATAAATAGAAGCTTTCATTGTCAGCGTTTATGCCAGGTTCAATGTGCTAATGATGCCAATTCTGCCAGTGAATTTTTAATCAATAAATAGTGGGTCATAGATGAAATACATCAAGTGACTCTTCTTCTGATAACTCTGATTTATTTAGGAAGGACAATCCGGACAATAATTTATCCTTTATTTCTTCATCACTCTGGTACTTCCAACCATGTGCCTTCTGTTTTCACACTCAGGCTGAATAAATATCATTTTTAAATATGTCTATCTACATCCTGACAATAAACTTTACTGACCATCACCTAGAGGTCTTTCCTTCCTCAATTACTTCTTGTTCCAATAGACTTGAAAAGCAATGCTCTTATATAACAACTTATGTTTTCTTATTTCTTATATATTTGATCCTTTCAATCATAAAAATATATTGTTTATTAACTGCATACAGCTAACCATTTTGATCCATTTAAAACCACTGTCATTATAATAAAAATAAAAAATGGTAAATAATAAAGAGGAGCTAAACTCAAAAATCCCCCAAACCTAAAAAATCCACAAAAAAATACGGATTTGTCTTCCAACGGGTCCCGCATCGTCCTGGCATCCGCTTCTGAGCTGGGCGCCTCCATCTTCATCTCTTCTTCCGGGTTCTTCTTCCTATGTCACCCGACCCAGGTGCGAGATCGGGTGATGTAGGTTGAAAAAAAAACTTGCTAATCTCACTGCGCGTGTGTGAGATCAGCAATGTTTTCCCTTCTCACGAAAAGGCTGTTCCTGCACATGCCCGAGATGCTTGGGCATGCACAGAAGGAGTACCCAAGAGCCTCCTGGGATGCGTGATGAAGGCATCCCGGGAAGCTTTGCGATCCCATTCATTCTTGATTGCCTAGGCAATCGAGAATTAGGGGGCGGTGCTGCAATCTTTTTTTTTTTTTTTAAAAAAGGGTGTTGCCCTTAAAAAAACAAACAATCAGAATTGTTACCTTCTATAAAAGGGTTGTCCACCCTTTTATGTAAAGTGAAAATTCTGAGTATAGGTACGCTTTAAGTAAAGGCAACTAAAAGTATCTGTACATCTAAAAGCCAGAAAGATCTGTTTGCATTTTAGCTGCACCCTAACATATCCTCCACTTACTGACTGCACCACTGACTGCATCACGGTTTTCCGTGAAGTTAGAAAGTTGGCTATGCAGAAAATGCACTCTGATGCTCATATTGCAACCAAACATTTTGTAGCTTTTCAAGAGTTTCTGGACAATTTTTGTGTAATTATTTACTCGTGTGTTTTCAAGAAAGTCCTTCACAATGGCTTTGAATGATAACCAAGCATTATTTTTGACTTCTGACATTGTCCTGATGAAATGTTCATTTTTCATCAGCTGCCGAATCTGTGTACCATCAAACACACCGGCCTTTGTTTTTTCAAATTACAGGGTAGGAAAAGTCAAAATGAGGATCTTGAAACAGTCTCCTTCAGTAGGCAAAGCTTTAACAAACTGCTTCATCGGACCCAGTTTCATGTGCGGAGGCGGGAATATAATATTCCTTCTATCAACAAGTGGCTCATGTAGAACGTTTGGATCACCTGGTTTTAGGGCAGATCTTGGAGGCCAATTCCTTACCACCCAATGTCTCTGCTGTCCCACATTCACAGATAACAGGGATACTTGGTGTATCTGCGTTGCTGACTAAGAAGGAAACATACCATTTTAAGGTCAACACAGATGACCAAATTGTGTTGGTGATATTGCAACAACTCAATGACTCTCTTTATATCTGCATACTCTTCACAAAGTGAAACTTAACGGCCAATTGGGACTGACCCAAATATTTTGTCATTGTAAAGGAGGGAACACTTTAAGCTCCACTTTGAGCTATCGATGAATAGTCGCCATTCAGTTGAGTTATAGATTGGAATTCCCAATACCATCATTAAACCAGGTATGTTATGGCAATACACTGAGCCACTGTCATTTCTAAAGTACTGCAGAAATGCAATTTCTCTATTTCGAAAGTATGATAACTTCGTTCCTTTTTCAAGTAAGTTTTTCTCACGCAGTCTTGATGCTAGGAGTTCTAAAGCCTTCTTCGATAGTTCCAAATCACGTGACAAATCACTCAACTCATGCTGATCAAATCCCTTACGAACAGAGTCCTCTTCAAGTTCAAAATCTTCATAATTGTTGTCACCTACATTATCACCATAATCATGTTCTTCAAGAGAGGGCAGTGTAACGAAAACTGGCACTGGGATTTCATCTGAATGAGCCACTGGGGGTATAGCCGATGGTAGACTAGTATACTCTATGTTCTATATCCTAGGATAATCTATGTTACATTTATTTTTCTTGTTATATCCTGAAGTTTTCACTATACAAAAATAACAGTAACTTAAATCATCTCCTGGCTCTCGCCAAACCATAAGTATATCAAATGGTGTCTTATCATGTGCTCCCTTTGTCCACATCTGTAAACCCTCAACACACTGTTTGCACACCTTATGAGGGGCCGAAGACTTATCTTGATCACCAAGTTTAACTTTGAAATATGCCAAAAAGGCATGCTCTACAAATGTGCTGATGTTTGCCCTTTGACTAGGAATGGTGAAAATGCCACAGATAAAACAAAATGAATAAGGGATGTTTAGGGACTTACGACAAATTAATTTTGCTTATTTACTACGTAGAGCAGCCACAGCCTCTGACGCAATAATATAAGCGGTAAAGAAAAAACTTGAAGTGATAGAAGAAAACTAACTGCACTTTCATCAGCATATCAACCGGTGTTTTTTATTTGCTTATGCATGAGACAAATCTGCATGAAAACACATAAAATTACTAGCCTCTTTGAGACTGGCTGCTGCCATCTCACCTTTTATCACCTTTTTAATGAGGAAACAGCCTTTTATACCCACTTTTTACACCAACAAATAATAATAATAATGAAAAAACACTTACTCATACCCACTATTTATACCAAGAAGTAATATTATACACAGCTCCTTTCCAATTGGGATATAGTAATAGGAAATTAAATATAGTATTAAATTGTATGTAGCCCCAACATTAAATATGTGAGCGCATCCATTTTTGCACCTATTTACTTTCTTCTAACATTTACTTTCTTCTTCTTTATCAACAAATATCGCTGAACATTGTCATTTGCCAACTGCCAGTTGTCATTTGCCAACTGATCGTGAAAGATCCTTTCCAACGACAAAAATTGCAAGTGTGTACGCAGCTTTATAGGCGAAACGCATCAGGAATTTGAGATAAGTCTAAAAAATCCCTTATCACAAGTGTCAATATTATATTTTGTCACATTTATGTTTAAGAATTGAAAAATGTTTAGGTCAGAAATTCTTTGTCTATAAAAGGACCATAACAATTTCTTGATCAATAAATGTCAAACCGTTTGTTCGCCTTAGAAGCCTACTCACCTTTCTATTTCATCACTCTATCAAATAAAACTACTGAACTTTTTTGGAGATTGGATTTTCTTTCTGTATATATATATATATATATATATATATATATATATATATATATCTGATAAAAAATGCAGTAGCATTTTCTGCTTCCAAATAAACCAATATGTCTCATAAAAGTATATCTATCAACATAGGACAAATGCAATACTCTTCGCCCACTTACATCCAAAAGTACTGAAGGGAATAGAGGGGGGAATTATCAGGAAGAGATCCCTAGAAGTGGCGTAACAGTCATTATGTCTTATTACTGATATAATTCACAGTATTTATACAAGAAGTATTTAAAATTCATTGAAAACATTTTGTTCCAAAGTGGAACTTCAGTGGAACAGGATCATCAAATGAATGGATAATCACTATCATCCATTATTTTTATAGTCACACACAGTATATTTGTTAAAGGAACTCTTTGAAAAAAGGGAATAAAATAAAGACACTTAGCGGTACAGTTTTGGGATAACTTACTAAAAACATATAGATTGTTTACATGTTGCCACTTTTTTACCTATTTCATCTTCTCAAGTTCACATAATTATAATCTCCCCTTCTCAACCAATAAACCAATTTATATACAGGTAGTAGTGTGCAAGACGGAAGCTTGATGGGGGGAGGGGGTGGTTCAGATAACTTGCAGAAGAAGTCTTTTGCTAAAATTGTGGATGGTCTTAAGGACTGAGCTCTTTCTGCAGCCTCTTGTAACTCCTTACTGACCAAGACATATTCTGCAGTTGTTTCTTTTAGCATATCAAAGCACAGCTTGCTCCAGAAGTTAATGAATGTCTAGGCTCTATTAATTAATTATGTGATTATTACACAGTGAGGATTTTATACAGTAACTGATACCATGCTGCCTGATAAAATTTTGAGACAAACATCTGTCCTAATTAGATTTATTAAAATAATGTACCTGTTCTGACTTATACAATTTAATACAATATTAACTTAAGAACAAACCTACAGTCCCTATGTTGCATGTAACCCGGGGAGTACCTTTAGTATTTTAGGGTTAGAGATTTATTTCTATTTTACAAATACACTTTTGAAGCAGGTATATTTAGATCATTCTCTTTAAATCTGCAGTAAAAAAATAAATATATTATACTAAAAAATAATCGAAAATGTATAACACACTTTAGCCATAGCAAAACCTGTTTAATTTTATGTATGCAACTAGGACGAGCTTTGACAACATTGTTACACCTATTCTATATGGTTTTCTATATGTTGGGAAACCATAAACTTCATGTGCTTTTCATAACAAAGAGCAAAGTGCCTACAGCTGTGTATGGTTGACAGTCACTAACACTATCCTTTAATGTTCAAATAATGTGAATATGTATTCAACATAAACAATCAAAGATGCATATTTAATTGCATATTAGTATTTGTGCTTTGATTTTAGCAACTGTTATTTCCATATCCTTAGATTCTAGATTCCAGATGGATCTGCTTCTATTATAGATTTTGCTTTGTCAAACACTGTACCAGGTGAAAAATTATGCTGAACTCTTTAAAAAGACTTTCTCTATCCTTATTGCATTTATTCCTTGAATGAAGATTCTCTACGAAAGTATTTGCTACAATGCCATTTCCATGGTAACCACTGTGGGCACAATTTAAACCAACAGGGAACAAGTTCAGAATGGAAATTAGTGGCTTGCTTTTCACATGTCAAAAAATAACAAAATTTTTAACGCAAGATGAGCTAAATAGGGGAAATTAAGGGACGATTCTAAGGACAGAAAGACAGATTTATATAACCATAAAAATACATACCACTTAGAAGGCTTGCCGTAATTACTCTTCAAGATACAAGTTCCCTTATCTGCCAGTTGTGGTAAACTTTTGAGCTTGAGTAAGAGATGAGATACAATGATATCTTGCTAATTAATGGTTAGTCTTGCAGACATGGTGAGACTAACGGGAGACTACCAGTTTAAAAACATTTAACAGTGAATGAATAGATCCTTATTACAGATATCTAGGGAAACCCTTAAAAAGTGATTAGGTATATTGCCAAATAAATACAAGCCTAGGTTGGCCCGATAAATCTTATTAATTGAATGAGATTCTGTGCTTTAAATTTAGTGTACTGTGGTTCCTCCTAGCTGCTACTGTGAAAACAATGAATAAAATTGATATAGCCAATTAACTAAACCAAATAGGAGCACTTTTTCCATGGTAATTACTAACATAGTATATACTATATAGGTAATTAAATAAATAAGAACCCTATTTACTTAAATTAAATCTTACAGATCATTAGTATTTATTCTAGGTCTATAGGCATTTTAGAGATCCCTGACACAGTCATATACCTGGGGAATCAAAGACAAAGAAGATGTTTATCAGATGGTCAATTCTGTGACTTTATCATGTCTCTTTTCAGAGACAAGGTCACATCAAAGCTACTGATAACTGACTGGGTGACCACTCATGGATCAGAGCCTACTTGGGAAGAGGAGGGGAAAGCCAACATGAGTCACTATAAGGAAGTACTTTTAACCTCCATGGCAATCTGAATAATAAGTATTTTTAAATGTCAAAGCTGGTCCCGCCTCCCAGCAGCACGGCCCCGCCCCCCAGCCACACGCTCGCACGTCCCATGCCTAGTCAGCATCTGCTTCCCCTGCTTTTGCGTCCCCAACGTTCACACGCCAGGGATGCAGATGCCTGGCTGGTATTGCCAGGCTACACATATGCCAGGCTGGTATTGCCAGGCTACACATATTTTTAAAGGGTGTTGCACCTAAATAAAAAAAAACAGAATGGTTGTCTTCCTTTTTATGTAAAGTGAAAATTCCGAGTTTAGGTACGCTTTAGGTAAACCAAAATACAAGGGTTTGGTTGCAAAAAAAAATAAAAATAAAAAAAAACATGAAGAATTTGTTTTGTACTCATGATAGTGGCAAACCTAAACCTTGCCCCTTATCTTCAAGAATCATAATATTATAGAACATATAGCCACATTAGATCTGCATGTCTTTAGAATACTGTTTTTGTATTGTAAAAATATTACATAATGAATGTAGCTTCATATCTCTATATTTTTATAGAGATATATTTTTTTTTATATCTCTAAGTTTTTATATCTCTAAGTTTTCATGGATCTAATTCCTTTGTTTTCTTTTTGCCATTATTACCTGTATAAATTTCCTATATCAATATACCGATGCACCATATTCCCTAAATGGTATTAAGAATGTGAAACACAGCAAATAATTTCTTGGAGCTATTTAAATACAACGCTATTGCTAGTTTTTTATTTCTTGATATAGGCACAATAAAACTATAAGTGAGAACATAACAACATAAAATCTTACAACAGCAGAATTCTTAACCACTGAAGCAAAGTTTATCAACATAATCTTTTGGCACATAGTTGTGAATATGTGAACCTTTGTAAATCAATATAAACCTGTGCAGGTTCATCATGCTTATATCATAATTCACTCTGTTCACTCTGGAAAATCTTTTCTAAACTCTCTTTAAAACTGCCAGTTCTTTCTAAGTAGATATACACCTAATAATAAAGAAAGCTGGGACAACAGCTGCTATGTTAGGAATTCCAAAATGTTTGATTTGATAGGGTAATGTATAGGAATCATCTATTTTTCGTAAACGCTCTGCATGGGATTGGTGGGTGTTGTCTCTTACAAAAGAAGAGATGGGTTACTTAATAATATTATTTATTGTAATAATATGTAATCATTTACAGGTGCTACAAGTTCATCCCATGACAAATAAACAGACATATGTGCATTGTATATTCATAGAATATTAAATTCAAAATGTATGTAATGTATTATTTAAACTTATATCTGAATTTAGCTTTTTTGTTCTTCTGGTATGTTTAATTGTTCTCATCACAATGCAGTGTGTTGGTACATGCACTACATCAGCGATAAATCTGATAGAAAGCCGTGCAGCACTCTAGACAGCATCTTGTTCTTTTGTTTTAGAACAGAACTTTTAGGAGAAACAATAGCTTACTGTGAATACCTATCTAAAGAGTGCTATTGTCCCTTTTTTATTTATTGCCCGGTTTGCCCTACCCTAAAACCAATGTTAGCTGGGTATGGACTAATTGACTTTAATGCACTGCATTGGAACTGCTGTCGAAATTGCTTTCCTTGTCTAAATTTGCTAATTAGAGGCATTGCAATGTAGTTTGCGACAAGTAATTGCCAATATTTTACAATGCCACACACTGAACTTATTTTTTTTTAATAAAGCAACTAACTCAACTACAACATCAAGCATGTAGCTTGCAACCCTTTTTATATGCTTTGCAGAACCACACACTGCAACCCTATATAACACTCTTTGTAACTACTGCAGAGACAAAATAAAATTGCCATACTTGCTGCAACACTAAAAATGTCTGTAGAATTTCCTTTATTGCAGTTGTTCTTAGCCAGAGGTCCTCCAGAGGTTGGTAGGTTTTCCTTGAACTGTGGCATGCAGTTTGATAATGTCTTGATAGTATTGCAGCTAACACCACTTGAGCTAGCTGTTGTGACTCTAATGATGCTTCTAAAACTGTCTATAAAATTAGTATTTAAGTGCCACTGCTGAAAGGACATTCCTATAACTGGCCACTTAATTAGGAAGCCTTTTCCTCCCTGACCCCCAATAAATTGGTTTTAACAGAGGTTCCCCAAGACTTTGAAATTATTTGAAGGATTCCCCAGGGATAGAAAGGTTGAGAAAGGCTGTTCCATTATATACAGTTTTATGATTGGACATCTCTAATAAAATCAAGTTATTCCTTGGGGGTTGATGATTCTAAATTCCAAGCACCCATACATTACAGAAAAATATTTGTCTAATACAATGTATTCTAATTCAGACCTATTTTTATGGAGCCAGC
Source organism: Pyxicephalus adspersus (assembly GCF_032062135.1). NCBI lineage: Eukaryota > Metazoa > Chordata > Amphibia > Anura > Pyxicephalidae > Pyxicephalus > Pyxicephalus adspersus. Next base: position 132,263,537 of record NC_092858.1, read on the forward strand.
TTTTTTGTGGATTGTGTTTTAGTTTTATGATCTTTTATTTTCCAATCTTTTTTTAACCTTTTATGACTGGTGTATTGCATTTACCTTTCAGTAAAGTGGTGATATGTCTCACAAATACAACCAGTGTTGCAATGAAATCCAGAACATGCATATGTTTCACTGTCTTTTATAAATATAACAAAATCAAGAGCAAATTACTTTTAAATAAGGAAATGCTTAAACATGTTAAACAGACTAATACCTGATTTGTGAAAATTTGTGGATTGAAAAAAAAAGTGATTATACAAATACAACTATATATTCTGTTAAGCTGTTCACCAGTTTTTTTTTTAATGCATAATTGTATTTGTTTTACTGGTCAATGAATGGTCATAGACCTGTTTTTATTTAGTTAGTTTTATTGTAATACAAAACAATCCCCTCCCCTTTCCATAAAATAATAGGTCATATGGTATTTTGGTGTGGTTGGATGCTGGGTCCTGAATAACTAACCTATTTTACATCTATAAGACATCTAGTTTTGAGATGTAATTACAAGAGACACTTTCTCTCCTGCTTACTCTGTGTTCTGAAATGAATAAAGAATTCAGCATCACATTAACATTCCCTTAATTAGCAACACGATTCTGCTAAAACTGATGGATGGTATTACCTGGGGCTGGGCTGTTGTCAGAAGCATAATGCAAAAACAAAATGAGGGCAGAAAATGATCGACTTTAGAGCAAAAGATAATTGTTACCTAGAAAGGTAAATGAATGTACCAATATTTAGTACATAAAGGGTGTAATGATCATTCTTTGATGTTTGCCAAACTTGAACTTAGTTTTGTACCCCATTGAAGTTGATAGCATTTCAATCTTGTAGTTACATCCACACAGTTTAAGAGGAAATGGCAAACTATTGTCAAGAAATACAAAGGGAGTGGGGCATGTATGCCTATCATTAGTATCAATAAAAAATATTTTTAAAAAACACCATTTGGCATGGATAGGCTTATGCAGCTTAGAGAGTAATATTAAAATAATATAAATAACATTCTTGAAAAGTTTTCTTTAAACTTAAGCCAGATTTTAATTTAAACATGGAGCCTGAATGGCCAGGAAAGTAAAACGTGTGTGTGTAGTGCACACACTGCATTTCTGTACCATACCAATCTCTATAACTTTCCTGAAAATTGGGTGAACATTGGGAGTCCAAATATTAGGAGACAGGTGAAGGTTTGTAAGAGTTCCCAAAAGTAATCCATTGGTAATCAGGAAAACAGATGGGATGTTGGGACAAAATAGTCATAAATCAGGCAATCAGATTATTTTAGCAAAATCTTCTGAATCTATTTTTCTAAACCACTCTGAATCTATCATGACTATTATGGGGGTACCAGGTGATGCCATTGATCAGCTAACTGTAGTTTAAAGGCTACACAGTGCAATATGGTTTGCAAGTATATGTCCTTATCAAATCTACCAAGATTCTCATGTTCAACAAACATCGAACATTGCCCATTTTGAGACCTAAGGTGAGCTGAAACCTGAACCTCATCACTAGTAGTCTACCAGCAAAAACAAAAAATAGGATAAGGTCAAGCAAAGCAAATGCTCAAGATATACACATCATGGGTTAAGACACCAAGCAATGATTCTATTATGAGGTTGGCAGTCTCAATAAAACACTCCTTTTTTAATGACTCATTTAAAGCTGATTTACTAAATAAACTGAGAATGGTCACTCAAAAAATTACTTCAATTATCCAATCATGTGCAGATGAAATAAATAAACTGGAAGTTGCTTTTTACATAATTGGATATTAAGAAATATAGAGGATTCACATGGAGTTGTATAATATAGGCAGGGTAAATAATTACAAAGAGAAGGGTGGAAAATAAAGTTATTATGAAAATAAAAAAGGGTGAAAGAAAGTTGTTTGTTCACATTGTCTATACATGACTGGTTATTCAAAATGGACACTGTGATTTATTGAATGTAGATCAGATGTTAATGTAGAACATTGCAAAAAACAAAAAAGCCTCTAATAGAAGTTTCTCTGATAAAGATACCCAGGAGAATGCTTCATCATAAAACAAAGCTGAGCAAACGTTGGCCACACAGAAAAGATCATATAAAAAGGAATATGGGAAATAAGTAAACATATGGAGGCTTGTTTACCAATGTAGTTGAGAATCTTTACTCAATAAATTGTTTTACATAAGAATATGTAATTTAGGTGTATTGTAATGAATATTTTTTTAGAAAACAAATCTTAGTAAATCAGTTGCATGTTTCACGAGCAGCTAAGAAATCCAGTTAGATCATATAAATAAGCAAAATTTTTGAACTTGAACTCTAGTAGCACAGTAAACACTGGTGAAAAATAGGAACATATGTGCAAATATCATTAACTGATGCTACAGAAAGCTAAAAAGGGATTCAACCTGCTGACACTCACCAAAAATGAGAAAAATAGCTTTAAAATTGATAGCAGGTATCTAAATGTTAGATATATATTCCATGTTTAAATAATAAAAAAAAAAAACAGTGTACTAACATTTTAATGAACAACATATTTTTGTGTTATTTGGAACTATTTACCTCTCATATCTCTTTTATTGTGAAAAATACAACTATGACTATAGCATAAGAGACTAAACTTCCCCTTTGTCATTAGCGCATCTCTGGGGTTTGATTTATAACAAAACATTTTTTTTGGCTAAAGAAAAATAACTGTTTAGGATGAATACTCTGTTTCCTTGCTATAAGAGTTACTGTGATCATTCATTTTACGAACAAGGGCATCAGATAACCCTGTATCCACTCATTGTATAATAAACTATGTGGATTGTATCGAGAGTATGAATGATTCAATGCACAGCAAAGGTATATAAAGTGATCCAATATAGTGATGTACCAAATAAATCTTTTTTTGTTTTAGGTTGGTTAGAGTTTTAATTGCAGAATGAAATAGCATAGCTCTATTACTATTACTTAACATTGATGTTTATTTTTTAAGTAAAGATTCCTAACTCCCATAGTAAATTGACTTGATTTAGTGAGTTCCTAACTAATGCAATAATACCAGATGCACTTAAAATAGTGTTTGCTGGGACTTTGCAATGCTTTTGTATGTGAATTTTGCCTAATGATAAAACGGCTTTTGAACTGATAGGACAAACTCTTCAAGCACAAAGACCAATGATTTGTCAAGCAAAGCCAAAATTAAACACCTGTATATTTAAACCTAATTTCATAAATGTCATTACCCTTTAACATTATATTGTGACTTCTTTAAATATTTTGGGCAATATTCCCAACTTGTTATCATTTCATTTCCCCTATCTATTCATATTTTGGAGTAATTTGTTGGGAATCTGTTGTGTCTCCTAACACTTTTACTAAATATTAATAGATCAAAGTCCTATCAAACAAATCTGCATATGATAAAGACAAGTGTAGCACTTAACCCCAAGGAAACAGCTGGATTTTTCCTGGGTCTTCTTCATTCCCTCAGCAATCCAAAGTTTCAAGCCCAGGCCTACCCAGAATACAAAGGCCATCCAGCTCTGTACCCCTAGCTTGTAATATTCCATGAGGATGGCCCCCATTGTTTCATATATACTGGCATCTATCCTGTTGAAAGTGCCAACAAAAAAAGGGCCAACGGTACCAAAAGTTAAAATGGACAGATGCACCACATTAGTGATTGACCCCTACATTACCAGGCTGGTCCCTCAAACAACCTAGCATATTCTAAACTTTTAACTATTTACATCTTAAAGCAGGACATTCATTACAATGAAAAAAAAAAGAGGATGGCCCCCATTGTTTCATATATACTGGCATCTATCCTGTTGAAAGTGCCAACAAAAAAAGGGCCAACGGTACCAAAAGTTAAAATGGACAGATGCACCACATTAGTGATTGACCCCTACATTACCAGGCTGGTCCCTCAAACAACCTAGCATATTCTAAACTTTTAACTATTTACATCTTAAAGCAGGACATTCATTACAATGAAAAAAAAAAAAACCCTAACCTTTACTCCCCTGGACCCCCCATTCCCTCCAAATTGGCTTTCGATTCGGTCCCTTCCAACCCGGGTTCTTCTTTAATCTTGCGCAAGAAAACCCCCAAGTGCAACGATCTTATTATTTTGTCTTGCAACTTCTGCCTACATCACCCAATCTGGCACTGGGCAAGCACCAGATCAGGTGATGTTTTATCCTGAAAATTTAAAAAAAAGCAGTAACACAAATGTATAAATGTGGTAGTACATTTGTAGTTGTGCTTTAGTTTATTGCCAGATTTTCAAATACTATTTAACTAACCACTGCCTCATCATCTATCAGGCTATTTAATAGTCAGAGCTACATATCCAGGTGTGAAAATACTTATTATAAAAAAAGTTATTGTCTAAAAAGAAGAAAGCAATGCTATGACACAGAAGCACAGTGACCTTCAGGACCCTTTTTACAGCTTTAAATTGCCATTAAATAGGGCAATAAGGATTAGTAAACCTTTAGTTTGTCCATATAATTTGTTCTGAGGCTTACTATTGAAACAAAGAAGGAGTTGCTGCTCTTAGTAACCAATGAGACCCACCAGTAAAATCAAAATTAGGAATGAATAAAACTCAATCCAAAAGTGATCTGATGTCCCTTAAATAAAATATGCATAATCCAGAGTATATGGTCTTCTGATTGATATTTCATATTAGTATTATTATTTTTATACAGTATTTATATAGCGTCATCATATTACACAGTGCTGTACAAAGTTGATAGTCATGTCACTAACTGTCCCTCAAAGGAGCTCACAATCTAATGTCCCTATGTCATTAATGTCAGATGTCATTATGTAGTCTAAGGTCAATTCTGAGGGGAAGCCAATTACCATTACTGCATGTTTTTGGGACGTGGGAGGAATCCGGAGTACCCGGAGGAAACCCACGCAGACACGAGGAGAACCTGCAAACTCCATGCAGATTGTGGCCGGGATTCTATCATAGCCGAGATTCTATCCTGGGACCCAGCGCTGCAAAGGCCACAGTGCTGCCCCAATGACAATAAAATAGTACAGCTTGATTCTCTTTTTAGTGCTCAACGAAGCAGAGTCTATGAAATGTATGTATTAAAGTTTGTTTTGGTTTCCTTGGATACTAACTTCTATAGCAAGATCTAACATTTTGCTCTAAAGAAGACCTAAGATTCACATCTATCATTCAATGTCCAATGCAAGAGTGTTTATTGTCATTCTGGCTGATCCAGTTGGAGATTAACAGTCAGGACTGGACATTTTCTGTACTAGAGCATGTCAGGTATTCCCCTTATACTTTACATCTGAGATAGGGAGGTTCCCAGAGCACGCAGAAAACTGTTAAAACATAAAAAATTATATTCAGTCTTAATTAAGAATTAAGTCTTTTTAGCATGTAGCCTTTACTTCACCTGAAATGTTAACTTTATATATTTTCCATGCAAACCACACTTTTGCTTAAACAGGGCAGGACAATCATACAAGCATTTGCTTTGTTTTCCTAGTCCCAATTATGGTAAAATTAGTGCAAAGGGCATGTTTATTAGCAGTCCTGTAAAGAATAGAAAAAGAAGATATCAAGGCATGAAGAACACGGAAGTAAATGATAAAATGCCATTATTGTCATGGTGACTGGACACATTGCACGCATAGATGGATAGAGAGTTGTTAACTCTTGAGCACTATGTACTGCTGACTTGGTGGCTGCCAAATGTATGGTAGTGTGCATTTACATGGGAAACAGGACAGTGGCTGAGGAAGTTCATGGCTTTTATTGTCCATTAATAAATGAGAAATGATGGAGAAACATCTCAGCAGAGGAAACATTGGATCAGATAATTCATAACTATTTTCTGCCATATCAAAAGGGAGTAACTAGAAAAACATAGCAGTAGGACATATGGGGTCTGATTTATTAAGGCACTCCAAGATTGGAGAATATAGACTATAACAGGAGAACATGGGTGATCCAGTAAACCTGCAATGAATTTAATCCAGGATTAAAAACATTTGCCAACTAATAACAAATGATTTTTAGAAAATCCATTCCAGGACAGTCTATCTTCTCCAGTCTTAGAGAGCTTTAATAAATCAGGCCCATGGGGTCCTTCTTTCCACTAGGAGATATGTCACATCATTATTGTCGGCTTGACAACTGCCCCCTATGCATGAATGGAACAGATTAGGGTCTTGGAGAAACAGAAGTATATGAAAACCCTAACTTTATGTTTGCTGTAGCACTGTGAATCCTTAACAATTGCTTTTTTTCAGCTTAATTTTATTGATATCTTGCAGCCTCTTTGCAACCACATTTTGCCTACTTGGAAGCACTTCAGTGAACAGGGCATGGTATTTCTTGGGGCATGGTTTTTTCACATTGGCACCAGTTAGCTATACCCGCGTAATGTGTTTCCAAATGGCTGATGGAAAACTGTGTGATGGGGTGAAAATGTGGGAGAAGAAAGTAAAGTATTTAGCTGCTGTCTAATGTGTACATTATCAATGGGCTTCCACCTGCTAGTTACTAATGTTAATATTGGTTTGTAAGCCCATTGGCTGTGGTGTTCAAGGACAGTTCAGCAAGGGTGACTCGAAATACATGAAGAGGCCTGTGGCGGATCAACCAGCTAAATTAAGCATGTTGCACATTTTTTGCGCAAAGTTTTGTGTCCCCTTTCTATACATTCTTTTGACAGCTGTGCAAAATAAAAGTTATAAATAAATCCAGCTAATGCTAAAAAAAACTCTCACAGATTCACATAAGAAGCTAGTTAGTTGTTCTAGTTGTTAAAAACCTTACAACAAATGATTCCAGCATTATAGATATTTGCATTGTCTGTTCATTTAGCTCAAAATGGTAAAAAAACTGAGGAGTGATTGAAGATCTAAAACTGCAAATACTCTGAATATATCCTAAATGCCTATTTAATGCAATATATCATCAACTGTGTATTATGCTGATATTTGATATTTCTCCATTCACAGAAACTAGATACACTTTGTTATGCTTAAAATTTATACATAGTCCAATTCCCCACCATCTATGCTGTGCTGTACATTACATTGACCTATAGATTGTGAATGATCTCCAGTATTAAATTATATTATCACAACTTTTACTATTGCCACCACATTTATAAAATGGTGACCACCATGATACGATCTCCACTATTAGTTATTTAGTTCAAATAAATGTATTTTCTGATTGCTACTTTTGGAATAATATGGTACAATTATCAATGCACTGATCACTACTAGTGGTGGACGGATATTTCAGATCTTCTGATTTTGAGCAATCTGAGCTCAATGCAGAATTGGGATATCCTGCATGCGGCTGCATTGGCATGCCTGTCTCCATCTTCTACAGAGTGCTGATGTCAATTCCGCCCTCTATAAAAGAGCGTGCACAGCTAGCCAAGTTGTTGGCTGCTACTGCTAGTCAGGGACAGAGACAGAAATTGATGCTAATAGACACAGATAGGAAAGACAGTGCTTGCCAATGTGCCACTTTTCCTTATTGCTTGTCAGGGAAAGAGCTTGAAGCTTAGCAAGGGACATTTAGTATTTATATTTGGGATTTTAACGAAATTTGCCATTTTTCTCATATTGTGACTCTTAATCGAATTAAATCACAACAAATATTTCCAGTTAAAAAACACACAGGCAATTTTTTCCCTCTGTTGTGTACATCCGTCTGTTTTCCCACATCGTGACTGTTAACCAAGCGGAATCAAGATAATTAGTTCCAGGTATACACAGACAATTTTTTTGTCATTGTGGTGTAAAAATGTGCTTATTTTTTGGCACAATTAGAGGTGAGTGAAACAAAAGCTGAAAAAAAAGCCATTCCTGGTAATTTTTTTTACATAAAATAATCCTTTTAAACATTTTCCTATAAAATCTGAATTTCTTGACTGATCCAACTAAATTAGATTTTTTTCCATTCCACCATAATCTACACAATTTTCGATCAGCCTTTTTTTAAATGTGGCATATTTAGTTGCCATTCTTAGTTTTCAATGTCATTTTAGTCCAGACCAACCAATTTCAGCCAGGGTTCTGTGGAACCGTAGGGTTACTCCAGAGATTCCTAGAGTTTCTTAAACTGTGGATGATTGACTTCCCATTTTGTGGTTCTCTCATGCTTCTTGAGCCATCACTAGAGTCAGCAGCATGATAACAGAGATCAATTTACCTTTCTTTAACGGTGACATTCAGAACAGCATTGTAAGGGATCCTGCTTCCAACTGACCACAAATATATTTATGATTTAGTATTAGCAGGGGTTTCCCGAGACCCAAAAGTTACTTTAAGGGTTTTTCCATGGTTAAAAGGTTGAGAAAACTTGGCTAGAATTTGTGTGAAAAACTAATTTACCACCTCACAAAAGGTCTGTTAGGCATATATTACCATAGCAAAACAAAGCTTTCCTCTACTTTGTCTTACTGTATGTAAATGAAATTAAATTATACAACATTTTTTATTTAATTTCAATCCTTATTTGTCTATATTACTGCATACAAACTCCTGTACTAAAAATTATACTTTTGCCTAAATATATACAAATGACATGGAATGCATTCGTATTAGCATAGGAGAAACAAAAATGACTTTGCTATTTTATTATCCATAGCATTCATCCTGTATGTTCCTAACATACCTTTTCTCTTAGACCTAGAGATTTTATAAATGCTTCTGTTTTTATTTAATGGACAGAATGGCAGTTGTTTTCTGGTGAAAAATATGACCTTTCTTACTGCATGTTGTTTCTTAGTAAAGATGATTTAATTGTAGAATTGAACTTTAGCTTGAGAATAATATTGCTCCAGTGAATGGCTGTTGTTATTGTTAGCTTTGCTGACTTTGGAAAAGTATTATGTTAAAGTTCATATTTGGCAAAAAAAAGAAATTTAATCCATGTTAGCCAAAGGTTAGTTTTATATATATATATATATATATATATATATATATATATTTATATTTAAGTTTTTGAATAAAAAGTTTACTATTCGTTTACTAGTCGTTTACCAAATCGTTTACTATTATTAATTAAATTTTGGAAAACACATGCTCAAATGCATTTAGTGGATCATTTTATACTTTTAAAAATAATATTTATTGCAATTTGAATAAGTGCAACAAAAATGGGTCCAATAATGCCACATTTTTAAACTGCCTGGACGTAAAAGATTTTGATGCATAGTTGATAACTGTTCGGCAAATAATGTCCTGCAGTTTGTCACTACCATCAATGCATTATTTTATTACACTCACATTAGGTATTCTCCTTTCTATAATAGGATGACATTGCTGTTTCCCCAGGGAAAATCTCACAGCTTAGCCTGGTATAGGAAGAAGAAAAAAAATGCATCTACTGACAGGATCATGGGTAAATAAATAATTTTACAGGGAGGTCTAAACAACAACAAAATACACTAAGGAATGTGTGTATGTTCTGCTTTAAGGTCCATTCTAGTTAAAATATTACCTTAAAAAAGACAGGAGGTTTATTCATAAATGAATGATTTTATCTAAGATTCAGCCAACTTTTGTTCAAAATGTACATTTTTTTCTAATTGAATACAGTATGAAAATTTTGTAAATTTTAGGTAAAATGTGCAGAAATCTGGGGTAAACATTTATAAATAAATCCCAAAATGAACACCACTTACCTATTTAGGGATTTTGGTTTCAGGTTTACGACTCCAGCCAAACTAACTTGTCTGTTTTTCGGTGTTTTTGTAGGAATCCCATAGTACACCTCTATTAGTTTTATGGCTATCCATCTAATATATACATGTGTTAGAATGAAAAAGTTCCTAATCAATCAGTTTAAAACCTGATTTAAAAAAAAAAAAAAGTTGCATGTTGCGATACCATGAAATAACCCACCCATCCCACATGTACTATGATAATAAGAATTATCAGACTAAATTGAACCACATTAAGGTGAACTGAATATCAATATCATTGATATCATACTGGGAGTTTTCTCTAGTTGCACAGAATTGCTCTTTTATACCATATATTCCCTAATGATTTTAAACCTACATTGCTTTATAGCTTTTTTCCTATTGCTTTTCTTTTTTTAGTAATACTGTACTGTGCACACTGTAGTGTAGCCCCTAGCAACTTTTAAGATATCAGTGTAATCAGGCTAATTAAAAAAAGCAATTTGAAGTTTCTAGAGTTTAATAATATTGTTTATTGGCTACTGAATCATAGCAGTTTAAAATAACTATTCCTACTAAAAGACGGGAAGAGAGCATGTACATTAACTCCTTCAGTTGTGTTCTAATTTGGAAGAACTAAATCGCTGCTAAATCTCAATCTTTACGCTATTTAACATTGGAAATCGTCAAGGTAAAATGGGGAAAGCTTTTGAATCTCTGAAAAGGTTTAACTCTTTAAGTGGTTTTAGGGCACAATAAATGTTGTTCAACCAGTACTAATGGTATGAATAGAGAATAAGTATGCCTTTGTTCTTTCTTATGCCTTAGAGTTCTTATAATTCGCATATATCACTGTTAGAAAATAAATGCACTTACTGCTCTCTAAGCCTCTTTTACTCAAAAGTGTCCTTAGATGATATCAAGTCACTAGTTCTATGTACTGCCAGCTTTAAGTGAAGAATTTGAGGTTTTCAGCATAACTAATTATAGTATTTTAAAGGATTTAGTATTGTTAGAGTTTAGATGTTAGGATAGATTTTCGTTAGGGTCAAGGTTAAATGAGAAACGAAAAGGTTAAATTGATTGACTGTTTAAGTACTACAGTGGTATTCGGATTATTGGTATATTGGTGGTTTAAGCCAAAGTTCAAAGTTTGACTGATGTACAATAAATTTAAATTTTTGGTATACTGGAATATAACATACACAGAAATTCAATTATCCTGTCACCTTTTCCATAGATACTAGCATAAGAATGTGACAAAATGCCACAAATAGGTTTGTACAAAGGTTTGTACCCACTTGCTTGTTACCTCCTGGTGGCGAAAAGTCAAAACAATTTAAAGTAAAACTTTCATTATGCAATTCGAGTCTAGTAGGTCCAGCGTCATCCCACTTCTTCTAAGCTTCCTTCTTTTTTCTTTCAGGTTCTGCTAACAACACCTGATCTCACACAGTGCAGGCCCAAGTACAGATGACATGTCCTCCTCAAAATGTGATGCATCCCAGGAGGCTGCGGGTTTCCCCTGCAGTCTTTAGTCCCCCCAAAAAATGAAAAAACAATACCATTTAAAAAAACAACACATTTATATTATATAAAAGTTAGCCACACTTTTATATAATGCTAAATGTGATGCTAGGTTCACTTTAAATTACCACATGTGTGGGAAAGATATGGTGTGCACACTCATGGATTAATTAAGCACTATCCTTCAACATGCAAACCCCCACTGTTAGGATGTGTTATGGACAGGAGGGGAGTTTATGCTTGCAGTTTTTCCATTTTACTAGCAAGCCTGGCCCCACAGGCACTCCTTACCTTCAATTTCCAGCATTGTTCCATTCCTGAGTTGTCCAAGCCCAATGTTGTATATGAAAAATAAACAAAACCATGTACTTGAATGAATTTGTTACAAAGTTTCCCTGTAAGCTTTACAGCAGCAGCTGTGAGCATCCCAGTGTAATGTAGTACAAAAGGATTTTCCCTGTCAAATTTCTAAAATAAATTTTTTGTAAAAAACTGCAAATCAGTTTGGGGCAACAGCCTATAACAGATCAAAGCATTGTGTTTTTCTGGCTATATTTCTACTTTTCCACAAAAATGCTTCACATTTTTCACCTGGGACATGCCTAAACAGTTCTTTATGCTTCCATTCCTAGCAAATTTGGTGAAAATACTATGTTAAGGGACTTTGCAATTATAATAATCATCAATAAAAACATTCTTTCCAGATTATATTAACTTTAGCAGAAATAAAACAGATACTTTATAATTGTTGTTTTCTTTTGGTACATTTTACCCCTGAAATACCTGAAGAAAGCAACTGTGCGTCTTTGGATTACTGGGGACTATTGTTGATTTACAGGATATAATTACTGTTTTGTAACCCTGGACATTTTGCTTGACTGACCGGAACTAGACAGGGATTGTCAAACCTAAAACCTGCCTATTGGCCCCTGATGGGCAAAATTTTTAAGTGCCACTAAATTTTCACAATGGAAAAACAGGTCATGCCTCAGATGAGGGAAAGTAAGGTATTTATTCATATACTCGTTCACACAGGTAGGTAGTGGTATGCAAATATCAATTTAGGGAGTCACTATAGGGCTGCCAACCCTACACCTGCTCTCTCTCCTTATTAATTAATAAATGTAACTAACATATTCTAAGAACTGCAGATATATTATGTAGGAAAGAGGAAAAAGACTTGGGAAATATTGTATATTTTGTTTAGCCCACAGTATGGATAGTAACCATATAACCTCAATCATTTTCATATATGTATAATATTAAAAAAATACTAACATAGCTGGTTAATTAATCAGGTTGAAAAAAGATGATTAGCAGAAATAAAACACATACTTTATAGTTATTGTTTTCTTTTGGGACATTTTCGCACAGTTTCTTCGGACCACCCAGAAGTACCTGAAGAAGCAAACTGTGCGCATTTGGATTACTGGGGACTATTGTTTATTTACAGTATAGAATTACTGTTTTGTATTTCTGGACGTTCTTCTTGACTGACCGGAACTAGACAGGGATTGTCAAGTGCCACTTATGTGCCACTAATGTTTCACTATGGAAAAGCAGCTCATGTATGAAGAAGCTCCTATTTACACACATAGGCCTGCATACATATACTAGCCTGCATGTTGTTTTTATTTGTAATTATTTGGGCACACACAACATTCCTAGCATGCCTATCATGTGAGTGACTTTGCATTATTTATATAATTTCAGTCATACTATTTCAGTGTAGGGTATGTGACTTAGGTTGGGTATGTATCAGTTTTCTTCAATGTACAGTACTGTGTGGTTTAACCTTCCTATACACTGTAGATACAGTACATACTTGACCAGGGTAGCTCGAACCTTCTAGCCCATCCTTTATCATCCCATCAGAGCCTCCGCCTCCCCCAGACCCCCTACCTGCTTAACAACCACTCCCCCACCAATAAATGCCCAAATACCAATCTTGGATTTAAATTGGCTGGCAAGCAGCCGTTTATTTACCAACAATTAAATAAATTAACCATTCAAGTAATTAACAAACAAAAATCCAATATTAAAATAAATGACAAATAAATAAATACATTTTGCACTTTTGATATGCAAGCATACATAATGGAACACACCATTATTATTATTATTATTATTATTAATAAAAATAAACCAGGATTATATAACACTAACATATTACATTGAATTTAACTTAATTACCAACAACCTAATTCCCCCCTTTTAATAATACATAACCATAACCACAATATCCATAATGTTATCAAACTCCAAATGGTTTTACACCCAAACAACCAGGCTGCAGGTCTCAGAAGGCAAAATCCACACCCAACAGAAATATAACTCTTCCAACATCTCCACTTTGACCCCCAGCCACCCAGCACGCGTCTAGAGCCATAATATTCCATTCACCATAAAGGGGGAGACCCTACCAAAGGTGATCCCCTCTGCCAAAATCCACCACTTTACCATGCACTGGATCCTTGCCTTTCAAGACCCCAACTGCTAAAACAGATTAAACTTTCAAATTATAACTATAACACAAGGGGTGGGTGGGCGGGAAACTAAGGAGACTGATTGGTAGTAGAACCTCTTTTATCCTAGCAACCTGACTTCCAGAAGAGCTCAACTTTTAACTAGAAAATTGTTTAGGATGACCTTCTATTGTTTTTCACAGCGTTGTGTTATCGGCTATATTATTTCCTTATTAGTACTTGAAAATTCACATTTCTGGCAGCTTGGGTAATCTGGTTTGAAATGTGTCCAGGGTTTCATCAGGATGTTGTGCTGCTTGTCTTCTTGACTGTATGTGTCTGTTTGAATGTATATATAATATTGCAAATTGTCTTTTAGAGTGAAATAAACACTGTGTTCTCCTTTTACATCACCACATGTGTGGGTGCAGCTAGAGTGTCATAGGTATTATAAACTTTCTTCAGCTAAATGCAGCAACAAGGATTTCTTTTTGTTAGCATAAATGACATCCATAGCAACTAGATTGTTTTCACATCTCTGAATCCATTGAATGTCCTTGTGTGTACTTAGTGTGTACTTAGTGTGCACGGGACCTTTAATAAAGAGCTGGGGCAAGGGCTTATCCCATCAAAGGCAAAATGTGCCCCCATCCTTAACCTTCTTTTTAATTTGATGGTTTGTTTTTAACCTACAAACATTAACCTACAGACAATAATTACAATGTTTACAAAAAATATAATTTAGGTAACGTATAGTTTTAACCAGAGTGCCAGAAATATTGTATGTTTTGTTCAACTTACAGTATAGATAGTAGTAACCATATAACCTAAATCATTTTCATTACTACATAAAGACTTTAAATACTAATATAGCTAGGTAAATTATCAGGTTGAAAAAAGACACAATTTCAACCACTAGGGAAAAAAACAACAATACTAGAAAACCTGCATATTCCAAATAAAAATCTACATTCATATTCAATCCAGAGGAAGGCAGAATAAGTCATTATACTGTATGGTTCAATTTACTATAACAGGGCAAAAAGTTATATTATGTTAGTACAAGGCAGCGGTTTAGGTATCTGTTAAATTTATTTAAAAAGTAATTTTTTAATAAAAAAACATAATCATGTTAGATATTTGGTTAGTGTGTACTTTGATATAATTGAAAAGGCCTCCTACAAAGAGAGAAAATAATTGTATGTAAAATGATAGTCTATATTGCACTCACAGATATGGAAAGGACAATTATTGTGATGAGGAGTAAAAGCATAACCATAACCTGTTTTCATTTAGTCTATGATATAAAAACATTTACACACTAAAAAGGCAAATACATTTTTTACAATTTTCCAACTGTGGTCTATTTATCGGCAGAAATAGTTTGAGTGATTGTTGCTAATAAAATGTACAAAGTTTTAAAATACAACCAGACCCAAAAAAATCCTAAAAGGCATCAAATATATTAGCAAAAAAAAAATAGGTCTTAGCATGTCAGCTTCTAGCAGGCAATCTATGGAAAAATAAAATTCTAAATTCATCACTGTGGAATAACAAATAGCAAACTTAATAAGTATTATTAGATACATAGTATATACAAAGGAACACAGTGGTGTTGATGTACACTACTGGGATAGTAATATTCATTTCAATTGCAGCTCGGTGGGTTAATGTTAAAATGTTGGGGAAACAATTGGATAAAAAAAGTTAATAACGCACATTGATCTGATAACTTACATTCACAATTTCTCAAACTAATGCTATCAGTTACTTCTAGGTTTATATTTCTCCCCATAATGGCCTATTCACACTATGGTGCTGTGTTCATGAGAAAATTAACATGTGCAATACTGCAAAAAGCAGCATTTGCATTGCCGTACAATGTTGCATTGTCCTGCTCTATAAAAATATTGCATGTGTTTTTTCTTTGGGTGTGTATGGTGTGATTTGTTATGAATCCTATTTAAGTGAATGAATGAATGTGTTTCACAACCTACATTAACAGATGCGTGCAAGGCAAGTGCAACAATGTAAATGTACCTTTGGACTATTTTTAGTAAATGGCTAAGCATATATTGATTGGCACAAAGTATGGTACCTATGCACATATGCAAGAGTATGTTACAGAAACAAATTTCATAAATGATTGTCAGTATGAAAGTTCGAAAGATTGTCAGTATGAAGGTTTGAAAGGCAGACATTATCAAAATAATCTGCGAGAGAGAATAAGGAACAACAACAGAACACCAGATAACAAATGCAATGAGAGCACTACATATAACAAAACAGTAAAGATAAACTACATATTACATATAACACTAAAGAAAAGGTATACAAATTCAAAGTGAATGCTGCATAAAACAAAACAGAATAGGTATATAAACACAAGCCATAGAAAAAATAGAAACAACCGTTACAGTGCAATCTGATTGTCATACAACATTGTATGACAATCGAATTACAACTGAAAAAAAACACTTACCTTGTCCCCGCAGCTTCTCCGAAAACGTCTTCTGTCTTCTCCCGGTGTGTGCAGTGATGATCTCCGGGGTTTCCCAGTGACGTTGGTGCATGCGTCGGTGCAGGCGGGAGGCGGGGCGAGAAATTCATATCATTTTGTATTAGATGCAATACAAAAAAAGCTGTATTAAGTCCAATACAAACAAATCTTTATATATTATATATATATTTTTATTATATATATATTATATAAGCTACTGTACAGTTATATTACATTAAACACTATTTTTTTTAAAAGATTTTTTTTTTAAATGTTTTTTAAATTTTTTTTAAAGTTTATCATTAAATGTATTAAATTTTGGACATATTTCAGTGAGTTATGCCTAAAAAATATAGCCTACAATCTAAAATAAATTTCCATGCAAAAAATGTAACGCTTTTTGCATGGAAGTACGGAAAGAATTAGAACACTTGGCATTCGCGTACGCATCCCTCGGCGATTTGTGATGATGTCAGTGCATACGCCCGTCATAGCAGGAAATTCAAATATTTTGTATTGTATTCAATACAAAGTCCTGTATCTAATCCAATACAAAATAATACAAAATATATTTATGTGGTTTTGTCTATAGGTATGTGACGTTGGACTCTGTTTTAAAATTTACCACACTCTATCCAGTGTCTGCATCTTCATCTGGTCTTAAGTTACGTTGAAGCTTTGGTCCGGGATGATTTAAAGAAAACAGTATGCATACATGACAACACAGAAATAAAGCTGGGAGATTCATGGTTGTCGCCTGAAAAACCTGGCTGAACAGAATTTTTATATTAGGATCACCAGATTACTTTTCATACATCATGTTGTTGAAAAAAAGGACACGACTTAAAATGTTCTTGATATAGTTGTAGGCTACATTTTATCTACATTCCAATTGCAAAGTAAAGAGATACATGTATATTGATCATTTTAGTGATTTGACCAGAATCTCATTTTTAAAAATAATATCCTGCCTTTTATTTAGACTGGTATTCTTAAACCAAAAAGCATTGCGGGTTTACTGTCTATGTAGCTAAAATTTGAAAGTATAAACTTGGTAATTTATTGTACTAATCACTATTGTTTCAAATAAAAAAAAAAAGTAATTTCAACAACCTCTGAAATACATCTGATATTGTTATATCCTAAGTCTATAGAACAAAATGAAAATCTCCAGCATGTTAAGTTATTTTATAACAGCATGAACTATATTGATAGCAGCAGGGATCCAAAAACACTATGCAACACAATAATAATCCCAAAATATTATTATAGATCCTAGTAAGCATGAAACATTTAAAATATATGTGGACAAGTTGTGGCAGCTGGAAATAAAATAATAAGATTACGAATTTAAACATGCTATTTAATGGCTTGAGAATCTCAGTTGCATTATCACTGCATCAACACAAACAATAGATTTACAGATACAGTAAGAGTTAGATACAAAGCACCTAGTTTGGCACACTAAAATCACCCTTATAGTTTTTAAAAAGTACTTCACTTTATACCCGTATTAGAGTACTCCACCTATAAAACTCAGAGGAGTGCAAAATGCACATCCAGATTTGGCCTGGAAGATTTTGCCAAGGGCTATGCAATCTAGTTTGCTGGATTTGGAACAGGTAACTATTACACTGGGAGGGCTGTACTACATACAGTTTACAGTAACTTGATGGAAACTGGGGATTTGGTGCTATTTAGTTTTTTCTCTACAATGCTGTATCATATCCAGTCTTTGAGAGCTTTAATATGATATTTATATAATATTTAATCATGCTCAGTATAATATACCTTATTGCCTGGGTGTTACTGTAGGTGCCTGGGGGCTTTGCTTTGTTTTATTTTTCTTGGAAGGTGGTGTCTTCTGAATGATTGCCTAGGGCAGCAAAAAGTCTAGAACCAGCCAGTCAGCAAAGGTATATGTTGGGCCATATAACTAATATTACAGCATTATATTTTGCAGCTTTACAAGTGAGAAAAAAGCATCAAGAAGGGTTAAGGAGTGCATAGGTTTTCAAGTTTTCAGTAGATATCTTACCCCAGCAAAGTGGACAGGAGAGGCCGTTCAGGCAAACTGCTGGCCAATCCGATTTTTAATTAAATTTCAGTTTTGCTTCAATTCCCTTGCTCCACTCTGATGGACGTGACTTGTAACTCCCAGACAATAATAAATGTGTTCCTAATAATGCCATTTTCAGTGTGATTACAATTGCAGTGATTTTTAAATATAGATAAGTCTACATTGATGTTTTTGTAAGATTAGAAATACATTTTTATATGTATTTTGTTTTATGCAAAAACATCTATTTCTGGATTGCAACAGTGGAATATATTAATCAGAATGATATGCAATTTAGAGACCATAATTTTGCTTTACAATACATTTGGATAAAGCTACAGGAGCCCTTACCTCACATGAAGCAATCAAGTACACAATTAATCATTCTGGCAACATCTAATGTAGATTGGATTAAGAAAAAGTTCTCCTTGCTATAAATTTGATTTTGATTCAGCTGGGATACATTATTATTCAGTTCTAATGCTATTTCCCTACAAGTTCTTGTATGTTTCACCTTCAAATATTGTGTGCAAGCCTGTTTTAGTTATATTGACTTAACAATTTATCTTTAAAAATAGATTATGTATTTGCATATACTAAATGTAACTATGGTAATAAGGTAAATTATGCTGTCATTCTCAAATAATATAGAACATATGACAAAAATATATATATTTAACTTCTAAATTATAAATATACATATATACAATATAGTCTTACAATTTACTAGAGTGTCAGAAAGGACAGCGAACACATTCGGCCTGATTTAATAAAGCTCTCCAAGACTGGAGAAGATAGACTACCATGAGTGAACCTGGGTGATCCAGCAAACCTAAAGTGAATTTTTTAAAATATGTGCTAATATTTGTCAAATGTTTTCAATCCTGAGCCATATCTCTTTCAGGAGTCTGTTTTCCATCTTCTATCTAGTCTTGGAGAGCTTTGATAAATCGGGCCTATTTAATTCTACTGATTGACCTAATAGTTGATGAGAAAATAAACTCAAACCTTAAAAAAAACAAACAAAAAAACACTTACTTTTAATACCACGGGGCAGTCTGATTCCTCCAGGTCCCACGTTGTCTCTTCTTCCTTATGTTCTTCTTCCTACTTCACCTGACCCAGGCGTGAGATTGGGTGATGTTGGATGAAAAAAAAAATGTGTTGATCTCACTGCGCATGCGTGAGATCGGCAAATTTTTCCCTTTGCGCAAAAAAGTTCCTTCTGCACATGTATGAGATGCTCGGGCATGCACAGAAGGAGAGCTCAAGACCCCCCGGTATGCCTGATATAGGCATCCAGGGAGGCTTTGCGCTTCCATTCATTTATGATTGCCTAGGTGATTGAGAATAAGGAGGCGGCACTTTTTTTAAAAAAAGGATGTTGCACTGAAAAAAAGAAAACAAACAACATAATTTTTACCTTACATAAAAGGGTTGTCTACCCTTTAATGTAAAGTGAAAATTTCGAGTTAGGGTATGCTTTAAGTCACAGGTATGACTAGGTGGAGGTGCTTAGCCCATCTCTAAACACAAATCCTGGAGTGTGCCTCTGACATCTTTGTTTTGGAAGTACTGTTAATCTTTGAGGAAAGACAGATGTACTCTTGACCCTAAACCAGCAGCTGGGATATTGATCAAAACACTGTGAGTCGTGAGTCCTGAGGAGACATATGTTTATTTCTGGTGGAATGTGGGGGAATGTGGGGCCATTTCATACGTAAGAGTAGCTGTTCTGCATTATCCTATTTTTGTTTCAATCTGTTTATTCAAGTTTTTCAAAAATAAGGGAGGGGAGCAGGGGAATAATAATACCATGCCATATAGGTCTCTGCTTTTTACTGTTTTTAGGAGGTTTTATTTTTCTGTGGATTGTCATCATGCTTTCAATAAAGCATGTATGCGGTAAATGTACACTTGCACTTTTATTTATGCATTCATTTGTTCTTGGTCTCCCCTTTCAAACATTTAATTTAATATTTGCACCCATGAAAACAACTGTGGGGAGGTGTTGACTTTGAACCCTAGACAGAAATGAACTGTCTTCATTCTCTCTCATGCAGTCCTTGAATTTAAATATTTAACTTGTAAGCTTCACCCAACAGGCTGATGGAATGTTGACAGACAACTCCACAATTATGTGAGATATAAGCTTTCTAAATGTGGATTTAAAATAGATATAGCCAACTTCTACCTCTACCCATCTATAGTATTGTGTCAACAGAAAATCTCACGGAGAAGCATGCTCTGCTCCTCCTTCCTCTTATTCTCCCAATAAACAATCCTTTCTGTAAAACAAGTATATCAAGTAAAGCTTAGCAAAATCAATAACCAAAATCTAAATTTAAAATATAGTTACAAATGTTTGAAACAACCTGCAATGTTATTCTTTGAGCTTAATAGTTTTTTTACATTTTGAATTATGTCACTATGGATGAGTGGCCCACTTGCTTTTTTTATGGAGGAAAGTACATTTTAAAAAAATGCTGCTGTTTGAGGCTATATTAAAACTGCTTTTTTTCTTATAAAGCAGAAAAATGTTGTTTTATCAAACAAAAGGCATATTTTATCATCAACCCCAAAAACAGCCAAATGTTATCCTTGGTCACATGTTTCCACTTTCTGCTTCTTGCAAACCTCAGGCGTGAAGCACCTTGTTGTTGTCCAGCGTAACTGCATTAAACAAAATAAAAAAATGTATTTTAGGATATGTTATTTTATAGTGTGAAGGTTACAAGTAATATGTTAGCAAACACAGAGCAGCATATATGTTTGCATAAAAAAATAGCACAAAATTTCAAAAACTTCAAAAAGTTAGCTAACACAGAGCAGCATACATGTTGGCATAAAAAACATTCAAAAGTTAGCAAACACAGAGCATCATACATGTTTGCATAACATTTTTTAAAAAGTTAGCAAACAGAGCTGCATACATGTGTGCATAAAAAAATTTAGCACAAAATTTCAAAAAGTTAGCAAACACAGAGCGGCTTACCTGTTTGTCTCCTCAACAATTTTTTCGATAACTTCATCAGTATAAAACAACTTCAGGTATGCCAGGGGGTTGTCGCATTCTGCCCAATTTTTATCCCAGGTGCGCTGGTGAATGGAAACCTTGGCGGTGCCGTCTGGTCCGCATCAAGGTCAACGGAGCACCATGTGCGCACAGCACTGACCCCACAAGGGACTCCAAATCGCTATCGCTGCTTTCAAATTCCTCCAAAACAGTGCTTGTGCAGGCCAAATGCCTTTTGGATGCCATGTGGTCTCCAGCAGTCAGTCAGGAACAATCAAGGTCAAAGACAAAGTGATGAAATGATACATTCAGGAAGTGATTTATAAGTCATCAAAAGGTCAGATCAAGGTCAGGGCTAATAGTGGGCAAAATGTAAATCAGGGCACTGGGCAATGATGCTTGGTGCACTAAAATATGTACGTGTACTTTTTTTATGTTTTTTTTTGTGTTTTTTGCTGTAAAAAAAATTTAAAAGCAATCTGCTTTTTAAGTAATCTGCAATCTGCTTTTAAATTTCCCGCCCCCAGAATCCATCACTCTACCACATCACCCAGAAGATGTCACATCTTGCCAGGTGATGCGGTGGGGATGTCCCCGCCCTGCTCACCCCCCTGAATCCACCAACGATGCTGCTCGCTGCTATAGTAAATTAAGTATAAGTATAAGTAAACTAAGTATAGGAAAACACTGCTGCCATCACCCCCAGAATTTACTATTGCTGCTCGAATCAGCAGTTAGATGTGATACACCATGCAGAAATCGAACTGCGGATGCAAGCAGCGGCGTGGCTGATCACCGCTGGAGCGCAGGGCACAGGTAAGAGTGGCTTCTAAAGTTAAAGTAGATTCCACCCTGAGTCACACTCGGGATTACCGCTAGGGGGGTTAACCTCTAGTGCCGGGGAACTGTTCTCAATGAATGAGAAGAAGAGAGTTGTGTTCCCCTTACTAGAGTTTTACAGTGAAGGTTGAGCCACCTATTTGATTAGTCTAAATTGAACATTTATTATTAATATTATTATTATTATTATTAATAAACAGGATTTATATAGCGCCAACATATTACGCAGCGCTGTACATTAAATAGGGATTG